>NC_064282.1:37044834-37088884 GCF_019186545.1 Solanum stenotomum
GAACATTAAGTTCTGAAGTTGTCTCTACTTCTTCATCAACTAATTCAATAACATTTCGAGGTTCGACCTTCAATACAGCTACCCAGTCATCTTTGTCCTTTTTATTGTTGGGATATGACACATAACACACTTGAGTTGCTTGCATTGCAAGAATAAAAGGTTCATATAGTTTTATATCGATGACGTTGATTAATATCAACCAATTTGTACTGATTATGCCTTTTGACACCAACATCTATAGTTGGGTCAAACCATTCACATTTGAGTAATACAGTTTTATTCAAAGGTGCTTCACGGTATTCCACTTGTATAATCTCTTTTATCAGTCCAAAATAATCACCAAAATTTGAATCAGAGATACAAACTCCACTATTCATTGTTGATCTTGCGCAACCATGACATTCTGTGTGAAATTTGTATCCATTAACAAAATAAATAGAATGACATGTAGCACTTATTAATGGTCCACGAGCAAGACTACTCAAGAATTTATTCTCAATGGGATTGCATCAGACCTATTTTAAAAAAATTGTAACTGTGTAAATTTTTTGAAGCCAAGTTAAGTACATCACATCATAAAAGATAATAATTTTGAAATCTTACATATTCCTTGAACCATGTAGAGAAATTTGCTTCAAGGCTCTCATCTATATGACCCTGAGGTAGATTTAGAAATTCTTCTTGCAAACGTTGCATGAACATACTTCATCATAGTAAAATAAATTTAAGTCGTGAATAAATATCTGTTTATATTATTAAGGAAATACCATTAACTTTTGTTACCTAACAAATGGCTCAACCTCCTCACTATATAGTAAGATATAAGTTTGGATAGCCTTGATTTTTTTAAGGAATAAATCCTTTTTTTTACTTCTCCCCATAGTTAACCTGGATAGGAGACTATTGATAAATTTCTTTCAAGATCTTCCACAACACCACCATCATCATTATGTTCCACATTATGATCATGTGTCATGAAATGAGGCTAAAAATAATGAGAAAACAATTGTGTTAACTCTGTCATCAAGTACACTTCACAAATGGAACCCTCAAGACTAGATTTATTCCAAATCATCCTTTAAAGAGTTCCTAGATACCTAAATAGATAAAAATGATGGACCATTACATTAGAAACGGAATGTATGGCAAACTAGTAATAAGTGACATAAAGTTTCGCATTTACTTTTCAAAAGGATACATCCATTGATATTGCACTGGTCCAACTATCCTTGCTTCATATGGAAGGTGCACAGAAAGTTATTACATTGAGTCAAAGAACCCAGGAGGAAATATATGTTCTAACTTGAAAAAGATTTGTGGGATATCTCCCTCTAATCTCTCTATGTCATCAACTCGTGGATTGCTGAAAGTAAGATCTTTAAAAAATAAACTCAGTTCAGTAAGTGCCTGCCACACATTACTAGGAAGTAGTTCACAAAAAGCAATAGGCATTAGTCGTTGCATGAACACGTGACAATCATGATTTTTCATGCCAAATATCCTTTTCACATTTGTGTTTGGACATCTACCCAAATTGGAAACATACCAATCTGGAAACTTTAAGCATTTCACCCAATTGAACAAGATAGCTCNTAATAGGAAGTAGTTCACGAAAAACAATAGGCATTAGTCGTTGCATGAACACGTGACAATCATGATTTTTCATGCCAAATATCCTTTTCACATTTGTGTTTGGACATCTACCCAAATTGGAAACATACCAATCTGGAAACTTTAAGCATTTCACCCAATTGAACAAGATAGCTCATGCTTCCTTGTCTATTGTATATACAACTTTGTAATATTATCCACTATAGTCTTTTGCCAATTGAGGTCGATCACAATAGTTGACCATATCATGACGTGATTGTGGATTGTCTTTGGTTTTGTCATCAAAATTTTGAACTCTGTTAAACACATTATCAAAGATATTTTTGTTGATATGCATGCCATCAAGATTATGTCGAATCATGTTAGAACTCCAATAAGGCAAATCTCAAAAGATGCTTTGCTTTTTCCATCCACAAGACTTACATAATCTTTGATTAACTTCTTCTGTATTAAACTCTGTTACTTTTCTTTTGCCCAAGTCACAACTTTGGTTCAATAATTCTACTCCTGTTCTATAGGGTTGTGGTGATCTTTGGACAGTCTTCCCTTTAAGAAAGTTCTTACTATCTCTCCTAAATGGGTGATTTTGGTCGAGAAACATCCTATGACAATCAAACCATGATATTTTTCTACCATGTTTCAATTTAAAAGATTGTGTTTCCTCTATACAATAGGGACATGCTAACATACTCACAGTACTCCATCTCGATAACATAGTATATAATGGAAAGATACTGATTGTCAACATTAAAGTCGCCCTTAGTTGAAAGTTTTATTTTTTTGAGATGTCAAATGCTTTCCACCTGTCTCCCACAACAAAGTCAATTCTTTTTTCAGAGGCTTTAGATAAACATCAATTTTATGTTTGGGATTGTTTGGCCCTGGAACAATAACTGTTAAGAACATATAAGCCTCTTTCATACAAATCCCTGGATGTAAATTGTAAGGAGTGACAATCACTGGCCATGGAGAGTATTTACTCCCAGACTGACTAAATGGTTGGAAGCCATCAGTATATAACCCCAATCATACATTTCTTCGTTCCGCAGCAAAAATATGATGAGATTCATTGAATTGCTTCCAAGCCTCGGAGTCTAATGGATGACGCATTACATCATACTCTTTTGTATGCTCATGATGCCATCTCATGTCAGCAACAGTAGCAGGGGATGCATATAAACTTTGCAATCTAGGAATCAAAGGAAAATAATACATTTTCTTATAAGGGACCAATTTCCTTTTACGAGAGCCGACACGACGCTTGTATCTCTTATGGCCATATAATATATAGCATGTATGGTGTTCATCATCACCCCAATATAACATACATCTTGATTCACAACAATCAATTTTTTTCAACCGGCAAACCCAAGCTAGGCACTAGCTTCCTGGTCTGATAATAACTATCAAGAACCATGTTATCTCAGGTAAAATCTCTTTCAACAATTGCATCATTTGATTATAACCTCTCTGTGACATATTTTTCTCCATTTTAATAGTTAACATCCGAGAGACAAACTCAAGTTGAAAGGGAGAAGATCTGGGATACAATTTTCGATCAGCTGCTTGTAGCAAATCATATAATTTTTTAGAGTCTGGATTAGGATTTTCCTCCATTAAAGGTTCACAAGGATGAGTTGACTAAGGTTCAATATTTCTAAAAGATTTTCAACTTGAACCTTGCGAAAAGTTGTGACACGAAGCATCTAAAACCATTTGTCGGTATGGATTATCGTATGTTAATTCAGGTTGAGCACTACCATGCAAATCTTGATTGAAGAAATCTCATTGATCACATCTTTTTCCCCTGGATGCTTCCAAAAAAAATAGTTATCAACAAAACCAGTCTTATAAAGGTGATGTTTAGCGATTTCAACATCCATGAATCGAAAGTTGTGACATTTTTTACATGGACATGTAACTTTGTCACCACTCAAGTGATTCTGTTGTGAACATGCAAATTGGATAAATTTATTCACATTGGTTATGAAACAAGAGTTTATTGCCCCTAGACCATCCAACCTCTCATACATCCAACCACGCTCTAGATTATTCATGTTCCTATTAATGCTTAAACAAACAAAACTGTTAATAAAAAACATTAGTTGATTGACCAAAAGGTACTCTAATTCATATTCGTTAAATTTAGTCAAAATATACGGATCGAACTAACAAAAACAGTTTCTGAAATTTCTCACTAGGAAAGCTGCAAAAAAACTTACAAGCTTTTCAAAACTTAGATAATAAAATAAAATTTCCTTACTGAAGAATTCTAATTCAAGTCAACTTACAGAATAATAAAGCATTCTATGTCCAATCAAGTTACTGAAACATTCTTATTCCATTCAAGATGCTAAAGCATTCTAAGTCCAGCCAACTTACTTTAGAGTATAAACTATACTTCCTTTTATAAATGAGGAACTAGTAGTACAAGCATACAAATAACAAAATACCAAACACATAGAAAGAAACTAAATTTGATTTAAGCACATTGGAAGTTATTTGAGGCATATTTTCAACAATTGTTGATCAACAAGCTAATGAAATGTGGGAATAATTCCCAACACATTGGCTTTATGGACAAAGAAATGACAAACAACAACATCAAGATCAACAAGTCCTTCAATTAGAGAGCAACATTAATTCTTGGCTAGACTACTTCCTATAACAAGGTGCACTAACTCATCCAACAAATTGGCACACACTTTTAGCTTAAGGTAGGGGTAATGTGAATCTCACAAATTGAAGTTACCTAATCACAGTAGCAAATCAACCTCTTTGTCAATTTTTTTTTGTAAAAGTAAAAATATTTATTTCAAAAAGACAGTGCATAAGTCAATCATTGTACAACAATTCTTCTAGCAAATAAACCCAATGAAGAATATAAAGTCTAGAATATATTTCTTTAGCAAATAAGACAAAAGAAGTTAGAGTTTAGAATGCATTCATCCAACAAAAACTAATCTCAAAGAACCCACAACAACAAAATAAGAATTCTCCAGATTTTCCACTTATCTCGTTAAAAAAATACTCTAACTCGAATAGTTTCAACATAATGACAGCAAGCTTCTTCCTAATTACATTCAGTAAAGTAAATACTTTGATAGTAAAGTTTTGAGCTAAATCAGGGGTAAAAATAACGAGTAAGGCTTACTTCTAGTGAATATCAACCAGGTCATCGGGATTAGGTTAGAACAATAGTGCCTGCAATATTTTAACATCAGATTATCTTTGTTATTAAAAAGAACATGAAACAATAACATAACAAGTAACAAAAATCAACCCAGAATCTGTTTTTAAGCAATATATTCAGTATTACCCTTACATTGTTTACTAGAAAAATGAATTAAATAACACATTTTTCTGGAGAAAAGCTACTATGTAGGTGTGGGAGGGGGAGAAATAGAAAGATACCTTTTAGCACAGAGTGCAAGTCGATAGTTACTAATCACAAAATGTAGAAGCTGCATTATAAAACAAAAATAAACAAATCAGTGTGCAATTTTCTTCCACAAAAGCAAATAAAAATAAATCACAGTAAAATTCTTGAATCCTAATCCCTATTTTTCAGAAAATTGTACTTCAAAAAAGGCCCTATTTTCAGAACACCCAAACTACTAAAACCCCTATTTTTAGAATATCCCAATCTTACTACAAGCTAAAGGCAACGTAAAGAGTTGAAAGTTAAAAAGTCTCCATTTTCAAAATATCACAATCTAGTAACCAAGCCATTCTCTAAATTTCGCCATCCAATCTTGAACCTGTCATCAAAACACTAAATAAAACAAAGAAAAGACCACAAACACAAAGAGAGATCACTTCTGTTGAAGATCGAGATCATATCTTTTCACATGATAAAATCAAACATGACCAATATATTCTATTAGTTTTGTAAGCCAACCTCAAACCCATCATCAAAACACTAAATAAAGCAAAGAAAACCACAAACACAAAGAGAAATCATCTTTATTGAAGATGCTGATCAATGTTTTTCACCAGCGTCTTCGCAAATATCTAATAACCAACCAATTCATAAAATAACCCAGAAGTTTAATGACCTATCAAACAATGTCATCTCTAATACTAATTTTGACCAGAAGAACGCATTGCAAAAGAATTCTTCAATAGCTTCTAGTCAGCAACAGTCTTGGAGATATGAATACTAAGCTAGTGAGCAGACTACATAGTTTTGCAGCCAATTTAACAATAAAACACAATATGGTTCCATTTTATCAATAATATCTTATTAATCTGTAGAAGAAGCAAAAAGGTGAGTGAGGGAGTGACAGAACATTTGTAATGCTTATTTATCAAACTTGGTTTTACTTCCATGCACAACATATTATTAAATATAACTTTCCATGGAGTAATCACATTAATAGTAGATCGGAACAACACACACTAATGCTTACGACTGCACTAATGAAAATTTAGGAGAGAAAAGAAAACCTACAATATCATTGATTATTCTAACGTTTTCTTATTTTTGTCTTAACAAAAGTAAAAAAACTATGTTAAAGGATCCTTGTCCTTTAATACACGAAGATAAGATTACATATGTTGTTTTTCTTAGTTACTATTAATTTGGACATTCAAGAAATATTTTTCTGATCATAATTTTTTCGAATACTTTCTAAATATTTTGAATTGTCGATTATTGTGAATTACAATACTTTTTATGGAGTTTTTAAACATGTTTATAAATTTGAACAACTTATTAATATTCTCTATATCAATTATAGAAACTAAGGAGATAAACAAAATCTACAATAGCTTAGATTTTTTCTTTAGTGATCTCTCATTCTTTTCTTATCAGAAGTAAAAAATTTATCAGAGTATCCTCCTAATTAATTAATACATGAAGATAAAAGTAAATTGTTGAGATAGTCTCTAGAATAATTAAATAGTTATAGCTTATTTTCATATAAAAGTAGTACAAGAACCCACTTCAACTGATATATGTACAATATCATAAATATATATTAAACAAGTAACTGAATTAGTATTTGATAATCTTATTGAAAGAAATAACAATTCTAGTAATATTATTAAGTTTTGACGTATGTCACAATAAAAAGTATCAAAATCACTAAAGAATAATTGATGAAAAACTTATCGATGATAATTAGAATTATTCCAAAAAGTTTCATTTATGTTTTACTGAATTAATCAATTGTATAACCATTATGGTATGATTTTTTATTAATAAATTATTGAATCGATCTATAATTTCTAGATCCTTATGCATCTAAATAACCTATGAAAGCATTAAAAATAAAATAAAAATAATTAATTTTAGGGATCTACCCTCTTTAAGTTTATGTGCATCTTGAATTTCCTTTTGTTGTGTGTCAAGAACTATTTGAGCACTTCTTGATCAAATTAAGAATTTCTACAATTCTATCTTCCCTTAGTCGTTCCTCTGTTTTCATATTTTGTGTTTGTGTTTTTTCTTAAAATATTTTTTTGGATTTTTTATCTATAGTGTAGAAATTTAGGAAACCTCGTTTTCTTCTGATAAGAGGAGAAGACAATAGAGGTCGTAATCCAATCAATCTATTTCTACTAGCATCTAGCATATATCCATCTAAAAAAACTAGGAATTTATTTCAGTGCTCTTTAAATGTCACGATCCAAGGTACCCCTTAGGTGTAACATGGCGTATAGAACCGCGAAAGACCCTTCACAACCCACTTAGCATACTTCATACAAGATAATAGAAATAATAATTTCAATAGAATCATTCTCATATCATAAAATAATTTGACAAAGCGGAAGTCTAAAATGGTCTCAACAAGCCCTCTAATCCATCCAAAAGAGTGGTTGAGATGTAAACCATACACCATGTACAATGTCTTAAAACTGAGATAAAGAAAAATAGTAAAAATGTCTTGGTCCTCGTAAGATGAGGACTCACCAACCTTCGAATCGACAATGGAAATGAACTAGCAAAAATTATGTGAGGTAGGAGTATGGAACCCTACCTTAGTGAAACAATGTAGGAACAAGTATGCATTAGTTCATGGAATGTACTATGTATGATAGCAATGCATAAACGATATGAAATGATGCTAAAATGAACTTTAAATGGAATGCAATGACCAAGCTAATTCATAAGCAAAAAGGTTAGAAAACACAATTCATAATCACGGTCAATGCAGCTTAGCATATTAAAAACACTTGGTGAGATACTTTGAAAGTAATCTAGTTCATTATTGTGGGATGGTTACCATTAATTGACATAAACCGTGTGAGTTAAACATTGAATATGGTGTATGTCCCACACCAAAAAGAGATGTCCTACTTTCCAAAGTAAAGACCATAAGCTAAGATATCCTATAGGGGCACATAGTTGGGGAAACATAGATTATTATTAGAGATCCGGCCTCTACTAACAGGAGATCCTCCATCTCTATGTCCTCTCGATGCTAAGTAAAATCCCACGGAATAGTTATTAATCGTATTAATTTCATCACCATGGAAAGTCAGAATTNTAGTTGGGGAAACAGAGATTATTATTAGAGATCTGGCCTCTACTAACGGGAGATCCTCCATCTCTATGTCCTCTCGATGCTAAGTAAAATCCCACGGAATAGTCATTAATCGTATTAATTTCATCACCATGGAAAGTCAGAATTAAGCTACCAAGACAAGCTAAAGTCATTTAGAATAGTTCGTTAAATCTAGATCAAACTTAGGTGAGAAAACCTTTCAACCTTAACAACCCTTATCTGAGAAAATCTTTCACAATCTCATTGATACTTTCATTTAAATTCATCCTTAAGTCATATTCATCAATTTCAAAAAAATATGCATAACTTCATATATTCATATTTCATAATTAATAAGCTTCATCATGTGTTCATAGTAAAAAATCATGGATCATGCATGGGTTCATATGGATTCAACTCAAAATCATGTAAATACTTTAATTCATGCATTAGAAAATAGAAAATAACTAATTGAATCATAATTGAGAAGAACCTATGAAAATTGAATAAAACCCTATATTTGGAGACCCAATGGAGGAAATGACTCTATTGGTTAAATCTAACATACCTTGATGATCGAAGCCCAAAATCTATGGTGAATTAGAGACCTTGAAGTGAAACCCTAGCTTTTCTTCCTTTGTTTGATAGAGAAATTTGGGGGAAGAACTTTGGAGGGAATATGGGATTTAGGAGAACTATTTTAGAATGGGTAGTTTTAGGACTTAAAATACTTATATAAAACATAGAATAGGGGTAAAAAATGACATAGTTTAGGTATTAGAAACTTAGGGAAAAGACCTAAAAATCCCTTAAAAATAACCATTGGACTGGTTTACAGTCCATACTAGTCAACCGTAAACCAAGTATTGGAGCCTTAAATTCAAGCCAATTTTGATGAGACTGGCCTACGACCCGTAGAACCTTCTTTAGTCTGTAGAGCCTTCTACGGTCCGTGGACCCCAACCGTAGAACTGAACTTTGACCCTAAAATTTCAATAAGTCTGGGACCTTTCTATGAGAACTATCTACAACCCGTAAAATGTTCGACAGACCAACCAGTTCAACCATAGAATGAGATATTGAAACTTGATTTTCCTTAAAACTCAACCCACTTTCTATGGAAGCCATCTTTGGCCCGTAGACTGGACACCTAAAACAAACGGTAGCCACAAAAATACAATCTTTTACTTTTTCAAAATTAGAGGTGTTACAATGTCTTTCCCCTTGGGAACATTTGTCCTTGAATGGGACTCAAGTTAGCATTAAAAGTGTAGTGGAAAGAGATCTACCAACTGAAAATGATTGTAATCACATAAATGCACATAACCAAGGAGGAAAATCAACTCCAAGCTAAAACATACTAAAACAACTTTCATAAAATATACATGCATGCATATGGAAACATGAGAATGACTAAGACACATAAATTTGAAAGAATGAACCATGACGAGCTAATACCACAAGCTAGAATAAGAACAGAGGGGAAAGATATGAGGATATTAGGATATCATATTGTCCTTAGCCTCCCAAATAGAACCCTTAACAATTTGATTCCTCCACAACACATTTACGGATGCAACTTCTTTGTTCCTTAACTTTCAAACTTGCCAATCCAAAATCGCAACTGGAACTTCTTCATACGAAAGGCTTTCCTTTATACCAATATTATTTAATGGTACAATAGTTGTCCGATATTCGATATACTTCTTCAATAAGGCCACATGAAATACCAAATGCATCGAAAATAATTCTAAGAGCAAGTCTAATTCATAATCCACCTTGCATATTCGCCTCAATACTTGATAAAGACCAACATAATGGGGACTAAGCTCCCCTTCTTACCAAACTTCATGAGACCCTTCATAGGTTAAATCTTCAAGTAAACCCAATGATCAACATCAAACTCAAGATCTCTTCTTCTAACATCGACATAGGACTTTTGTCAACTATGAACCATTCTCAGCCTTTCTCTAATAATTCAAACCTTTTCCATTGCCTCATGAACCAACTGGGGCCCTATCAAAGTAACCTCGCCAACTTCAAATAAATCTATAGGAGTTCTACACCTCTTACCATAAAGATCCTTAAATGGAGCCATACCAATACTTGAATGATAGCTATTTTTATAAGCAAACTCAATCAAAGGAAAATAATCATCCCAATTACACTTGAAGTCATTCACACAAGCTCTCAACATATCTTCAAAATTTTTTATAGTACACTTCGCTTTTCCATCGGTTTGAGGATGAAAGGTCGTGCAAAGCTTGACATAGGTAACAAGATCTTTTTGGAAAGAATTCCAAAATTGAGAAGTAAATTAGGTACCACGATCGGAGGTAATGGACAGGGGCACCCCATGCAACCTAACCATTTCCTTTAAATACAACTTAGCATAATATTTCACCGAATATGAAACCTTGATGGGAATGAATCGATTCGACTTTGTGATACAATCCACAATAACCCAAATCGAGTCATGTTGCCGTCGAGTGCAGGATAAACAAACAATAAAGTCCATATGCAAACCTTCCCACTTCCAAGTAGGAATACTAATATCTTGGAGCAACCCTCCCGTCTTTTGATGCTCAACTTTCACTTGTTGGCAACTAGGACACTTAGCCAAAAATTCCACAATATACTTCTTCATCCAATTCAACTAATAGACCTTTCGCAAGTCACGGTACATCATTGTGGCTCCGTAGTGAATGGAGTAACAAGAACTATGGGCTTCCGATAAAATTTGTTCACTCAAATCATCAACATTAGGAACACACAAACAACTTTGATATCAAGGAACACAATCTTCTCTTTGGGAGAAAGCTTCAATGGACTTTTTAAACACCACTTCCTTCAACTCAACAAAAATTAGATCAAGAATTTTCTTGGCTTTCACATCCCACACATAAGACGATGCCGAACAATTTTTAAAAACAACACCACCCTCACTAGAATCTACCAAACGAACACCTAGCCGAGCTATTCAATGAACATCAAGAACCAATTCTTTCGTATCATTTTAAACATGTGCAAGACTACTCACCGACAACAAAGTTAGGGCATCAGCCACCACATTTGCCTGGGTGATAAAGAACACTCATATCCTAGTCCTTTGAGAGTTCTAGCCACCTACAGTGGAGAAGATTTATATCCTTTTGCTTAAACACATATTGCAAACTTTTGTGGTCAGTAAAGACATCAGCATGTACACCATACAAATAATTCCTCCAAATCCTTAAGGGAAAAACAACTACCACTAGTTCCAAATCATGGGTAGGATAGTTCTTTTCGTGAATCTTAATTTTCCTTGAAGCATAAGCAATAACATTCCCTTTTTGCCTAAGAACACATCCTAATCAAATTCTTGAATCATCAAAATAAACAAAACAAACCCATTGGAGCTTTCTAGTAAAGTCAACAATAGAGCCGAGGTAAGCTTATCTTTCAATTCTTGAAACTCTTTTCACATGTTTCCGGCGATAAGAATTTGACCTTCTTTAAGGTCAATGAAGTCAATGGAGAGGCAATCGAATAAAACCCTTCCATAAACCTTCTATAATATCTGGCCAAGCCCAAGAAACTTTGAATATCCGAAGGGGATAAAGGTCTAGGAAAATTCCTTACCGCTTCCGTCTTCTTAGCATCAACCTTGATTCTTTTAACGGGAATAATATGACCAAGAAAACCCATATATCTTCACTAAATCTTTCATTTACTAAACATTGTAAATACTGGCGGTCCTTGAGGATTTGCAACACAATCCTCAAGTGATCGGCATGATCATTCTCATTCCGTAAGTAAATTAAGATGTCCCGATAAACACAATCACAAACATATCAAGATATTGTGTAACCACTCTATTAATTAAGTCCATGAATACATCTAGAGCATTATTCAAACCAAATAACATTACCAAAATTTTGTAATGACCATACATGGTTTTAAAAGTCTTCTTCAGAATGTCACTTTCATTAACCCGTCAATTGGCGATAACCTGACTAGAGGTCAACCTTAGAGAGAAAACTCTCTCCTTAGAGTTGATTAAACCAATAATCAATCCTTGGAAGAGGATACTTATTCTTAATGGTAACCTTTTTCAGTTGTTAGTAATCAATAGACATGAGAAATGAACCATCCTTCATACGAACAAACAAAACTGGAGCACCCCGTGGAGAGATACTTGGTCGGATGAAACCCTTAACCAAAAAATCTTTTAATCACTCCCTTAATTCAGTAACTTTAGCTGGAGCCATAAGGTAAGGAGGAATAGAGATAGGTTCCGTATTTGGGAGAAGGTCAATACCAAAGTTTATTTCTCTTTTGGAATGAACGCCGGGTAGATCATCGAGAAACACTTCTTGAAACACATTTACAATAGAGACCGACTCAAGAATATGGGTTTCATAATCCATATTCCTAACCCAAACAAGATGATATATGCAACCCTTAAAAATCATTTTTGTAGCTTTAAAACAAGAAACAGACTGAACCTTAGGTATAGAATTTCCTTCTTTCCACTCTAGGACAGACTCATTCTAAAACTAAAACTTAACTACTCGGGTTCTACGATCAACATAAGCATTACAAGAATTTCATTCCAAGAATAATATAGAAATCCAACATATCGAGCTCTACAAGATCAACATGAGTGACTCTACGGGATAAAGAGATGTGACAATTTATATATACTCTCTTAGCCACAATATTCACCAATAGGAGTAGAGATAGAAAAAAACTCTAACAACACATCCGGAGGAACATCAAATCTCATAGACACATATAGAGTTACAAAAGACAAAGTAGCAGCGGTATCAAGCAAACTATAAACATCAAGTTGAAATACTTTCAACATACTGGTAACCACATCATGAGAACCCTCTTGATTATGATGAGTTTAGTGTGCATAGAATCAGATTTTTTTTGGAGTACTAGAACCTGAACTACTAGGCGGGAGCTTGCCTACCATCTCTCTCTTTAGTAGCAAGTAATGGATAATCCCTCAACTTGTGACCACTCTTACCACATATGAAGAGTCTATCTGTACTGGATAGGCATTTACCATCATGCTTCCATCTAAACCTATCAAATATAGAAAAAGAACATCCACAACCATTTCCTCCTTGAGGCTTAAGGTTATACACCCTATCATTGTTAAATTTAGGAGCCGAGGAATTAGAGAATACGTGACCACATAAACTTTTTTGGAATCTAGAAAGACCATGTCCATCGGACCTCGTATGTGAAAAGTCACCATCACCCGTCTTTGCCCTGTTAGACTCTCTTGACCTTTCCTTAAGCTTCTACTTTTCAATTTGTTGGGCATGTGTAATTAAATGGGAAAAATTGATTTCTTTAATGAGCATCGCGGTACGACATTTCTTCACCACTATTTAGTACACACCCTAAACAAACTTACTCATGCTTGCCCTAGAATTGGCAACCATGGTACGGGAATATTTGGACAACTGTATAAATTTCAAAGCAGACTCCTTCACACTGATATTTACGTGACGAAGGTTGATAAACTCAAGTACTTGTTCCTCCCTCTTGTCAAGAGAATGAACTTTTCAAGAAAAGCAACCTTAAACTTCTTCCAGTAAAGAGGACCCACATCAATTGCCCCCTATTTCTTCCATTGATTAAAAAAAACTTGAGAAACACCCTTGAGTTGATAAGCGGTCAATTCTACCTTTTCCGTGGTGCCACTCCTATGATAAAAAAAATCTTGTATATCTCATCAATGAACTTGTGAGGATCTTCCTCAACCTCGGAACCATGAAACTCTAAGAGATTCATTTTAGTGAAGTCCCTCATTCTAGTTGCCGTCGTACCCCAATTTGGGTTCACGGGGATCACAACTTCCCTATTAGGGCTTCAATCGTCAAGGCTTTGGCCAAAATATGAAAAACAACTAGGAACTTTGCATTATTTACTTGTTAAGCCAAATGGTTGGCCGAAACTTGAGGAACTTCTAGTTTCGCATTCTAACCTGTATTCCTTCTAATGTATGCATCTTCGAGAGGCCATATCTTGAAAAGTGTCGGATATATAAAGTTACACTCTATCTCACAACTTTAGATTGATGAAAAATGGAATTTCCTAAACATGTTATAGCTTCCTATTCATAAATGTGATACACTTTACACTCATGAACATGACTCTATTCAACGTGGCTTGTTAGACATCCTAGGACCTTTCTAGACCTTGTGCTCTGAATACTAAGATTGTCTTGACCCAAAGTATACCCTAAGCGTAACATGACATATGGAACCCCAAAAGGCCCTACACATGCTACTTAGCATACATCATAAAAGATAATAGAAACAAAGATTTTAAAAAAAGCATTCTCATATCATAAGAGTTTGACAAAATGGAAGTTTAACATCGTCTCAACAAGCCCTTTAATCTATCAAAAATATTTATTGTGACGTAATCCATTCACCACCAACAATGTCTAAAAACAGAGATAAATAAAAGTTATAAAAGTGTCTTGGTCTTCAAAACATGAGGACTCACCAATTTTCGATTCGACAAGAGAGATCAATTAGCCACAAGTATGCAAGGTAGGAGTGTCAGACCCTACATTAGTAAAACAATCTAGGCACAAGTATGCATTAGTACATGGAATAAACTATGTATGATAGAAATGCATAAACAATATGAAATAATGCTAAAAGGGACTTCACATGACAGTTATGACATGATTATGACAAGTCATAATCATGGTCAATGCAAGCTTAGAATATTTAAAACACTTGGTGAGATACTTTGAAATTAGCCTAGTTCATTATTGTGGGATGTTTACCATTAACCGACATAGACTATGTGAGCTAAAACATAGAATCCGGTTCTATCCCACACCGAAAAGAGATGTCCTACTTGCCAAGGTAAGGACCATAACTTCGAGTTTACATTGATCCACTAGCTAAGACATCTTATAGGGGCACATAGTTATGGATAAAGAGATTGCTACAAGAGACCCGACCTCTACTAACGAGAGTGCCTCCATCTAAATATCCTCTCATTGCAAAGTAAAATCCCATGAAATAGTCATTAATCATATTCATTTCATTATCAATGGAAAGACACAATTAAACTACTAATCGAAGATAAATAATTTAGAATACCTCCTTAAATCTTGATTGAGTTTAGGTGACAAAACCATTAAACCTTGTGTGAGAAAATCATTCACAATCTCATTGATACTTTACACTCTTTTTGGATCGTTGTTACCCATTGTATTGTATTGTATTGTATTGTATTGTTACCATACCTACGATGTTTGATTTGATTGTTACTTAAAATGTATATGTATTGTTTTGTTAAATTTCATTGTTACGTAACAATGAAAACATCCATTTTATGGAACAACCAATTTGGTGTGTTCCCATTGCTACTTAATTTCTTTTTCTAATTATATTCTTACATAATATTTCATAATACGTTTTTACCCTTTACCTTATATTATTTAATTCTAGTCAAATCTCCCACCCTAGAATAATTAAGGATATTTTAGTAAATTTATAAATTACAATACAGTACGATACAGTCAAACCAAACAATAAAAATGTTATTCAACAACAACAAACAATACAGTCTAGCCAAACATTGTATCTATCATACAATACAGTACAATAGAGTACGATACATTATGAAACAATGGGTAACAATGATCCAAACAGAGTGTCAGTCTCAAATCATCCTAAAGCCATATACATCATTTTCATAAAAAAACATGTATATCTTCATATATTCATATTTCATAGTTAATAAGCTTATTCATGTATTTATTGTAAAAAATCACGGATCATATATGCGTTCATATGGATTCAACTGAAAATCATGTAAATGCCTCAATTTATACCTTAGGAGATAGAAAATAACTAACTGAATCATAATTGAGAAGAACCCTTGGAAATTAAATACAACACTAACTTTTATTTGAGAATTGAACTTGTAGAATTAGGATCTTTGGGGATCAAATAGAGGAAAGAAATCTGTTGGTGAATACTAGCATACCTTGACTATCAAATCCCCAAAGCTATGGGGAATAGGAGACCTTTAAGTGAAACCCTAGCTTCTTCTTCCTTTACTTGAGAGTGAAATTTGGGGGATGAATTTTGGAAGGAATTTGGGTTTTAGGAGAATGATTTTCCGATGGGTAGTTTTAGGACTTAAAATACTTTTATAGGACCTTTAATAGGGGTAAAAATGATATAGTTTAAGTATTATACACTTAAACAAAAGACCAAAAAACTCGTTAAAAATAACTACCTGATTGGTGTACGGTTCTAACGTACAGATCGTATGGTGCGTACTGGTCAACTGTTGACCAAGTACTAGAACCATAAATTTAAGGTAATTTTGACGAGACTGGTCTACGGCCCATAGAACCTTCTACGGTCCATAGACCCCAACTGTAGAACTCATCTTTGACCCAAAAATTTCACTATGTCTAGGACCTTTTTAGGATACCTATCCACAACCTGTAAAATGTTTGATGGACCGTTTTAGTCGACCGTAGAATGAGAGATTGAAACTTAATTTTTGCAAAATTTCAAACCATTTCCTATGGATGCCCTCTACGGTCCATAGAAGCTTCTACGACTCGTAGAACACAAATACTAGCTACACAAATTCTATCTTTTCCTTTTCCAAAATTAGAGGTGTTACATTAAATGAGGAATATTTTTATCCCTAGGATATGAGTCATGCTACATAAAAAAAATGAACATTCTTCAAAAAATTAGACATGAGAGACAATATTTTTCACATTTCCCATCTATTCAAACAAAAATAGTAAAAATGTCAATCAATGGGGAATCTATTCACCACTAGACATAAGATTGACTCAATTCGTTTACATTTTCAAAGCATTCACACAATTTTATGTCATAAAAAATAGGGGAATCATATCATATTTAAATTTTTTCACATTTATTAGTAAGGCCTAAAACATTGGTCGAGCCCCCAAAAAATACTATCCATGCTCTGAAATTATACCTGTAAACTCACATGGAATACACTAGTATATATGTTTTAATTAATTAGGGAAATCATAATTAGATGTCAAGCAATATTAAAGAAATTTTAATAGGACCACATGATTTAAATAAATAAGGTTTTATTTAAGACTTAATTCTCCAATATAAATAAATTTTTAAAAAATCAAGATCTAAGTTTTTTTATTTTTCAGATCATTACAAATAGCAAAGCCAACCTAAACATGGATTAATACAATGAACACATTGATGTACCACAAATTTACGGTACTTTTGATGCTTTAAAATTGAACTTATTCATGAGTCTTAACTATTTTGTTAGTAGCTGTTATGGTGTTTTTGCTTGGATTTTGAAAGAAATAGGTTTTGGAGCTGTTGGTGCTAAAATGTTGTAGCAATAGCTATTTTTGGGGACTTACAAGTCGTAGTTACTTCTACGAGCCGTAGGTAGGAGTCATAGGTTGAGATGCTGATTTTTGGAGCTAAGTGTAAAATGATGAACTGATACAAGTTGTACATATGAGTCATGGAAATATTCAGTGTTGACTTCCAGTTATTGAATGACGAGTTGACATGACGGGCCGTATAAAGATCTACGGACCACAAATCAGGCCCATAGATGGTGCTACTTAAGTTAAAGACTAACTGCTGATTGACGGAGTCTACCTACGAAATATAGTAAGACCTATGAGTCATAGGTGCCAAACCGTAGAGTCGACCGCCTAAGCCAAATTTTCTTATATTTCTTTTTCCTTTTATGTTTAGGAGTCGATTCTATATATATTAGTTTTATTATATTTTTTTTGGATTGTTAGACATTTTGAGATACATACTTTTTCCTTTGAGAATTTACTTGCAAACATTTTATGCAATTGAATCTTGAAGTGTTGGTTTATAATATTGCTTTTTGTTTATCAATTGAAGATTCCAGATTTCATCTACTTTAATTATAAGTCATGATTTATTCTATTAACTCTATAATGAATTGTAATCACCCAAGCATAAGTAGCTAAATTGAAAATTAGGGTTGTGGGAACCATGAGTAAATAACAACGTGAAACTAATAACTAAGTAATTCTTATATAGTATTTATGCATGTATTGTTAATTTCTTTGTTTTGAATTCTTTTTAACTGTATGCAATGTTAAAACTCACCTCATTCCTACTTGCCTGACCAAGGAAGTAATGAATGAGAAAGAGATTAAACAACAGAGATTTTGCGTTGATAATCCGCTATCAAATAGCCTATCCCTAATATGTGAGGTCTAATCTGGGGTCAAGTATAAGGGTTAGTAAAGAATACACTCGTAGACCGACAAAGTTGTGTGGTAAAACTCCCTACTTAGATGACCAATCACTTAGGAGATACCTAACTTACCACTTTTGCATGTTAAACACTAGGAAAGAGTTTCTATTATTAGGTTTATTGCGCTAAGAACTTTTGGGGAACAAATAAGCCCTAGTTTCATCTCATATTGATATTAAAAACTGCAAATCCCGTTACTACAAATCAACCAATCATTATTTTATGTTACAAAGCTCCTTTTTTATCGAAATAAGCTGACCAAAAGTACAATCAATAGTGGCCTAAGTCTAGACCACATTCCTCGTGGGGTGAACCCTAACCTCGATAAAGTTATTTATTTGACAATGACAACTTATTCTTCTTTAGGGAGGTGTAATTTGGGTGTATCAAATTTTGGCACCGCTGCAGGGGAGTAATGATTTTAGATTAAACTAATTTCTTTTTTGAACTTTAGTAAATTATTTCCTGATTTACATTTATTTTGTTTTTTTCTACACGTCTTATTTATAGTGTATGACATGTACACGGAGTCAAGGCGATTCCCTGACCCTCTGCAATCCTGAATAAAGAAGAATCTGTGAAAAATGGCCAGAAGAGGTCAAAATATAGGACTAAATGATGATCCAATCGGAGAGGTTCATGGGGATGTTGCTAGAGTCCATCGTCCGAGAGTAGTGGGAGTGCCTAGAAACATCAAGGATAACCCTCTCTTTGACAATGATGAAAGAGTTCAAAATCAACAAGCACCTGACGTGCGTGATAATTTCAAGGTTGATCATAATGTTGTGGGATCAATGGGTTCCATAGGTTTTCCCCTACTACCACCTGGACTTACAGTTTTGGTTACTAGCAGTCTCATGAAATTCTTACACATAGAGGGTTATTCCATGGTTTCCCATCTAAAGACCCATATGCTCTTATCAATAAAGTCATCAGCGTGTGTAAGAGTAGTATGGTGAGACAAGACTTAGACATGGATCCGATGAGGTTGCGTGTACCAGCTATCATTGAAAAGTGATGCTACCGTGTGGCTATCTGAGCTCCCATATAACTCAATTTCCACATGGAAGGATCTACATAAAGTGTTCCTAGAGAAATACATTTCTTTCTCAAAGATGTTGAAGCTCAATGATAAACTTAACAACTTTGTGGCTCTACATGGGGAGTCAGGCAACGATTCTTTGGAAAGATTTACAGGGTTCATGAGAATTATACCAAATCACCGCATTGATGGTGAGTCACTAAACGAGTACTTCAAAGAGGGCTAGATGACAATGGAAAAGTTGTGTTGGATACCAATGCTAGAGGTTCTTACCGCATGGAGCACTAGAACGTGGGCTACTACAAAGAGCAATCCTTTGATACAAGCTACTCAAAATTAATCCAATAATGATATTCGAGATGAGATGGTAGAGTTGAGGACAAAGATTGGCTTAGTATTGAAATATTTCAGTTGAAGTGTTTAGAAAGAAAATGTAGTGAACTATCAGACTATAGCACTACCGGCTGATGAGTATGTCTATGATGAGGATGCAAACCTTGTCAATGATTAGATGGGGGGTTTCTAGAAAAACACACAAACATCCAATTAGGATAATTGGCGCCAAGGTCAAGGAAATCAAGGACGAAACTATAGTAACTATAATTGTGATGGGAATTATAATTGTGACAACAACTACAATAGGAATGGGTATAACAACAAAAACAAACAAAGTGACCTTTATGTTCCACTAGGAAATAGGGATGGAGGATCGAGTTAAAATTGTATTGAGGATATAATGACTAAGATGATGAAAAGGTTTGTCTGAACTAAAGACATTATGTAAGAGATGTGTAATTATTTATCAGGCATTGGGCCAAAGTTAGAGAGTCACATGCAGTATCAATTAGACAGATTGAGAAGAAACTCAGCCAGTTATGTTCAAATGAAAATTGCGCCAACAAGGAAAACTTTCCATCCACACAATTCATAATCCAAAGAATGGAAGGCCTAAACCATTGTTAAGTGCATAGAATCATGTAAATCCTTGTGATATGTGTTGGGGAGTAATGAGATTTTGTGATGCGCTGACTTGTCCACGTTGAAAAATTCTAAAGATGGAAAAAAGGTAATAAAGGCAATGTGATTAATTATTGGTGGTGATGTTTGAGAATAATTTGAAAAGATTATTGATTTATTATTGATGTTGTATCACAATTGTGTTGTTGTGAATTGTGCATTGTTATGTAAATGGTCATATCCTCATTATTTGTGAACATGTCATTTGCATTGGTTTTGAGACATAGTTGTGGCAAGTTTTATGTGAATTGAGGAAGAATAAGAAATTAAAGAGGATGTACGATTTCGAGGGACGTGTCGCGCACTGCGATTGATAATATAATTCGAGAGTTGTATCGTCCATCCCGACGAATTATATTATCCAGGGATGTGTCACATGACGCAACGGATGCATGGATATATATGTCTCCCATGGGTCCCAGATAGAGAGACATCGGACGTGTATCATTAGGTCAGACATGAATCACTATATTGGATATTGTATTTCATTGCATAGCATATCATTATCGTTTGTGAAGTTGTGAGTGACTTTCTGTAGAACTTGTAATTGGTGACCTTGATCTTATGTGTTGCCGATCTGTATTGTTGAAGTGACGTGGTTTAATTATGTGCTATGTAAATTGTAGACTATTATTAGGTTGGACTGGTTTTTATGTAGGTTGTAGGTGTGGAAGTTTGGTTGGGGTTTAAGGAGTACCCATATTCTATTCCTTTAGCTTATGCTATGAGGTTTACTTGTTGAGTACTGTGTGATTTCATTGGCGTACGCAGGATTTGTAGTAAGCGGTGTCGATATTTAAAAATTAATAAATAATAAATAATTAATATAATAACATTATATTAATAAAAATTATTTAAAACATGCTAATAAAACGTAAGTCAAGTAGACTACTAAACTTTCCTCGACGAGATTTCATATTTTGAAATGTATTGATAATAGCCTCATGGGAGATAGTACTATGTACTAAATATTCTTGTGCAATTGGTTTTATTTAGCCTAATTTGATCATAAATAGGAGGTTGGAGGTTTGAATCCCTATAAAATTAAATTTCTCTAGAAAATGTTTCAAAATTAAAAGCCAAATTTGTCCTTATTAGGGCTCAATATTGGGTCGCACCTTGGCGAATGACCATTGCATTCGCGCTGCAAATCAACGAGCCAAGAAGCTCATTTGTTCAAGAAGTTTCATTAACGTTATTTGTAGGAATATTTCTATTTTTTTTTTAGATTTTTTAATATATATAATACTAAATTTTTTCAATGAAGCACTGTTAATCGACAACCCATGACATAGGGTGGGTCCGCCCCTGTGTGGTTTGGTACTCACCCGTTTATTCTACATTTTTATAGGTTACAAGTCTGGAACTTCGTGATACTTTCTATTCTCTTTTTTTGAGGCTTCCTGTGGAGATTTGTGAGGTAGTTGTTTGTCATCTCAGCAGATCTTCTTACTCCTATTTATGATTTTGTTCTACTTGAGAAAGAACGTCATTTGAGACTTACATATTTTTTTTTCATTTCCATTGTATTAGATTAGAGGCTTACGCACACGACAACCAATTTTTTGAGATTTTGCTAGGTTGTAATTATTAACCGCATTATAAATTGTTATTCAATTTTTAGTTATAGTTTATTTTCGGACTTTATCGAAATGGTTGGTTTTAGGCTAATATTTCTTGGTGGGATAAGACGAGTGTCATCACATCCATTTTTGGGTTGTGACTGAAATACCCAAGAAAAAATTATTTTGAGCTACGACTCGAACCATGTTTCGTTGTGAGTAAGATTTTACCGAGGAATCTAAAATTTCGAAGTATTAAGGTTAGGTCACTAGTTATAGCACAATGAGTTCCAAAAAGAATTAAAGAGAATTCATTCAAGTCATTCCTTATTTCTTTTAAGTTTTGGGTCAACTTCAAATGACCATATATTTTAGCACATGATGATTTAGGAAACCCATAAGATATCAAATTAATGATCTTTGTATCCCCTTTCCAACGCCGCCGAGTTTTCTAATTTTTGAACTTGTATGAGGGAGATATGTATGTTTGAAGTCGGGTTGTCCAATTAAGGAAAGTTACCCAAAAATATGAAGGGTATTTTGGTCTTTTCCTTACACAATAAACTCAAAACGAAATTTAGTAATACTTTGGGGACAAATCTGATTTGGGTAAGTTTTAATAAATCGAAATATGCTTACAGTTTTAGAAGAGAGTTCAATCAAGTCATTCCTAAGTTCTTTTTAAAGTTTTGGGTCAACTTCAAACGACCGTGAATTTTAGCGCAGGATGAGTTAGGAGACCGATAAAATATCAAATTAAAGGTCTTCGAATCCTCTTTCCAAAGCCGCCGAGTTTGCTAATCTTCGAGCTCGTATGAGGGAGATATACTCATTTGAAGTCGGGATATCCAAATAAGGAAAGTTACCAGCAAATATGAGGGGTATTTTTTCCTTTTCCTTACCCAATCAGATTTAAGCATTTTTGGTACGGTTTTAGGAGTCTAAACTGATTAGAATCAGTTTTATTTATTCCTAAAATACGCTTAGGGTTTTTAGAGGAGTTCAAGAATAGAGAATGGGAGAAAAGAGGAGAAAAAGTTCAAAGTTCCAAGCATTCATTCAAGAAAATCAAGATTTTGCCAAGAACCTAGTTCTTTGAGGTATGTAAGTTTCCATAGTGTTGGGTTCGTTCACTCACACGCAAATCTATGTTTCTTTTGAGAATTGAGTCATAAATATTGAGCAATTTAAGTTCTTGATGAGTTCTTGATGAGTTCTTGATAAGTGTTCTTGAAGTTTCATTCTTAATTTTTTTTGTTGGGATTTTTATGAGTTCTTGAGATATAAGTTAGGAGTTTAAGAGTTGTTTTGAGTTGATTTTCCTGTACTTATGTTAGGTATTCGAACCTAAGTAAGTTGTGAAGAAACTGTTTGATTCTAGGCGAATTAGAGCCACAAATCAAAGAAGAAAAATTTGTCGGATTGTTCTGGGGGAGGTCTAGGACAGTGCGCCCCAGCAGTGCACCAGGAAGTGTTCTCTGAAGTTTAGGGGATGGCACCCCGCGCTAGGGTCACCTTCCCCACCTTTTTTCCGTTGTTTTACCCGCCTAAGTTATTTTAAAGTTTACCTTTACTCCATATTGATTCCAAACACTTTAAACTACTTCTAAACACCTAGAAATCATTCATAACATGAATCATAACCTTGAATTAAACATTCAAATTCAAGTAAGAGTTAAGAGTTAAGTCTTGAGAGTTCTTTCGAACAATTTGAGAAAGTTCCTTTGAGTCCTTTTGAGGAGTCTTCTACAATTTCTAATAACTTGTTTCAAGACTTGAGTAGTTAGTATTAGAATGAGGGGAATATATTTGTTAGTTTACATTATCATGGAGATCCTTCATATCATGAATCATAAGTCTTGAATTCATAATTCAAATTCAAGAAAGAGTTATGAGAACAATTCAAGAAAGTCTTTGAGTTAAATCGTGAATCATTTGAGATCAAGTATCTATTTGAGGAAGTAATTATGAGAATGAGAAGAGTCGTGTATATGGGCTCCATATTGTTATGTAGACCCTTTAGTCGAATCGTTCATGCCCATAAACACCGCATGAACTCCATAAGTTAAGTATCTTATTGTTGAGTTGAGCCCAATTTCTCACAATTGAATTGAACTATGTTTCACTACATTAAGTATCTTATTATTAAGTTGAGCCATATTTTCTCTAAGTTGAGTTGAGTGAGTTGAGATGCGGTAAGTACGTTACTTTTCAATCAGTTCAAGCATTATAATCCCCTTTCATGCACGTACATTCCATGTACTGAGCCATTTGGCCTGCATTATTTCATGATGCTGATACATGTATTTAGGATCATTAACAAGCGCTTCGTTGGGATCATGTAATATTCCAGTCAACTTTGGTGAACCTTCTTATACTTCGGAGGACATCACCCTTATCTTTAAATTAGTAGTTTTTAGATGTTGTGGATCTTGTCCCGTTATCCTTCTGTAATAGAGGAGGTTTCATATATAGACAGAGTTGAAAAGTTTCTGTATTCACTTTTATTTTGAGTATTGTATAAACTTTAAAAAAGGTTAAGTTTTTTAGTCTATTGAAATTAATTTAGTTTTAACCTTTTGTATTCTTGAGTTAGTCTTCCACTTATAGCCAACCAAGATGAGGGTTCGCTAGGGGACCAATAATGGTTCATGAGTGACGGCAATGTCCAGGGTGTAGGCTTGGGTTGTGACAAACTTGGTATTAGAGCATAGAGTTCAAGTGTCTTAGGGTGTCAATGAAGTTGTGTTAGTAGGATTTTGTTTATGGTTGTGAGGGCCCCACTTCTATAAATGAGGGACTATAGACATTTAAGAATTGTTTCCCTTATTTCATACTATTAATCGTGCAATAGAGCTATGCCATAGATACTTATTCTAAATCGTGCGTTCGCATATCCCTTCGACTACCCCTCGAACTAGTGGTGGTTGAAAAGCAAAGGTAGTCCTTTATCGATGAGTTGCTCTTAGCAAGAGTCTTGAGGAAGTCATGAGACTCCAGAGGGGCTTGAGAGAAGCAGATGAGTGAGTTATGTGTTGAGTTTGAGAGAAAGGCACTCATGTTTATATGAATCGTACATTCGAGCTAAAAGTGAGTTGTACACTCTTCCTTAAACCTTATTCAATTGTGCCCTTGAAGAGGATGGTATGTTTAGAGCTTGGGTAATATTTTCACCCAAAAAGGTAGCATGAGTTACAAGATCATGAGCAGTAGTAGTGATGGTGCCCAAAGTTAGAGGAAAGTATGCGGAGGTTTAGTAATCTAAGTAAGGGATATGGTGTTTCGACAAGCTATGTTACTATAGTCATGCACCTAGTAAGTTATTAATGAAGAGTTTTTCCGTTATAGGTAGACTAAGAAGTGATGAGGTGTGAAGATTCCATCATAGGAAGTAGTGTATCTTGTAGCTAGAGATGAGTTTGTGATGAAGTGTCATTGTGTAGGTAATAACTATGTGTAGGTGTTGAATAGAAGAGTAGGAGTATTCAGAGGATGATAGACTATTTGAGAGATAATTTGCAGTAAGTGAGTGAATAATATTTAAGTTGTGAAGTGAAATGTGTGGTAATTTGTGAGTGTAGAGACTACGAGGTGAGGATTGACTACTTGTCATAAGGTCCTAGTGGATGAGTGTTTCTGAATTTGTATCCAGTAGTGGTAAGTTAGTATAGTAAGCGAGCATTCATATTGATATTCGGGTTTAGTAATTTACATTTAACTTGAATTTGATATGAGTCTCTTGATCAAAAGGATGGCACCATGAGGGTGATGATCTTTGTCTTGAGATTTGATCTAGAAAATTTAACATAGAGTAGGTGAGGAGTTGAGGTGATTAGCTACAATAAATATGAGTGGTACAAGTGAGAGACCTTAACCTTTAGATAAGAGAAATGAAGTGTGGCTAAGTCGCAAGAGTAAAAAAGAGCATTAAGAGGTGTACTGAGAGGGTATGTAATTAGAAGAGGTTCACAGAAACACCTTAGAAAGAGGTCTGAGTACCTGCTTATTAAGAGTTCGATATGCATGAGATTAGGTTCTCCCGATTGTAGAGTAAAAGAGGATGTAGACCAAATAGAGATGATGGAATAAGTTAATAGCTTTCAAGTGTCAGCTTTAGACCTAAGGGGGAGATGACTAGATGAGAAATCAAGTCAAGTGTTTGAGAATAATATAGTAATGAGTTTGAAAGAGTATGGGAGATATCTTTTCAGATGTCCTTTTAGTAATGGAGTAATGTTGGAAAAAGAAGGTTAATGATCCTATCGTGATAATAATGGTGAGATAATTCCGTCTAAGGTTATAAATGAGTAGGAAGAAGAGGATGAGGTTTTGCTAAAAGAAAAAGCTAAATGAGAGCCCTTAGTTGGTTCCGAATAGTAATGCTTGCAAATTCTAGTTGTTATGGTAGATTTGATAAGAGTAACCCTATTCCATACCCAGTCCAGCCGTCATTTGAGGATGAATGATCCCAAGGGGGAGATATTATAACACTCCAACAAATTTTTTATAACTTAAGGCTCGAACCATGTTTTGTTGTGAGTACGATTTTATCGAGGAATTTAAAATTTCTTAAGTATTAAGGTCAAGTCACTAGATATAGCACCTTGAGTTCCAAAAAGTATTAAAGAGAATTCATTCAAGTCATTCCTCAGTTCTTTTATGTTTTGGGTAAACTTTGAACGACCATAAATTTTAGCACACGATGAATTAGGAGACTTATAAGATATCAAATTAAAGGTCTTTGAAGCCTTTTTCCAACACCGTCAAGTTTGCTAATTTTTGAGGTCATATGAGGGAGATATTTCTGTGTGACGTCGGGTTGTCCAATTAAAGAAAGTTACCCAAAAATATGATGGGTATTTTGGTCTTTTCCTTACCCAATCAGCTTAAAACGACTTTTAGTAATATTTTGGGGACAAATTTGTTTTGGGTCAGTTTCCACAAATCCAAATACGCTTAGGGTTTTAGAAGAGAGTTCATAAAATTCATTCCTAAGTTCTTTTAAAAGTTTTGGATCCACTTCAAATCACCATAAAAATATTTAGAACAAGATTATTTAGGAGACCCATAAGATATTAAATTAAAGGTCTTGGAATCCTCTTTCCAACGCCACCGAGTTTGCTAATCTTCGAGCTCGTATGAGGGAGATATCCTCATTTGAAGTCGGGCTGTCCAAATAAGGAAAGTTACCGAAAAATATGAAGGATATTTTGGTCTTTTTCTTACCAAATCAGATGTAAGCATTTTTAGTAATGTTTTAAAAGCCTAAACTGATTAGAATCACTTTTAGTTGTTCCTAAAATATGCATAGGGTTTTTAGAGAAGTTCAATAAGAGAAAAGAGGAGAAAAAGTTTAAAGTTCCAAGCGTTCATTCAAGAAATTCAAGATTTCGCCAAGAACCTAGTTCTTTGAGTTATGTAAGCTTCGATAGTGTTGGGTTAGTTCATCCACATGCCAATCATGAGTTTCTTTTGCAAATCGATCCATAAATATTGAACAATTTAAGTTCTTAATAAGTGTTCTTGAAGTTTCATTCTAAATCTTGTTTTTTTTGGATTTCTATGAGTTCTTGAGATGAAATTTAGGAGTTTGAGAGTTGTTTTTAGTAGATTATTGTTGACTTATGTTAGGTATTTGAATCTAAGTAAGTTGGGAAGAAACCTTTCAATTCTAGGCGAATTAGAGTTAAAATTGAAGAAGAAAAATTCATCATATGTCAGGTATTCGAATCTAAATAAGTTGGGAAGAAACCTTTCGATTCGAGGCGAATTAGAGTTAAAATCGAAGAAGAAAAATTCGTCAGATTGTTCTGGGGGAGGGCTGGGGCGTGCCCCAGCAGTGCACCAGAAAGTGTTCTCTGAAGTTTAATTGATGGCGCCCCGCGCCAACAGTGCGCCAGGGTCATATGCCCTACCCTTTTTCCGTCGTTTTACCCACCTAAGTTTTTTAAAGTGTACCATTACTATGTATTGATTCCAAACACTCTAAACTACTTCTAAACACCTAGAAATTATTCATAACATGAATCATAACCTTTAATTCAGTAATCAAATTCAACGTAGAGTTAAGAGTTAAGCCTTGAGAGTTCTTTTGAACACTTTGAGAAGGTTCCTTTGAATCCTTTTGAGGAGCCTTCTACAATTTCTAGTAACTTGTTTCAAGACTCAAGTAGGTTAGTGTGAGAATGAGGGGAATGTATTCGTGAGTCTACATTATCAAGATCCTTCATATCATGAATCATAAGTTTTGAATTCATAATTCAAATTCAACAAAGAGTTAAGAGAATAGTTCAAGAAAATCTTTGAGTTAAATCATCAGTTCTTTGAGATCAACTATTGATTTGAGCTAAGTTTTGAGGAAGTAAGTATAATAATGAGGAGAGTAGTATCCATGGGTTCCATATTGTTATGTAGACCCTTGAGTCGAGTTGTTCATGCCCATAAATTATGCATGAACTCCATAAGTTGAGTATCTTATTTTTGAGTTGAGCCCTATTCTCTGAGTTGAATTGAACTATGTTTCACTCCGTTGAGTATCTTATTACTGAGTTGAGCTCTATTTTTTCTGAGTTGAGTTGATTTCATTTGAGTGAGTTGAGAAGAGGTAAGTATGTTTCTTTTTCATCAGTTCAAGATTATGTTTAAGCTTTATAATTTCCTTACATGCTCGTACATTCCATGTACTGACCCATTTGGCCTGCATCATTTCATGATGTAGAAACATGTAGTCAGGATCATCAATATGTATATCGTTGGGGTCATGTGATATTCCAGTCAGCTTTGGTGAGCCTTATTATATTTCGGAGGACTTCACCTTTGTCTTACAGTTAGTAGTTTTGAGATGTTGTGGATCCTGTCCATAAATCCTTCTATAATAGTAGAGGCTTCATATATAGACATTATTGAAGATTTTTGTATTTACTTTTATTATGAGTATTGTACATACTATTAAAAAGGTTGAGTATTTGAGTTTATTGAAATTAATTCAGTTTTAAGCTTTTTTATGCTTAAGTTATTCTTCCGCTTGTTGCCAGCCAGGATGAGGGTTTGCATGGGGACCAACAATGGTTCTCGAGTGCCGGCCACGTCTATGGTGTAGACTTGGGTCGTGACAAATGTTTGTATCGAAACACAGAGTTCAAAAGTCCTAGGGTGTCTATGGAGCCGTGTCTGTAGAGTCGTAGTTATCAATGTGAAGCGCGCCACATCTTTAATTAGGACGCTTCAACATTTAGGAACTCTATCACTTCCTTCATACTCTAAATCGTGCAATAGAGCTATGTCATTAAGATTTTTTCATAATGGTGTGTTTTTTAGATTCATTCGACTCCTATCATACTAGAGGTGGCTGAAAAAAAAGCCAGTCCTTTATCGATGAGTTGCTTTTAGCAAAAGTCTTGAGGAGGTCATGACACTCCAGAGGGTCTTGAGACAAGTCCATGAGTGAGTTAAGTGTTGAGTTTGAGAGGAATTCACTCATATTCATATGAATCGTGCATTTGAGCTAAAAACGAATTCTACACCCTTTCCTAAACCTTATTCAACTGAGACCTCTAAGAGAATGGTATATTTAGAGCTTGGGTAGTATTTTCTCCCTAAAATATAGTATGAATTACGAGATTATGAGTAGTAGTAGTGAAAGTGCCCAGAAATAAAGGAAAGTATGCAGAGGTTTAGTAATCTAAGGAAATAAGATAGTGATGGGGTAGATTATGTGATTGCAATCATGCACCCAGTCGGTTATAAGTGATGAGTACCCTTTTGAGTAAATTAAGGAATAATAATGTTATAGAGAGTTCTATATAAAAGAAAGAGGAATAGTTACTAGTCATGATGAGATAAAGTATATTTTTAACCAGAATAGAGTTGATGTCAATGTATTATCATGTTAGAGAACACTAAATTCATATGTTGAATAATCGAGCACAGTATTCATGAGGTGGTAGACCCAAGCTAGGCTAATGAATTTTGAAGGGGGAAACCCCATGGTATTCAGAGGATGATAGAACTGTTTGAGAGATAATGTGCAGTAAGTGAGTAAGTAGTACTTATGTTGCAAGGTCGAATATGTTGGTAATTTGTGAATATAGAGAGTAAGCGGTAAGGATTGAGTAATTGTCATAAGGTCCTAGTGGATGAGTGTTTCTAAATTTGTATCCAGTAGTTGTAAGTTAGTATAGTAAGCGAGGAATCATATTGAAATTCAGGTTTAGTAATAAACATTAAGCTTGAATTTGAGATGGGTGTCTTGATCAAAATGATGTCAACATGAGGGTGATGATGTTTTCTTCAGATTTAAACTTGAAGATCTGACACAGAGTAGGTGAGAAATTAAGGTGGTTAGCTGCAATAGATATGAGTGGTACAAGAGAGATACCCTAAACCTCTTGATAAGGGCAGTGAAATGTGGCTAAGTCACAAGAGTAAAAAGAGCATTATGAGGTGTACCGAGAGGGTATGTAATCAGAAGAGGTTAACAAAAACACCTTAGAAATAAGTCTTAGTACCTTATTAGGGAGAGTTCAGTAGTCATGAGATAAGCTTCACCCGAGTGTTAGAGTAAAAGAGGATGTAGACCAGTTAGATATGTTGGAATAGGTCCATAGCCTTCAAATGTAACCATTAGACCTAAGGGGGAGATGATAAGANAACAAAAACATCTTAGAAATAAGTCTTAGTACCTGATTAGGGAGAGTTCAGTAGTTATGAGATAAGCTTCACCCGAGTGTTAGAGTAAAAGAGGATGTAGACCAGTTAGATATGTTGGAATAGGTCCATAGCCTTCAAATGTAACCATTAGACCTAAGGGGGAGATGATAAGATTGGAAATCAAGTCAAGTGTTTGAGAATAAGATTGTATTGATTAAAAAAAGTATGTGAGATATCTTTTCAGAGGTCCTTTTTGCAATGTAGTAATGTTAGAAAGAGAAGGTTAATGATTCTACTATGATAATGATAGTGTGATAATTCTATCTAAGGTTATAGATGAGGAGGAAGAAGAAAATGAGGTTTTACTGTGAGAAATAGCTAAATGAGAGCCCTTACTTGGTTCCAAATAGTAATCCGGGCAAATTCTAGTTGGTATGGCAGATATGCTAAGAGTAACACCGTTCCATACCCAGCCCTTCCGTTATTCGAGGACGAATGATCCTAAGGGGGAGACATTGTAACACCCAAGATATTTTTTGAACTAATACTCGAACCATCCTTCATTTTGAGTAGGATTTTACCAAGGAATTAAAATTTTCTTAGGTATTAAGGTTAGGTCACTAGATATAACACCTTGAGTTCAAAAAATAATTAAATAGAATACATTCAAGTCATTCATTAGTTCTTTTATGTTTTTGGGTCAACTTCAAACGACCAAAACTTTCAGTACAAGATACTTCTTGCTCCTCAGGAATGTCCCATCAACGGCTATTACTTTTCTCATTTCTTGAAAACCAGTTATCCAAGCGACATATGATACAAAGAAGTACTTGAACCTCCCATTTTCATCGAGCAACAATGTCGTCGCTTCCTGGATTTGCAACTTCAAGCATATAACGGTACGCATTAAGCACTGCATATTTGTGCTCATGTGTTCCCCTAACATTAGACTTAGCATGCTCCATGCCCTTATAAATCTTCCAATAGCTTACCTTACAACCCAATTTTGTGCGGAGTTGAATTGGCATGTCTCTTGTGGATGGGCCTTTACCATTGGAAAACCTATTTTCAAAGTACTTACCTATGACTTTTGTCGTGGCATGGGGATTATGGCTTGTATGATGCTCTGAACCACACGTATGGTACTTTTCATAGATTCTAATGACAAATCCATCGCTACTTGTAAATTTCACAGCCCTCAGTCACCAATTGCACTCCGAATATGAACATTTAAAAGTAAACACATTACGAGAATTGATCACCTTTTTCAGTCTAAAATCTTTTTTCAAGCAAGCAATTTTCAATGAATTTGCAAGTTCTTCCTTGTTCTTGAATGTCATTCCCTTATAAAAACTGGTTTCGTCATCTCGAACATTATTCACACGTGATGATTGAGAAGAACATGGAATGTTGTTGCCAACAATATGTGTAGGAGGATTGTTGCTCTCAAATTCCGGCACTTCATCTTTTCCAATTTCAGCATCCTGATTATTCATGTCCACAACATCAAATTCATCATTTAACATATCTTGTTGGTCTTTTTCTAGATTATGATCCTCCTCGATAGGATTTTCATCCATGTTGACTCTTAATATGGTCGGTCTCTCTTCTCCTCCCAAATAAACAAGCAAACAAGGTTGATCAGTTATTTTAGAAGGTAAGACCTTCTCATTATGAAAAAAATGGGGAATGTAACTCATGACAAGATCTTTCAGTTGACAATTGTATCCACATTTTTGCATGACTAAATTCACAAAATCATCAGATAAAATATTTCTTTCGACAATCATCCCTACCGACCCTCCCTATTTCTTACCATCCTTTCAACGCCAAATGTATCAATTTTTCTTCTCGGCCCATTCACCACGACAATCAATTCCTACAAATAATCCCTCCATTTATTGTACCTGAAGAAATTATTTAAAAAATAATTAGTACTAATAAAGAAATGTGTAAGTCATATGTTGCAACATATAACTATTCTGTGGCGACATGCAAGTCATATGTTGCTACATATAACTGATATATTGTGACAAATAAATCACATGTGGCAAAATGTGTAAGTTATATGTCGTAACATATGGTTATTATGTTGCTACATATAACTATTATGTTGTGAATCATAACTCACATGTTGTGAAACATAACTCATATGTTGTGACAAAATGTGTAAGTCATATGTTGCAACATATGACTATTATGTGGCGACATGTAAGTCACATGTTGCTATATATAACAGATATGTTGTGACAAATAAATCACAAGTGGCAACATGTGTAAGTTATAGTACCAATATATGGCTATCTTGTTGTGAAATGTAAGTCATATGTTGCTACATATAACTATTCTGTTGCGAAACATAAATCACATATTGTGACAAAAATGTGTAAGTCATATGTTGCAACATATGATTATTTTGTTGCGATTGAAATAACCTTTTTGTTGCAACATATATAGTCATTTATTGGAAACGCGAATGCAAATTATTGAAAAAATTGCGGCTACCTAGATGATGATGAATGATTTCAAAGAACTGTTAATTTTACTTACCAAAACAATGGTGTGTCAACCCAATCACTTATGAAGTAATTCCAATTGATACAGAACAAAATCTGGTCCACTGATTAGATTAGCTAAATCTGATTCAAGAAGATGAAAAGAAGAAGAAAAAAGCTCAAGGACTAGCAGCCAAGACCAACAATGTACGAAAAAAAGAAGAAGATGATGAAGAGAACGGAAAGAAAGGCAAGCAAGCAAGTAAGCAAGAAGAGAGCAAGAACAAAGCATAAGAAGAATAAAAAGACGAATACGGGGGGAGGCGGGGGGAAAATGTTTTATTTCCCTCCTTTTGGTACAGCTCGCTGGTGGCTTCCCTCCAATTTTGGTTCCCACCAAAATTGGTTAAATTAGGTTTTAGTCATTTATCCTTTTATCCCTCATTTAATTCAATGGACCAAACTGTCAACTTATAAACTTGAGGGCAACTCCACAATCCTTAATTATTAATCACATAATTGTCACATACACTCAATAATTAAGACTTATGTCACCACCCCTTTATTTTGACACCTTAATGTCACCTTTAATTCAAAGCCCCTTCCTTCTTTTTACCCCCACTTGTTTGTTTTTGGTTAAAATCACTTGGTTACTTTTTTTTATGTATAAAAAATAAATGTTTAACTCACTTCTAGGTTGCCTTTTTATATGTCATATATATATATATATATATATATATATAAATCCTAGATCTGCCTACGTGGTGCCATCACATATCAAGATTCCCTTTTAATTTATTTTATTTTCAAAATTAGCCTTCCTCTTTCATGAAAAGTTGTAACTTTTATGAAAAGTTGTAACTTTTATGAAAAGTTGCGACTTTTATGAAAAGTTGTGACTTTTATGAAATGTTGTGACTTCCCTGAAGGGTTGTAACTTTTCCAAAGAGTTGTGACCTCTCTGATAAGACACAATAAACATTTGTTCACACGACCCTTTGTTGTCTATAAATAGAGGAATTTTCTCTAATTTTAAAACAACATAATTTTGAACCTCTTCTTCTTCTTCTTCTGGACAATTAAATATTTGTGTACTTTGCTCCTGTTAAATGACTCACAGACACCATTGTTTTGTTTTTCCGTTTTGTTTCATTCTATTGTTACAATTCCTGGTATGTTTTTTTTAGTCATTTATTTATTCTTATATTATTAGTTGTTATTTTTGAGTACATGCTTTGAACTTCGTTGTTTATGTTTCTGTAAAATTATTGTTATAAGTATTTGTTAGTATAAATTAAATAAAAATGTTAATTGAGNTACTATTCTATTGTAAAAAATTATAATAATGTTCGACTCTCTAAAATTAATAAAAGTTTAGTATTTATAGACTTTAGCAAATAGTGCTGGAGAATCATTCGGCGAGGTTAGTCGAAATCGCCGATTAACTCAACGATTCACCCTTTGGTGTAGTTCGTCGTCGTCTTGCACTAGCCTTCAGCATCGTCGTGCTCTGTGTCATTGGGCGACATAGTACTGCTTCACGGATCTATTCGGTAGAACGCCGACTGCTCCTTTCATCGCCTTTTTTATCCTGCTCCTTCAGGGCTTCGTGTACTGGAATAAAAGGCGGAGTGCGTCCCTTCGGCGAATCGCCAAGTGTGCTTGGTGATGCTCAGACTTCAACTTCTTTGTTCTTTTCAGCCCTTTTGTTCCTTTTTGCGCCTAAGATACCATGCTTTCACTAAAACTTTAAATACCTGAAACTTAAGAGTTTTCATCAGATATTGAGACAAAATAAGCATTCGAGGACACTATTTCTATCAAAATAAAGCCCTAAATGAGTCCAATTTGTGGACCCATCAACACCCCCAACTTAAACTTTTACTTGTCCTCAAGCAAACTCAAGTTCAGTCGTTCAACAAGGTGTCTCAAATGGTGCTACACAAGAATAAATCATGAACATACACAACAAGACTCAAATTATTTATGCAAAAATCAACTGTGTACTCAAAGATTGAAGCTGTGACACACCACTACCAAAGATTGTCATGCTCGCAATACTTGCTACTTGTGCAAGTTCAAGCTCAACAAAAAGTATCTAAATTCCCTCACACAAAGAATGATTCCATATTTACACATATAGGTTAATCAATTTAAGATCAGGAATCAGATGTAATGCTCACACTAAAAAAGAGGAACACAATGCATGTTTTCACCCATAGGTTTGCCCTTATTTTCCAATCGACTTTCGATTCGGCTTACTCAAGATCAAAAAGGTCTTTCTAAGGCTTGTAATGGGGCTGAGTGCAAATGTATGGTCATTTAGGCTCAGTGACTTTTTCCTCATGAGATGTGGTATTCTCAAAGCATTCCCTTCTTTTCCTTTATTATTTTTTCTTCTAGTGCTTCTAAGTCATCTTTTTATTCACCTCATTGGATTGTTTGGAAACCCGATTTGTTTTGTATTTTATTCCACAGTTTTTTTTCTTAGATTGAAGGGTTTCCGTTGTTTTGCAACAACATGGGTTAAAGGGGACTTTTCTTGCACTTCTTGACTTCTTCTTTTCCTTTTCACCACACCCCCAACTTAGGATTTTGGCCTAAGTTGCCTATTCGTTAAACCACAAATCAAGAGAATTATTGGTAGTGGGTCAAGTAAGGTCTAGGGTTCATCAAGGTTCTTCCAAAGAGAGGTAAGGCTCAAAGGGTGTTCAAAAGAGTTTTACACACTCACGAGTAGGCCACAAAAGAGGTATATGTAAAATCTGGTTCACACTCTTTAAAGTTGCCTAAGATCATTTCAAGAGCACACCTTTCTAAATCAATCAGACTAACAGGGCAAATTCTAGGTTTATTCATGCAAGGTTCAAAGTAAGCTAATCACACAAGGCATCGACACTTAAGTCAAACAAGACCACACACTTTCGCTAGTATGCAACGGTCATTACAAGAGAATTGATTTGATAAATGGCTAATCACAACGAGATGCAAAGAGTTTACATATTATCTATGCAACTTCATTTGGCCTCATCGTTTCTGTACATTCATGTTCGTTCAATTGTATGCACTATTTAAGTCATCAGTATTGATCAAAACCGAGACTTAAATTCTTGCAAAAGAACAACCACTTTCAACACAAGCGGTGGCGAAATTTTTTGAAAAATAATAATAATTTTTTGGAAGGGTCAAAATCATTTTGCAATTAAAAGTAAACGGAGCCACAAGCTCAAACATCCACAGAAAACAGTATAACAACAATTTTAAAACTAAACAACCCAAATATACACAAAACACAAGTCATAAACATCACACAAAAGTGTGGGCCTCACCCCACTACAATTAAAATAGTATTTGTCCTCAAATGCAAATAAAAGTATCAAAATTGGAAAATGTAATAAAGAGAGTGGGTGAGGAAAGGTCCTGTCTATGCAGTCTCTCTCTATCGAGGTCTCAGTGGCTGATGGAGCAGTCTGTGTATGGGCATCAGTGCCTGGAGTAGCCTCAGACTGAATAGTAGTGCTAATCCGCTAGGAGCTGCTGTGGACGTCTCCGTTGGTAATGTCTGGATCACCGGTTGCACAATCGTCTCTATAAGATCTGGCAAGTCTCTAAATATTCCCTCATCTCTACTCTCTCGTGTCTCCTCAGCATACACTGATATCAACTTATCATTGGTCTCAGCATCCGACTCTGCATATGTTGCGCCGTCCCCCGACACATCTCTGGTGGTCCCTGGAGCATCCTCATCATCTGCCCTCTCTTTTAGTGAAGTGAAGTCAGTATACTTAAGGTAGTCAACATTCTTTCTCAAAATTGCAATCTCGGCTTTTAAAGTCGCCACCTTATAGGCTTCCCCCTGTCTGCTCTTGCAAGCAGTGACTCTCACTGTTAGGGCATCGACAAAAGTCTACAGTGGGGTAAGTGCTGCTAGTATGGCCCTATCGATCATCCTTGGAATAGACCTCTCCAATCGGGTAGCTCTCACATCAGCTGAACAGGCCAACTACCCCATCTTCAGGATCACGGCCTGAGTGATCCCAGCAGGCTGGGAGGATGACGAAACACCTAGAACCTGTGAGGACGAAGAAGAGGGAGTTGGTATACCTGAGGGGTCAAAGGCCGGGGTGCACGAAGGTGTCTCTGCTGATAATGAGTCAACATTGACCTCTGGAGAAGTATCTGCTGAGGCTGCTCTTCTCCTGTCATCCTCTTCTCGTGTAAATTCTGCCTCTATACGCCAGATATCAGTTGAGGAAGATGGAGTGATCTTTATATCGCCAGTAGGATCTCGGGGTACTCCAACATGCCGGCATAACTCAGTAATCAGAACAGGAAATGGCAGGGATGTCAGTGACTGTTTTGCTCTCACATCCATCTCATGTGAAACCAGCAGTCCCAAGTCTATTCGCCTCCCGGCCATGATAGAACCAAGGCAAGCCGCCTTAGGATGATGCAAAATGGACTCGTTCTGGGATGGCATGATAGTGTTGCTGATGAAGCCAACCAGTACCGGGAGGCGATTTTTATATCCCTCTTCTCAATAGGAGCTCCCGCATCCAACCACCTCGGGGTGATGTCAGAAATCATTGGAGCTAACCAACCCTTCAAATCATCAAGGGACGAAATGATAGGCAAACCCTGGTATGGCAGTGCTGAGTGCAGCGGTCACCCCAATATAGCATTAATATGCTCGTTGTGACACTCTACCTCCTTGCCTCTAACCATAACCGACTTCATCGGTCGAAACTCATTATCCTTTTTCTTATTTTTCGGGACCAACTCCCCATAGGATAAATAGAATTCCCATACCCGGGAAAGAATGTAGGGACCCCGTGGCCTAGTGAACTGCTCGAACTCATGATACTTGAGCGTGTTAAGCACCTCAGCATGCTTACCTTCCAAACCCTCCACATATAGTAACTTTTCTTCTAGAATGGTCGTAAACCATCGCCTTTTAATCTATTCAGTAATTTGGGTAGAGGTGGAGTTACGTGGAGTGCAGGGACTACTGGAGGTGGTGCCAGGGCTGGCACTGATTTAGTGGTCGACGGAGTTGCAACTGATAAAACTGTGGTAGGTGTTGATTGAGTTCTATCTTTGAGCCTATTCTGTCAGTGAATCAAGGGTTATTCATCTTCCGACTCAGAAAAATCTGGCTCAATAGTTGACCCTTTTCTAGCGATATGCTTCTTTCGTTTGTCTTTATCTCCCGGTGGGAGATCTTGCTTTCTTTTCTGTGAGGGACATAATCCTCCTTCATTGATCGTAATGCCCTTTGCCTTCTTCTGGGGTGGCGCATTAAAGTTTGTGCGTACCATATCTGCAAAGGTTTGTGATTAGTATGAAGAACAATCACACTAAAATACAGAAAATCTGAAGCAGAAGTCCGCCGGTCAGTCGGCGAATTGCCAAATCTCTTTGGCGTGCTAGGTTGAATTCGCCGAAGGGATTAGCTTGAAATTTAGGCAAGTAAGCGATGAAAAAGTCTAAGTGACGAGATGCCGAATACCTTCGGCGATAACGAAATTTTCCGCCAAAAGATACCATGAAAGAGGGTAAAGGGGGCATGCAAAGGGCAATCTAAAGTCCTATTAGCGAGTCACCGAATACCTTCGGCGACTACAGACTTGTCCGCTAAAAGTTACATATCTCTCAGCACTATGGACATGAATAAAGGGCAATCTAAGACCAATAGGCGAACCGCCGAATCATTTGGCGAGCACAACCTAGCTCGCCGAATGATTTGACGTGCCTATTTTTCTACCTACTTCTTAGGATTGACCTTACAAGCCCTGGAAACGAAATCAAAGCATGCATACACGCGATTCACTCCCGACCCATACTTCCCATCATCCCGGAATACTCAAACTTCTTCCGGTCCTGCCAAATTTTGGCCATTGAACTACGATCACCCTTAAGAATGTCGTCACCCATTCCCTCCTTGAGCAATTTTCGTTATTTAGCGCAAATGTGGGCTATTTAGATTTTACCCAACCAATATAACGACAATAAAGTAACACCCATTACAATCTCAATCAAATTACAACACACACAACAAGGCATTCGACTATTAAAATATTTTAGGCAGCTAATTTTGAATTACACATAGCATATCAACCTATTTCTAGCAGAGAGGCCCAACACATGTCATCCTGATAATAGACTTGCAAAAGAGTACAAAATTATTAAAAATAAGTTCGGGGTTTTAGAGACTAACCTTTGATGTTGATAAATTTGTTTTGTAAGGCTAGGCGGCAAAGGAATCCAATCCTACGCACTAATTACCCACTAAACTACTAATGGAAAGGTAAAAATTTAAGAAAATGTACCTTTGGTGTGATTTTGAGGAGTTTGAAACGAGGGAAAGTGAGAGATTCAAAGATTTGACCTTTGACTTTTATACAACCGTTTAGTTCACGGCCATTCGGCGGCGTTAGTCTTGTCACCGATCAACTTAGCGATGCGCCGAACGCATAATCATCTCGCCAAGTTTTACAGGACATCCCTTATTTTGGGGCCACAACGGTGGATTAAATCAGAATCGCTGATAGGTTCGGCGATTCACCAACCGGTTCCTTGGCTCGCCAACTTGCACTTTTCAACACCTTCCTCGCTTTAACCTACAAAATCAGCACACCATTATTCGAACATAATATCTTAAAGCAACATCACCTTGGGTTACCTCCCAAGAAGCGCCTTAGTTAACGTCGTGGCATGACGCAAGTCCTGTCTCATTCTCCGTTATTGGGGTTGGCCCTAGTGTCACTAGGTGCCCCCAATATGTCATTTGGGTGGAGATGAGGCACTACAAAACTCAAGAGTGACCTGATTAGCTGGATTGATCTAGAGTGGGATCCAATCATTTGATTCAGCACTTCAATATTCTCCTTTATTTCTTCTAACACCCGATCCTGATCGGTGATCTTTTGGAGAATGATTTGAAGTGTGTCCTCGACACGATTTTTCCCCCATCTCTAGACTTTTTCTGCTCATGAGAGGGTATATACCTCCCCTTGTTGTTGCATTGAACTTCCACCTCTGAGATTTTGGTGGCCAAATCGTTTAGCTGAGATGCCAGTGCAGTCAGCGTGAGGTCCTTTTGGACTCCTTGGCTCATTTCAACCAATTTGCCACTGCTCTGCTTAGCCATGCTCACCTAAATGGATAACTCAACGAAAAACAAGACTGAAAGTAAAGTTAGTGACACTACAACTAAGAAGAACAAAAATTCTACTAATCTAAGAATTCTCAAATAACACCACTCTCCAGAAGAGGCGCCATTTTGATGCTTATCGTGACCAACGACACTAACCTACGGTACGAGTGTCACGATCGTCGATAATATAGTAACTCAACCAAGGGTTGGGGTCGTGTCCCAAGGGAGTGGTTTTGAGAATTAATAGAAAAATAAAATTTAGTTCTAATCAGTCGTAGCTAAAGACATTAACAAGTAAAAACATGGTAAATTAAAGGGGGCGACACAAAAGTGTCAAATATCAATTAGGGGTTTTGTCACTATTAGTAAAAACAACAAAAATAACAAGAAAATCAAGTATGGGGAAGAGTTCTTGGGGTGTAACCGTACTACAAGTTGAGATAAATAGTTGGGTACATGTTTTTGACAAGAAATTTGTAAGATAATAGTGAATAGGTTAAGCTTTAAATGGAAATAAGTTCCCTCTCGGGCAACTTACCCCGTTTCAAATGCGTTCCTCTCGGACACCTATTTGCCGCATGAAGACCAACCTATGCCTTACCCCACTCACTCTCTCAAGCTGAGTGTTAGGATATGGGACTAGGGCTCACCCTCTCGGGCTGAACCTCATGTCGACCCACTCCTTAGGCCATCAGTCTAGTAGTCTTGGTTTCGCGACCTCCCTCTCGGGCAAGCCGAAAACACATGGGTGTCTTTGTATTTGCAACTACAAACCCTTTAGATTAAACCACAACCACTAGGTGAAATCACTATTAAACTACATCTAGCCTATTAGCAAGCAAGACCCAACAATAATATCAACACATATTTGCTAAATCACACCCCAAGAATGGGGGTTTTTAGTTACACATCAAGAAATAACAAAATACACCTAAAATGATAGTAAAATCAAGTGGGTATAATAAACTAAACCTTGATTTAAGCAAAGGAGGAAGAATAGGGAAGATCCACTTCCAACTTGGGGAAGATGAACTCCTTTCTTCAAGTTCCCAAAACCCTCTCCAAACTTGAGAGAAAAATACCAGAAAGTACTATTCTATTGTAAAAAATTATATTAATGTTCGACTCTCTAAAATTAATAAAAAGTTTAGTATTTATAGACTTTAGAAAATAGTGTTGGCGGATCATTCGAAATTGCCGATTAACTCGGCGATTCACCCTTTGGTGTAGTTCGTCGCCGTCTTGCACTAGCCTTTAGCATCATTGTGCTCTGTGTCATTGGGCGACATAGTACTGCTTCGCGGATCTATTCGGCGGAACGCCGACTGCTCATTTCATCGCCTTTTTTATCCTGCTCCTTCAGGGCTTCGCGTACTGGAACAAAAGGCGGAGTGCGTCCCTTCAGCGAATCGCCAAGTGTGCTTGGCGATGCTCAGGCTTTAACTTCTTCGTTCTTTTCAGCCTTTTTGTTCCATTTTTTGCCTAAGTGTCCATGCTTCCACTAAAACTTCAAATACCTGAAACTTAAGAGTTTTCATCAGATATTGAGACAAAATAAGCATTTGAGGACACTATTCTTATCAAAATAAAGCCCTAAATGAGTTCAATTTGTGGACTCTTCACAAGCACAAAAGTAGTGGGAATATGGGATCGCCTTGTCCAAGTCCCCTTTTTCCAGCGAAAAAACCATGCCCTTCTCCATTAATTTTGACCGTGAACATAGGAGAAGTTACATACGTCATAATCAAATGATCAATGAACCTAGTTGGAAACCCATACCCCATTAGTGCCTCTTCCACAAATTCCCAACTCACCATATCATAGGCCTTTCTTAGATCAATTTTCGTTAAACAAAATGAAAAAGTATATTAATTCAAGTGTCTTGGTTTGAACATTTTTAGTCCCTTGTAAGGGGCTTTAGAGATAGTTTATCTGTAAGATAAATATGCGAACGTTAGTAACTTTATAAACGTATGATTTTATTATGTAATTTTGATAAGTTGAGTGATCACATGAGAATTTATTTGATTTTATTTTTGGATTTATAAGCAAATTATATTTATTTTTTTCAAATTCGAAAGGTATGAATTTTAGAAACCATAAAAGCTTAAGTTATTTGCCTATGGAACATAAGAATTTAAACTAAACTAACTATGAACAATCGTGCATGAAAAGAAAATTCTATTTAAGCTTTTACAAAATTTTAAACACAAGGAAATATATTAGTTGACACAATTAGCATTAGTAATAACTGAACTAGTTTATAAATCAAGCAACTTAGCACCAAAATAATAAAGAAGAGTGTAAAAGTATTTCCAAATTAAATGAATACATGTGGTGCTGAAGTTAGAGGGTAATCTTCTCTTTAAATTATTGAAGTTGTGTATTATGTTGGATTTCTTTTGGAATTAAAGTCAAGCCTTCCTTGAAAATTGTTACTCTCAAACTTTCAGGCCAACCATCTAAATTTAATTCCTTCACTTCATGAGAATTAAGATCACAAGAAATCAAATGTCCACTTATGCTTTGAAGAAACAATATATGATCCTTCCAAACTGCCAACGATGATTCGATCACGAGTGGTGGAATAATGTATTTATTAATCCAAAATTCGATCATACCATACTCCTTCATTACCCAAATTTCCATGAAATCTATTGTTGGATCAATTTTACACCTCGGATATGGGTAACAAATCAATGTTAGACACTCATTTAATACTACGAATGCATAACACTTTCTGTCTCTGGAATGACAAGTATGAGGCATTTTAATATTGCGAAAAGTCTCTGTACTTGTGTCAAAAGCAAGAATCTCAATTGTTTTACCGTTTCCAAACCAATGTGAAGCGCCTTTGTAAAACAACTCAGCACAAGCATACCAATGCACATAAGGCAATGGTAGATCGCGATGATCTACATCTCTCCATGAATCAATGCTCAATTCATAGATCTCGACTCTCCATTGTATCACAGTATAACAATAGAAAGGAGGTTCTCCGCGAACTTCAGCTAGTCTAATAATCTTGTAATCATTTGAAGTCGAGTCAAAACCAAATGCAACGCCATTGATAGAACGATGGAAACCTAGTGGACTATCATAAGGACTAGGTTGGAGTAGCCTATAATTTCTAGTAGCTGGATTAAATAATATTGTATCTATTAAACCACGACAAGGACCTATGAATCTATGAAAAATACATGAAGTAGTGGAAGTCAATGTGGAACATCTAGATCTGGTGAAACATGGTAAAAATCACGTTATCATGATAACTAGAAAGGAACGACATGATACTTCTAAATTGGTTGTGTTCTTCTTTAAAGGAGCATTTGAAGAGAATTATTTCATCATTTGTAGTAGTGGTATGATTGATATGAAGATTGATGAATGTCGATGATTGCATGAGATTGTACAATGATTTAGAAATGGATTTGAATTGCCATAAAGATTTTATTGGGAGCTTCAAAATTAGATACATCAACACATCTTTGGGAAATTTGTACTCAATTCCATTTGTCATTTTGAATATTTCCAAATGCAATTTTCATGAGATCTACTCTGCTTTGAAGTGGATTAAAATTCTATTAGGTAAAAAAATTTCCTCATTAACTAACTACCCATCAATCTCGAATTTATGTGGTTATGAAAAGGTAATTCAATGTGTTGAAAGAACAATTCTAGAAAATAGGAAAAAGGAAAAATAATTGGGCACTGCAACATTA
>NC_064282.1:37088984-37216548 GCF_019186545.1 Solanum stenotomum
ACTTGTAGGTTGGGTGGGGTTGATCCCACGAGGAAAATGGTTTAGACTTTACTTTAACCAACAATTATATTCAATTAGTCAAATTACTTCAAGAAACAGGTAATTAAAGAGGGGTTTGTTTGTGTGAAACAAATAGCAAGAATTTAATAAGTAATCAGTAATAAAAACTCAATTTTGGTTGTTATCAAGATAAGAGAAATAACTAGGGTATACGTGTTCCCCACAATCTCATAACGCAATAATCCTAGTAACAACAATCCTTCCTAGTGTATTACATGCAAAGTGATAAGTTAGGTATCTCTAAATCCTTGGTCCGGCATCTAGAGAATTTCACCCCGCACCTTGGTCCGGCTACGTGTGTATAATTTACTAACCCTTACCTTTACCTCATATTAGACATCATAATCGATGTTTGGCTTAGTTATTACTTCGCACCAATCGACACTAGCCTATTAGATAGTATCACACTAAATCTATGTTGATAATTCTTTTCTTGTTAATTACCTCCTTGGTCNAATTGCTTATTTACTATTCATAATTTGTTAATCGCTCATGGTTCCCACAACCCTAGTTGTGGATTTAGTTACCCATATTAGCAAGAACACAATTCATAGTTTTAGATGAAGAAATCATGAACTTACGTAAAGAGAATAATAAACCCAAAAATTCAACTTGAATTGCAAAGCCAAAGTCTTCAAAACGAACTTAGGAAATCAATAATTGCTAGAGTTGTAAATTAATCTCCAAAGTCACAGAGTAAAACTAGAATAATAATGTCTAACCCCCAAAAACGAGGTTTACATGCCCTATTTATAGAAAACAAATCCTAAATTAAAAGGGAAACAAATTAAGGAAAGTTTGTTCAGTCACGCGTCTTCATTCCACGAGACTGACTTACGGACCGTCGATGGATCTAGGGTCCATAAGTCCCTTCCATCAGCCAGGACTTAGAAAATATTTCAGCTTCCAAAAATTAGCTTCTCTGAAGCAAATGACGGACTTGCAGTACGGACCATAGATCGATCTACGGTCCGTCAATCCCCTCCGTAGCTTCACACTTAGAATCTTCAAAAATCAGGTACTGGAACCCTCGCAATATCATTCTACGGATCAATCAGTACTATCCGTAGATCAATCTACGGACCGTCAATGGCCACCGTGGTTCCACACTTGGTCAAATTTCCCTGATTTGTCATCCATACCTTGCCTGCTGATCTACGGTTATCACCTATGGACCGTCAATGGTCCTACGGTCCGTAGATCACCTCCGTGAATGCCCTTTTTCTGCATTTCTTTCAGCTGTCTCTATACTTCCGCGCCTGAACATCTTTCCTGCAAAATACGATAAAAACACATAAAAACCAATACAAAAAGGCCCTAGACACACACAACTTGTAAGTGAAATGTATTAGAAATACCGTAAACTCACGGTATATCAAGGATCAGGAACTGAAGAATCTGGTGATTAAGAAATTGATGAAACAGCCTTCATAGCTATAGGAGACTCAGATCTCGAGGAGGTAGAAAACTCTGAGGAAGAATGTGCTGAGGGAGCTTCTTGGGGATCGGAAACTGAAGAAATTGAAACTGATGAAACATCTCTCATGGTTGCAGGAGACTCAAATCTTGAGGAAGAAGAAAACTATGAGGTTAGTATCCTTCATCTAAAATAAAAGTTGCATCTTTTTTCAAAAAATAAATTGATTGGATTAATGAGTGATTTAATTGGTGATTTTCAAGAATTAACCTATGAAAGAGATCAACTGTTTAAAGTTTTTGCAGATCAGAAATTTAAGTGCATGGAACTCAAAAGTTGCAAAACTATAACTGATGAACAAAATAGTTGTCTAAAGAAACAAGTTGAAAAACTTGAGTATTTTAATCTGGATCTAAAATCTGAAATCTTAAAGATGTCAGTAACTGGATAAGGAAAGGAAAAAATGAGTGAAACTGAAATAAAATTGGTAAATGATTTAGAAAAATGCAAAAATGATTATTTTTCTGAAAAACTAAATGTGAGAAAACTAAATATAGAAATTTCTATTATAAAAATGGATCTTGATAAGACAAATAGATGGACTCATTCATCCAGAATAGTTAATCACCTAAGTGAGAGAAATCACAATGAGAAAGTTGGCATTGGTTTTTATAATGATAAGGTTATTACAACAGACTTATGCTATATTTGTGGGAAACTGGGGCATCCCACCATTCAATGTCATGTAGCCAACAATTCTACAAATAAGAGTGTTGAATTAGCAACTAACAACTGTTTTAAAACCAATTAGAAAAACAGGAGCAAAAATTGGCTGCCAAATTGGGCAAAAAGAAATCTTATTCACCCCTTCAACCATTGGAAAGGACCCAAGCTAGTTTGGGTTCCTAAAACTAACCTTTAAAATGTTTGCGGGCAAAAGTGAAAGGAAGCAAGCATTGGTTTATGGATAGTGCTTTTTCGAAGCATATGACTGGAGACAAACATAAATTCCTTTCACTCATTGCATTCAAAGGGGGAAGTGTTTCATTTGGAGATGGAAAAAAAGGTACTATTGTAGGAGTCGGGAAGATTGGAAAGTCTAAAACCAAAGCACTTGAAGAAGTGTACCATGTGAACATGCTAAAACATAATATGTTCAACATCTCTCAACTATGTGACAAAGGTAATAAAGTAATTTTTACTTCTGAAGGTTGCAGGGTTGAAAAGTTGGATACAAAGGAAGTTGTCTTAACAGCTAAAAGACATAGAAATGTGTACAAAGTTGACATCATGGGAATGGCGGGCATAACTCTGAAGTGTCTCAGTGAAATGGCTAATGATACCTTACTATGGCACAAAAGACTTGGACATGCAAGTTTGAAGCAAATAAACAAATGGTTAGAAAAGGAGATGGTTATAGGCTTGCCTTAAACCAAATTCAAAAATGACAGAGTTTGCGGTGCATGTGTAAGGGGGGAAGCAAGTGAGATCATCCTTCAAGTCAAAAAACCAGGTAAGCACAACCAAGTGCCTTGAACTGATTCATATGGACCTATGCGGATCAATGAGGGTGAGAAGTAGAAGAGGAAAAAGGTATGTATTTGTCATTTATGATTTTTGTAGATTCACTTGGACTCTATTCCTAGCTTCTAAATAAGAGTCCTTTGATGTGTTTTCTATTTTTATCAAGAAAATGGAGAAAACTCTAAGACTTCCCTTGATTTCCATAAGATCTGATCATGGAACATAATTTTAAAATGCAAAATTCGTAGAAATCTGGTCATCTCATGGAATAGATCAGAACTTTTTCTGCTCCTAGGACTCCTCAACAAAATGGAGTAGTTGAAAGGAAAAATGGGACTTCAGAAAATATGGCCAGAACCATGATGATTGCCAATAATCTTGAAAAGAATCTAGGGTTGAGGCCATCAATACTGCATGTTACATTATCAATAGGTGCATGACTCATCCTATCTTAGAGAATACTGCCTATGAATTACACAAAGGTAGAAAACCAAATATCTCTAACTTGAGGACTTTTGGTTGCAGATGTTTTGTTCATAATAATGGGAAAAATAACCTGGGAAAATTTGATGCAAGAAGTGATAAGGGAATCTTCTTAGGATATTCTCCACATAGTAAAGCATATAGGGTTTTGAATAAAAGAACAAAAGGTGTTGAAGAGAGTGCATGTTATTTTTGATGAAAACAACTCTTTATTTGAGACTAACATGCAAGGTGATAATGAAATTGAGGAACACAGGCAGGAACAAAGTGAGCAACCTAGTCCCTCAGTTGAGCAATCAGAGACTACACAGACAGGGGGAACAATAAGTCAAGATATTGGCCACATTGACGAACAGAATGTAGTAGATACTACTGAGATCTCTTCAGGCTTGAATGTAAAAAGCTACAAGTATCAAGGATTGCATCCAATTGACAGTGTTCTTCCATACCTAACATCTGGAATCACTACAAGATAAGGCTTAAAGAACTTATGTACATTTCAAGCTTTTGCGTCCATGGTTGAACCCAAAAAGGTGAAGGAGGGTCTTCTTGATGAAGATTGGATACAAGCAATGCAAGAAGAGCTCAATCAATTCGAGAGAAGTAAGGTATGGCATCATGTTCCACCACCGGAAGAGAGAATAGTGATTGGAACTAAATTGGTATATAGAAACCAGCTATATGAGAATGGAACAGTCATTAGAAACAAGGCAAGGTTGGTAGTTCAGGGGTACAATCAGCAAGAGGGAATTGACTATGATGAGACTTTTTCTCTTGTAGAAAGACTTGAAGCTATTCGATTACTCATTGCATTTTCTGTTTTTAAAGAGTTCACCCTCTATCAAATGGATGGGAAGAGTGCATTCTTGAATGGATATTTGAAAGAAGAAGTATATGTAAAACAGCCACCTGGTTTTCAAAATCTTGAGTTCCCTGATCATGTCTATAAATTAGACAAAGCTTTTTATGGGTTGAAGCAAGCTCCAAGAGCATGGTATGAAAGGCTATCCAAGTTTCTACTAGAACATGGTCATAAAAGAGGTAAAATCGACAACACTTTTTTTTTCTAAAACCAAATGGAAAAGACTTGTTGATTGTGCAGGTATATGTGGATGACATAATCTTTGGATCTACAAATAGTCTGATGACTCAAATGTTTGTTAAACTTATGAGTGGAGAGTTTGAAATGAGAATGATGGGTGAACTTAATTTCTTTCTTGGATTACTAATAAAGCAAACACCCACAGGTACCTTGATTCATCAACAAAAGTATGTGAATGAATTGCTCAAAAAATTCAACATGAATGAAGCAAGGGAAATTGATACTCCTATTGCTACTGCTACTAAGCTGGATATGGAAGAAGCAGGTGCATCTGTTGAGCAAAAGGTGTATATGGGAATGATTCTCTCTTGTACCTTACTGCAAGTAGACCTGATATTGTGTTTAGTGTAGGACTTTGTGCCAGGTTTCAAGCAAATCCCAAAGAATCTCATCTTAAATCTGTTAAAAGAATTTTCAGGTATCTCAAAAGAACCACTGATTTGGGACTTTGGTACTCCAAAGAAAGCAACTTCAATCTCGTTGGTTATGCAGATGCTGATTATGTTGGATACCTGGTCAACATGAAATGTACCACATGTATGGCTCACTTCCTTGGAACATGTTTGATATCCTGGTCCACCAAGAAACAAAATTTTGTAGCCTTGTCTACTGTTGAGGCTGAATACATGGCGGTTGGATCATGTGGTGCACAATTGATATGGATCAAACAATAACTGTTGGATTTTGGTTTAAATGTTGGTAGCATTCCTATCACTTTCTTCCTTTTTTCACTGAACTTTGTCCCATGGCATATGATGGTATCCCTGTCCCCTTGAGTATCGATACCCCTGAGGAAATTGCTTTGGCTAATATCGAACCTACAAAGGGTAACCGTCATCTTACAACTCTCAATAGAAAGTGTGCGTCGAATCCTGTGGCTGAATAGTCTCCACCCACAGCTAACCCCTCCATTTCGGGTGTTAGAGTCCCCCAAACTAGACAAAAACTTTGTCAGGCTGAGGCTGATCTGGCCTCTGCCATGGAAGCAAGTAAAAGGACCCGTGCTTCTACAAGAACTTTATCTACAACCCCTGACATTGTTATTTCTGATGATGATATTGTTCTTAGTAGGGTTAGGCATGGGAAACATATTGTTTTGAAATCTTCTTGTTCTAAGCCAATGCCCACCCCAAAAAATAAACAGGTTATTTCCCCTATTTCCTCTTCTTGTTGCTTGTCTGGTTCAAATGCTAAGAATCTAACCCAGTCCAATCCTTCAGCATCATCCGCTCAGCTTAATCGAATCATTCACTTCTGTCAGTAGTCAGTTCTTAGAGGAAGAGTGGTCACTGGATTTAGGGTCCTCAGATGGCTATGTTACTATCCAAGCTGGAGGCCCAAGGTTGGTCAGCTCTTTTTCTTCGGGGAGATACCCAATGTAGGATGGCAAAGAGGGAGGTAACTAAATTCTACATAAATGGCAAGCGTGATGGTCTATCTTTTACTTCCACTGTGCAAAACACTCTTATTCATTTGGTCCCTGTTGATGTTGCTCGGATATTAAAGATTCTTCAGCAGGGTGGGGTCACTATGTGAAACTTGAATGACCTCATCTACCTGACAAGTCCTCTGCACTAAGTATCTGTTGAAAGTTCTCCTCAAAACCTACTCTGACTCATCATCGTTGCATTGAGAAGAATGAGACGTCTCAACCACATCAGTTCTACTTTGATGTGGTTCATAAGATTATCTTGCAACGTAAGCAACGACAGATGCAGGCTAACTTTCTTGATCTTACACTTATGAAGTTATTGGATACTAAGGTACCTATTGACTTACTCTCTCTGATCATCAAACGCATGCACATGGTTCTTAATCAGGATAAAAATGGGCATGCTCTTCTTTATGGGTTCTAGATGGCTTCTATCTTTGAGGCTTTTGACGTACCAGTACAGGTGTGGGTCTCTCAAACTGTCAAGGATGTGGTAGGTCGGGTGAATCATATGGCTCTTCCTGTTACTATAAGGTGCCTGGTCTCTCCTCTTCAGCAATTGAAAAATTAGCTTGCTGAGAAGGAACATGAACTAGCAGCTATGACGACTGCTCATCAATTAGAAAGGGAGTTGGGAAGCTCAGGTAGTGGCTCTCCAAAATGAACTTGCTTAGGAAATGACTACTAATATTGCCATTGTGCGCCACTTGACTCTGCTACTGTCCCCTCAAAATTCCACCTTTGCCCTTTGAAACCTCTCTTCTCTTTTGTCTCTCTGCTCAACTATGTTGTTTTTGTGGATCTTGTGTTGTGTGTGCTCTCTCTTTAAGACGTTTAATGCCTTTTGGTTGTATTCTATGTTTCTGTTTTGGCTCTTCGTACATTAATTTCAGCTCTTGGTATTATTGTCTATGTTAATCCCTATTTTTAGCTGATTTAGTTATGATCTTGATTACCATATTTTGGTGCAGATTGGGTATTAATCATTTATATGCTTCTATTCTTATTATTTACCTTGAAACCGTTTCGATAATGCCAAAATGGGGAAGAATAGGGTGTCAATTATTTATAACCAACAACTAATTTGTTTTATCCAAAGTGTTCCGTGCTGAAATGTTAACAAGTCAAAATAGAAAAGCGGAGAAGAATGTATAAAATGGACATAAGTTTGTCATCATCAAAACGGGGAAATTTGTTGGGATAAGCATTGTTTTGATAATTGGCGAAATGCAAGGAACACGTTGGCAAAGTAATCTGAAACGTTGGTTTTCAAGAAAGACTTCTATTTCATAAAGGAGTTTCATTGCAAGAAGAACTCTAAATGAAATATAGAGTTGTTGAACGAAAGAAGAGTTAGTGAAGGAGTAGAAGACTTCTAAAAGAAAAAGCATAAACAGGAGGAGAGGCGTCCATACTTCTCATGCACTTACAAAGCAATAAGCAATGGAGTGATTGACTTTCAAGGTGCTGCTGAACGGAGAACATTGAAGAACATACTCGAGGAAGAATCTTAGTGTTTGTGATTTTATTGTATTGTTAGTTCAGTGATTTATAACTTGAATCTAGGATCTTAGTCTTCAAGTTGAGGGCAACTTGAAGACATTGGGAACACACACCTTAGAGGTTTGTGCTAGAATAGAGATTAGTTGATTAATCTTTAGGTTACATAACTCTTGTAATCGTGTTGGTTGGTTAGGCTCATTGAATCTAGTGAAGTTGGGGTACATCTTGTTGAGGAACAGGTTGTGGTTTTTACACCTTTTTTAGCTGGGTGTTTCAACGTAAAATATTGTGTTCTTACTTTACTATCTTTACTTTTTTATTGAAACACGTTAGGCAACCTGGTTCACTTAGGAAAAGTTTAAAGAAGAGTAAGTAAAATCTAGATCGTGTAGAATAACACATGTATTAACAATGCATTGTAGAGAAAGAAAATGAAAAAATGAAATAAATAAACACTAAAAATAATTAACAAGAACCTAAGCCAAAATATAAAAGCTATTAAGCAATTAACAAGACAAAGAAACCTAAACAAAAAAAATGATAGTGCTTGTTTTTATATTTATTAATTATTTGATTTATTTTAAATTATTCTACGCTCAGTAAATTGCCCATGCTTTGTGCGGTGATAAACTACCTCAATTAGCTTACCTATGATCATTTATTAATATTTGTGTTTCTAGTGAGTACACTGATTTGTGAAGAGTATGTTACTTCATTCTCTCTATTTATCTTTTTGTGAAGAGGTAAAAACATTTTATTCATCAAATTCGAGTATTTTCTCTATTATGCAAGGTCTCTTAATACCTAATCCAAGTGTTGTGCATCTTATTGAATTAGCTGTGTAGTTTACTATTTTAATGAACATAAAAAAATACATCTTCTTGAGTTTGATCAAACAACATATGTTCCTTTGGATTAAATAATGTCGCATGAAATCATTTTATTTAAATTCATCCATTATCGATGGTAATAATTCCCCATCCAAAAGGCATTTAGATCTGGCGAGGGTAGAGTGGACACTTACCTTATCCCTACCTAAAAAGGTTTTTCGCAAAAGATCGTACACTCAAGTAATACAAAACTAAGTAGTAGATAACCCAAATGCAACAATAAATAGAACATAGAAAAATTGCAATTTTGATTATGAAAAATACATCACATGTAATTAGGCAAGACTATTGGGATCCTTGTAAAAGTGTGTCAATTTATGGAAACCTTCTGTAGAAATACCCATGTAAGCAGCTTAGTACATAGTAATTATGATGTTCATAAATTTACAGTCCGGCAAAAAACAAAGACCAAATAAATAATACATTTGTTCTATTTTAACAAAAATAAAATCTCTTTAAGTAATCATGAATTAAAAACACATTGTTTTCTTAAAACACGACTAAAGATAATAAGATTTAATACAATAGGAGTTTTCTACAATGTTGATAATCAGAGGACAAAGATCTCTTTAGAACGGTGTCAAATTAAGAGGCACAATTGAATCCTCGCGAGCTTAAGAAGAACTTAGCATTATCCTCCTACTAAGCAGAGGCGGACCCACACTATGGATAGGGGATGCACGTGCACCCGCTAACTTCCAAAAAAACCATATGTATATATGTATATCTATTTTGAAAAATTGGTAGAAATTAGGATATAGTTAACAGTGCACCCATGAAAAGCATAGAAGTGCCCTTGTGCTACTGGTACAAGCTAGAGATACCACACTTGAGACTAGGGTTCGAATCCAACTATAAAGCCTTTTTTTTATTGTTTTTATTATAAGTTTAGCCTAGAGCTCATATTTGAGCTATGTTTATATTGGTGCACCCAAAGTTTTTATTTTAATTTTAGCTTAGGGATCATATTTGAGCTATGTTTATATCGTTGCACCAAAGACTTCAGATTCTGGATTCGCCTCTGTTGGGATGGTAAGTTACATCTTAATATCTCAACTCCTGATCAGTATGATGATAATATACTTTAGAAACCAGGATAAACTTCATTAAATCATACCTGGATGGTGCATAGGGATTTGAGGTGGCATTTTGCACAAACTCTAAGGCAAAAGAGGAGAACTTTTGAAATTAAATGAATCTAGGGAAAAGCTCGGCTAAGAGATGAACTATAATAAACAAAGGCGACCCTAATTTAATAACAGGTAAGGCATGAAATTATACAAAATTAGCATAACGTTTTAAAATTTCCAAGCCTCCAGCCATACATAAAAGAAAACATTAAATGTGGCTAAGACAACAATGTGATAAGGATAAGGATACAGAGTCCTAGTACATTGGTATGTTTGAGTCATATACGTAGTTAGTTTCTCTTCTCTTTAGGTCTCTTATGTTCAACAGACTCCTTTCTCTTCTATACTTGTTCATGTATACATACCACATATTGTATCAATAATATTGTATGCTTTCATAATCAAATACAACTCATATATGGTATCAAGAGCCTCCTAAAACTCTGACGAGTATATCCGATCGTCTTCCTTTTTTTTCCAGAATTCCAACTGCTTTTTCCCAAAATGCTTACTACTTCCTCCTCTCCTAACTCTCCAGCAGTCACTCTCAATCAAGGGGGTGTCGTTCAGCCCTCTCAATTGATCGCTTATAACCCTGCGTCTCAACTATCCTTCAAGCTAACAGGAAGTGCGAATTATCCTACTTGGAAATCCCAAGTTACCACTCTATTGTTTGGCTACGATCTTCTTACCTTTGTTGATGGTTCACTTCCCATCCCAACTGCACACATTCTGGACAAAGACAATACCCAAATCCCAAACCACAACTTGAGATTGTGGCAGCGACAAGACAGTCTTGTTCGCAATGCCATTATGGCATCAGTTGACGCTACAATCGCTCCCCTCATTGCCCATGTTTCCACTGCCAAAGAAGCTTGGGATATTCTTTAAACAACTTATGTGAGAAAATCGCACTCAAAATTTTTCCGTTGACGTGGTACTCTGGCGAATGTCAAACGAGATGCATGATTAACGTATCAATTGGCATTTCATCCAATACTAAATTTCAACGATCATTCTTCAGTATAATAACCCAACTGCATGAGTTAGGGTCAATCCCACAGGGAGTAGTGCTTCCTTCGAATTACTTTAATAAAAGTACAATGACAATTTCTTCAATCAAACATTTCTTGCACAATTAATATTCAAATCTCAAATTCCGGGTTTTAACTACCAATTCAAACTTATAGCTCAACAAAAGCAATCAAATATTAAAGTAAAACTCGGGGAATTGATCGTCCAATTATTGAATCTCAACAACATGGGTAAACATTAGTGCTCATAATGGACTAATTTGTGGTGGGTAGGTAGAACCATATATAAACTAACTTTCTCTCGAACAATTACCTTTTCGATGTTGAATTCTCTCGAACTTTAACACTAATTGAATGAAACCCAACTCTTTACCCTCATCAAATCCACTCTCTCAAGCTGGATTCAAAGGAAGGGTTCCTTGTTTCACTCTCTCAAGCTGAAACTTAGGAAACCCACTGCTAAGGATGCTAAGATTGCCACCTTGGTTTCACACCTCTCTCTCGAACAAGTGCACAACACTGAAATTGACATGAAGTAACGCAAATCAATCTCGAAACAAAACAACAACTTAGACCCACTTCAATTTAGCACCATTCTTCGCAATTCACAAACACCCATTAAGTACATTCAACAATTGGCTTCATGATCAAAACCCCAAGTAAAGGGTTTTAGCCACTCAACTCAAAAATAAAAAGATCAAAATTAATCATCACACCCATAGTTGGGTACAAAATGAGTATTATAGATGAAATTCAATTGATCATCTTCCCTCTTACAAAATCTCTCTCAAAATCATGCTAGAATCTCTCCCCCAACCCTTTGGTAGTGTTTTTTCTCTAAATAATTCTTTTTTCCCTTTCTGAATGAATTCCTCACTCTTGCCCAAACTAATTTAACAAGTCTGAAATGTCACTGCTTAGGGCTTCTCGGCGAAGTAAGTCGGGTATCGCTGATGGGTCGGCGATTCGCCGATTGCTTTTCATCTCACCTTCATTTTTTGCTTTTTCTTGGTCTGGCTACTGTAACTTTAGGTGATCTACATCGGTATCACCAAATGACTCCGTGATTCACCCATTATCCTTCCATCTCGCCTATCAACACTTGCTTGTATCTTCTTTCATACTTTTGGCGGCCTGGTTGTCCTTTGTCGACTAGATCAGCGATACAACGTATATGGTTGTTGCTAGCCGAATTTGGCCCCATTTTAGCCCCAACATTTTGTAACTTTAGGTGGTATCTTGGCTATTTGGCGTTTCGCTGAATGATATTGGCGATTCGCCGATCGACATCATCAATCATCAGGCCTTCTTTTATTGATTCCTAAGGCTTTCTTTGTTCCTTTTTGCCCAATAGTGTACATGCGTTGTCTCTAACTCCAAATATCTGAAACTCAAGGGTTTACATCCGTTATTGAGAAAAAATATGCATTTGAGGACACTAATTCTATTAAAATATTGCCTTAAATGAGTCCAAATTGTGGTCTCATCAACACCCCCAACTTAAACTTTTCCTTGTCCTCAAGTAAAACTCAAGTTCAGCAGTTCAAAAAGGATGTCTCAAATAGTGCTACACAAGACTCAATCATGAATGTACACAACAAGGCTCAACTTACTCATGCAAGGATCAATTATATACTCAAAGACTCAAGTTGTGACACACCATTGTCAAAGATTCTCAAGCTCACTATACTTGCTTCAAATGCAAGTTCGAGCTCAACAAAGGTATTCAAATGCCCTCACACAAAGAATGATTCAATATTCACGTACAATGGTTTATCATTTAAAGTTTCAGAATCAAATGCAACACTTACTCTCACAAAGAATAACACAATGCATGCTTTCACTCATAGGTTTACCCGTATTTTCCAATCAACAATTGTTTCAGCTCACTCAAGATCAAAAAGGTCTTTTCAAGGCTTGTAATGGGGCTGAGTGAAAATGTATGGTCATTTAGGCTCAGTGACTTTCATCCTCGTGAAATGTGGTGCTTTAAACACTCTTTTTCCTCTTCTTTCATCATTTTATTTAGTGCTCATAAGTCATCCCATTATTCACTTCCATGGATTGTTCGGAACCCCTTTTCTTTTTACATTTCTCATAACTTTATTTCACAACTTTTTCCTCTTCTTTTTTTTATGGAGGGGTTCCAATTTTCTCAATACCATGGGTTGAAGGGGACTTTTCTTGCACTTTCGGCTTGCCTTCTCTTTTCACCACACCCCCAACTTAGGTTTTGGCCTATGTTGGCTATTCGATCAACCATAATTCAAGAGGATTATAGGTAGAGGATTAAGAAAGGTAAGGCTCAAGGGGTGTTCTAAAGAGGTTCACACACTCACAAGGTAGGCCACAAAAGAGGTATATGTCAAATTGGCTCACACTCTTCGAAGTTGCCTAAGATCATATCAAGAGATAGTCTTACTTAGTCGACCGGACCAACGGGGCAAATTGTAGGTGTTATCATGCATGGTTCACAGTAAGCTTACACAAGGCATCGACACCAAAGTCAAACAAGACTCCACACTTTCGCTAGTGTACAACGTTCATCACAAGAGAATCAATTTGATACTTGGCTAGTCACACCGAGATGCAAGGAGTTCATATATTGATTATGTAACTTCACTTGGTCTCACGTAACCGCACATTCATGCTCGTTCGATTATGAGCACTATTTGATTCATCGATATTGATCAAAACCGAGACTCAAATTTTCACAAGAATAGTTACATTCCACACAAACAAGGGGTGTTGTCAACGTTGAGGTTATCTAGACATGAGTAGTCTCTACACCCCCACCAAAAACAGTCAACGTTTTCCCCAATGTGGGTGGAGAGCAGGTATTTATTACAAGTAAGCTAAATATTAACAATAAATAAAAATTGACAAGAGATGAAAACAATCTAGTGTGTAAACAAGTAGAGCAAGGTCACAAGGAATCTTCACTAAATTTCCCGGTTGTCCATAGAGTGAACTGATTGTCAAGTGCTCGTACTCGCCGAAATAGTTCGGTGACTCACTAGTAAGACTTTTTTCTCGCTCATGATCCTTACTCCTGCAAAATCAATACACATTATTCAAAACACTAACACTTGGGTTGCTTCCCAAGAAACACCTTATTTAACGTCGTGGCACGACGTGAAGATGCTCTCAATTATCTTCCACGTACACCACCTCAATTAAAGAAATCTCCTGGCATTCTCCAAAGTATAATTTTAAGCATTGCCCATTCACCTTAAATGTAGGTCCCTCTTGCCCCTCAACTTTTATGGCATCATTGGTGATTACTCTTTTCACTCTAAATGGTCCTAACCACTTGGACTTGAGCTTTCATGGGAAGACTCTAAGTCGTGAATTGTATAATAACACCCAGTCTCCCACCCTAAACTTCCTCCTAAGGATTTTAGCATCATGCAACTTCTTCATTTTTTCCTTGTAGAGGGCTAAACTTTCATAATCTCTGAATTGGAATTCATCCAATTCGTTTAACTGTTCCACTCTCCTCCTTGAGGTCTTTGTCCAGTCTAGGTTTAAAGCTTTTAGTGCCCACAATGCTTTGTGTTCCAACTCAACGGATAGATGGCAAGATTTACCAAAAACTAGTTGATAAGGAGACATCCCAATAGGTCTTTTGTAAGCAGTTCGGTATGCCCATAGTGCGTCATCGAGCTTTCGAGACCAATCGGTTCTGTTGGCATTCACGGTTTTGGCCAACATGTTTTTGATCTCCCGGTTTGACACTTCAACCTGGCCACTTATTTGGGGATGATATGGCGTTGCCACTTTGTGTTTCACCCCATACTTACTTAATACAACGGAGAACCACTTATTGCAAAAGTGGGATCCCCCATCACTAATAATTGCACTAGGAGTGCCAAATCTCGTAAAGATGTAGCATTTCAGAAATTGGACGATGTTTTTTCCTTCGTTGTTTGGAAATGCAACAGCCTCCACCCATTTGGAAACATAATATACAACCACCAAGATATACTTATTTCCAAACGAGCTCACAAAGGGGCCCATGAAATCGATTCCCTAAACATCAAATAGCTTCACTTCTAAAATAGGAGTCAGGGGTAACTCATGCCTTTTAGAAACTCAACCTTGCTTCTGACAATGGGTGCATTTCTTTACAAATTCATACGCATTCTTGTAGAGGGATGGCCAGTAGTATCCACTCTGGAGAACTTTAGTGATTGTATGCACACAACTATGGTGGCCTCCCACTGGCTACGCATGATAAGCATGGAGAATTCCTACCGCCTCTTCTTCTGGAATACACCTTCTAATGATATGATTTGCACATTCTCGAAACAAGTAAGGTCCATCCCAGAAGTACTTTTTAACGTCGAACATGAACCTCTTTCGTTGGTAGAAGTTCAGCTCATTCGACATTAGTCCGCATGTAATTTGCGAAATCTGCATACCAAGGGTTTTTTTCAAGGGAGATTGCAAACACTTGTTCATCGGGGAAGGAATCGTCTATGTCAGTTTCAGGTTCATCATTCTCCTTGCCCTCCAACCTCGATAAATGGTCAGCCACCTGATTTTTCCAACCTCTTTTATCTTTGACCTCAAAGTCAAATTCTTGTAATAGTAGCACCCACCTTATCAACCTTGGTTTTGCATCTTTCTTTGCCATCAAGTAACAGAGTGCAGCATGATCAGTGTGAACAATTACTCTAGTGCCTAACAAGTATCCCCAGAATTTCTCAAATGCATAAACCACCGCAAGCAACTCTTGTTCGGTGAAGGTATAGTTACGTTGAGCACTATTTAGAGTCTTGCTTGCATAATAAATTGGGTGAAAAAGCTTGTTGCGCTTTTGCCCTAATAACACTCCATGTGTTGTGCCACTACCATCACACATCACTTCGAAAGATTTGGACCAATAAGGACTGATAATGACTGGTGTGGATACTAATTTTTCTTTCAAGCATCGAAACGCCATCATACAAGCGTCATCAAAATAAAACTTCACTTCCTTCTCTAAGAGTTTGCATAAGGGGTGAGCAATCTTTGAGAAGTCTTTGATGAACCTTCGATAGGAACTGGTGTGTCCCAAGAAGCTTCAAACACCCTTAACTGAAATCGGCGGGGGTAATTTTTCCATCACCTCAATTTTTGCCTTATCGACTTCCAATCCCTTTTGTGACACCTTGTGCCCAAGAACTATGTCTTCCTTCACCATGAAGTGGCATTTCTCCCAATTTAGAACCAGGTTTGTTTCCACACATCTTTGGAGTACTTGCCCCAAGTGTGCCAAATATTCTTCAAATGTATCTCATACGACTGAAAATTCATCCATGAATACCTTTATAGAGTCTTCTACCATGTCCGAAAAAATGGATAACATGCAACGCTGATATGTCGTTGGGGCAATACATAGCCCAAATGGCATTCTTTTAAATCAAACGTTCCATAAGGGCAGGTGAAGGTGGTTTTCTCTTGGTCTTCCGGCACAATAGAGATTTGGTTGTAATTGGAGTACCCATCTAGAAAGCAGTACCATCCTCTCTCTGATAGCCGGGCAAGCATTTGATCCATAAAGGGCATTGGAAAGTGATCATTTTGAATCCATGAATTTAGCTTTCGATAATCCATGCATACTCTCCACCCGGTCACCGGTCTAGTCGGCACCAGCTCCTCGTTTGCATTTAGGACTACAGTGATACCTCCCTTTTTCGGTACACATTGCACCGGGCTTACCCATTTGCTATCCGCAATAGGGTAGATCACACATGCATCCATCCACTTGATGATCTCTTTTTTTACCACTTCTTGCATTGGTGGGTTCAATCTTCCCTGATACTCTACACTAGGCATACAATCCTTATCAAGCTGAATCTTGTGAGTACAGATACCAGGGGGAATGCCCACTATATCAGCGATGGTCCATCCTATAGCTTTTATATGCTTTCACAATACTTCAATGAGCAAACTCACCTACCATTCAAGCGAATCAGCTGTAATGATCACTGGTAAAGTGTTGTTTTCCCCAAGAAAGCATATTGGAGATGAGAGGGTAGGACTTTCAATTCCAGATTAGGTGGTTCCTCAGTTGACGGCTTTGCAGGAGGACTTTCTCTATTTTTTAGGTCAATATCCAACTTGATTGGATTCTTTGAATATGCTCCTAATCCTGTTAAGGCAACTACTACTTCCTCATAGCCCTGAACTCTGGATTCATCATAATTAGTAAGCACACATTCAAGTGGTTCATTCATGTACATCAAATGGCTCACACTAGCTACCGCCTCATCAATAACATCCTCAATAGACACCACATGAATATCACTTAGGTGTTTCATGGATTTATAATTATTGAATGTTACCTCATCATCGTACACTCGAAACTTCAATTTTCCACTTTCAACATCCACCAATGCTCTTCTTGTTGCTAAGAATGGCCTTCCTAAAATAATGCGGATTTTGGCGTTGATCTCACAATCTAAAATCACAAAATCAGCCAAAAAGATGAACCGATCTACCTTTACCAAGATGTCGTAGAGTATCCCCATCGGATGTTTGATTGACCGATCCACCATCAGGAGTCTCATGGTGGTTTCTGTAGGTTCTCCCAAATCAAGTTGCTTGTATATTGCATAGGGCATTAAATTGATGCTTGCCCCCAAGTCGCACAAAGCTTTCGCGAATTGGAGCATGCCAATGGTGCAAGGGATGGTGAATGCTCCGGGGACTTCTCTCTTTATGATCAGCTCTTTAGTCATAATTGCGCTGCAACTATGGGACACTTCAATTGTTTCATAGTCCAAGTTCCATTTTTTTGTGTCTAGCTCTTTCATGAACTTGGCATATCCTGGTATTTCCAATAATGCTTCCACCGGCATAAGGTTTATTGATAGCTTTTGAAATACCGACAAGAACTTCTTGAACTTCTCATCTTCATTCTTGTTTTTTAAGCGTTGGGGAAATGGTGGAGGTATTTTGGGTAAAGGTTGCATAACTTTTGGAATTTGAACAAGTTGTTCCACTTCTTTTTGCGGCTCTTTAGCAAGGTTTTGTTGAATAAGTGATTATTGTTCCTCATGCCTTTACCTTCTTTATGCTTTTGAGTATCTTTATTTCCCATCACATTGCCTATTGCCACCTTTCCGCTACGTGTAACTATAGCTAGCCCTCTCTCATCATCTTTCATTAATATCTTTGATGTCAACTGTGCTGATATTAGACTCATTTTCCCTTCAAGTATTTTGATGGCATCGGCATGAGAATTTACTTTACTGTTCAATGATGAAAAGTCATCTTTCATTCCTCTCAATAAATCATCCGACCCCTCAACTTTATTAAGTATGTGTGATAATAAATCATTCACATGGGGGCTGCCTGCACTCCCATTTGATTTTTGGCTTTAACTTGAGTGATTATGGTTCTCCTCATAATCATATCCCTTTTTCCAATAATCATCTTGCTCGGCCCAATCCTGATGATATCTTCTTGGTTCTTCTCCCCTTTGATAGTTCCAACCTTGATTTCCACCTTGTTGTTGATGGTGTGGGTGGAAACCCTCCTCATATCTTTTGAAGTTCCAACCTTGATTCTCCCACGGCCTTGAGTAACCGGAAGAAGAAACCTCCTCAACTCGAAATACTTCAAACGTCCCCTTCATGTGCTCTTGTAGAACTTCCATTTGAGTTAACATCTTCTTGATGTTGTCATCTCTCTCTCTTTATCAAGTTGTTCTTGCGTTAATCGAAAATGAAATGGAGAGACCTGATCCTCTTGGGTGTACCTTGCTTGGTTTATCCTAGTCATTTCATCCAGAAGAAACGAAGCTACCTCAAATGGTTGTAACATTATTCCTCCTCGTACCAATTGATCAACTAATCCTTTATTAACCGAATCTAGACTCCGTTAGAAATATTGAAGTAACAACTCATTTGGTAGACCATGAGTTGGGCATTTAAGTAGGAGCTTTTTGAATCTCACCTACGTTTCATAGATGGGTTCTCCCTCCCGTTGCTTGAAACTTTGAATTTCGTCTCTAAGTTTCATCATCCTTGATGGAGGAAAGAATATTGTGTTAAATGCTACAACCAGCTCCTCCCATGATGTGATGGAATTGTTTGGTAACTCCGCTAACCATTTATTAACTTCTCTTGTTAAGGACAGTGGGAATAACCGCAACCAAATTGACTCTTGAGACATATTTTTGAATGAAAAAGGGCTGGAAACCTCAGTAAAATTTCTCACATGCTCATACGGCTCTTCGTGATCTAGCCCTCCATATATTCCCCTCATTTGGAGAAGATGAAGAGTTGTGCTAGTGACTTCAAACATCGCACTCTCATCGATTCATAGGATGCAGATTGCATCCATCCCACCCGATTGAGCTGGGTTATAGACATTATCTTAAATCAAAGAATTCTAAGTAATGCTACTCCCCAGCAGCGGCACCATTTTGATTAACGTATCAAGTGGCAATTCATCCAATACTAAATGCCAACGATCGTTCTTCAGTATAATAACCCAACTACGTGAGTTGGGGTCGATCCCATAGGGAGTAGTGCTTCCTTCGAATTACTTTAATAAAAGTAAAATGACAATCTCTTCAATCAAACATTTCTTGCACAATTAATATTCAAATCTCAAATTATGGGTTTTAACTACCAATTCAAACTTATAGCTCAACACAAGCAATCAAATATTACAGTAAAACTTGGGGAATTGATCAGCAAATTAATGAATCTTAACAAAATGGGTAAACATTACTGCTCATAATGGACTAATTTGTTGTATGTAGGTCGAACCATATATAAAGTAACTTTATCTTGAACAATTACCTTTCCTATGTTGAATTCTCTCGAACTACAACACTGATTGAATCAAACCCATCTCTTTACCCTCATTAAATCCACTTTCTCAAGCTGGATACAAAGGAAGGGTTCCTTTTTTCACTCTCTCGAGCTGAAACTAAAGAAACCTACTACTAAGGACGCTAAGATTGCCACCTTGGTCTCACACCTCTCTCTCGAGCAAGTGCACAACATTGAAATTGGCACACGAAGTAATGCAAATCAATCTCAAAACACAGCAACAACTTAGAACCACTTCAAATTAGCACCATTCTTCGCAATTAACAAACCCCATTAAGTAAATTCAACAATTGGCTTCATGATCAAAACCCTAAGTAAAGGGTTTTAGCCACTCATCTCAAAAATAAAAAGATCAAAATTAATTATCACTCCCATAGTTGGGTACAAAATGAGAATTATAGATGAAATTCAATTGATAATTTTCTCTCTTACCAAATCTTGCTAGAATCGCTCACCCAACCTTTTGGTAGTGTTTTCTCTCTAAATAATTCGTTTTTACCTTTCTGAATGAATTCCTCTCTCTCGCCAAAACTAATTTAACAACTCTGAAACGTCACTGCTCAGGGCTACTCGGCGAAGTAAGTCGACTATCGCTGATGGGTCGGCGATTTGCCGATTGCTCTTCATCTCACCATCATTTTTTGCTTTTTCTTGGTCTGGCTACTGTAACTTTAGGCGATCTAGGTCGGTATCACCGAATGACTCCGCGATTCGCCCATTATCATTTCATCTCGCCTATCAGCACTTGCTTGTATCTTCTCATACTTTTGGTGACCTGGTTGTCCTTCGCTGACTAGATCGGCGATACGCCGAATATATGGTTGCTACTCACCGAATTTGCCCCCATAGCTCCAGCATTCTGTAACTTTAGGTGGTATCTTAGCTATTTGGCATTTTGCTGAATGATAGTGGTGATTCGTCGATCGACATCATCAATCATCAGGCCTTCTTTAATTCATCCCTAAGGCTTTCTTTGTTCCATTTTGCCCAATAGTGTCCATGTGTTGTCTCTAACTCCAAATAACTGAAACTCAAGGGTTTACATCAGTTATTGAGACAAAATATGCATTTAAGGACACTAATTTTATTTAAATATAGCCTTAAATGAGCCCAAATTGTGGACTCATCAACGCACGTTCAATTAGTGATTAGATGAGAGAAATCAAGTCCATTGCAGATGATTTGTTTTGCAGTGGTTCACCCGTTAACAATGAAGAACTTGTCATTAAGGTCTTGAGTTGTCTAGGTCCCGAGTACAAGGAGTTATCTGCAGCAATAAGAGCTCACGATAATCCTATCACATTCGAAGTACTCATTGATAAGCTCCTTGCACAAGATATGTTCATCAAACACTTAGAACCTAAGGTCGACACACTTATGATCACTGCTCAACTTCATCAACATTCTACCAATAATGGTCCCAAAAATAGACAGCCTAACTCTTCCAATCGTAGGAACACTACTCCATCAAGTTCCTACAACTCTCGTATGCAATTTTCTGCCCCGAATAACAATTCATTCACCCAGCAGAATACAACCAAAAGCAACAATCAGCAGGTCTAATGTTAACTTTGTTATAAGTTTGGTCACATTGCAAAGGTATGTAGGTCCAAATCACACCATGCCACTGAAGCATATGTTAATTTTGTCAACCGTCACTCTTATGCTTTCAATTCTCCAAGCCCTTGGGTTGTGGATTCTAGAGCCTTGCATCATATTACAAAAAACTCTCATTCTTTTTAAACTCCAACTGAGTTCTCTGGAACGGATGCGATAATTGTTGGTGATGGTAAAAGAATTCCTATCACTCATATTGGTCACACTACTCTCCTAATCTTGTTGCCAACTTTCTTTTAAAAAATGTTCTTTGTTCTCTATATATTAAAAATAAATTGATTTTTGTTGCTCAATTTTGTACGCAAAATATAACTTCCATTGAATTTTTTCCTAATTCTTTTGTTGTAAAGGATTTGAGCACGGGGGGATATCTTCTTCAAGGCAAGAGTAATGGTGATCTTTGTCACTGCCCTATGGACATGACCAAATTAGTCACACCTCGTCCTCAAGCACATTTTGTTGCATCAACAACTCCATTATTGCATCTATGGCATGCTCATGTTGACCATCCTCAACCTCGTATTACCAAAGCTTATGTCTCTTCTTTCAACCTACCAGTGAACCATGTCAAGTCTTTTACATTTTGTAATTCATGTTTATGCAATAAGAGTCATCATCTACCATTTGGTAACATTTCAATTACAAGTTCTAGGCCTTTTGATGTTATTTACTTATATATTTGGGGTCCCTTTCCAACTATCTCTTTTGATAATTTCAGATTTGTTGTTATTTTTGTTGACCATTTCACGAAATATACTTGGTTGTTCCCTCTCAAATCCAAATCAGACGTTAAGGATATTTTCATTAATTATGTTCAAATCAAAACCAATTTCAATTGAGAATTAAAATGTTATACACTGACGGGGGAGGTGAATACATTGGCCTTAAATCAACCCTCTTGAATTTTGGGATCCAACATCTTATAAGTCCTCCATACACTCCCCAACGAGTTGGCACTGCCGAAAGAAAACATCATCACGTTGTGGACATCGCTTTAACTCTTCTTCACCATGCTTTTGTCCCTCTCAAATTTTGGTCTCTCGCTTTCCAATCTGCAATTTACCTCATTAACAAGCTGCCAACACCACTTCTTGGTCTTAAATCTCTATTTCAGTGTCTCTTTAACACTACCCGAAAGCCTCTTAAACTAAGGGTTTTTGGTTGTCATTGTTATCCATGGTTAAAGTTGTACACGTCAACCAAACTTGATCCCAAGTCCAATCCTTGTGTGTTCATGGGATATTTTGTTGCCATCAATAGTTATGCTTGATTAGACCTTGCCACTTTCAAAATCTATATCTCTAGGCATGTCGTGTTTGCTGAACATATTTTTCCATTCACAACCAACTATCCTCATTTCTATCGACCACAAGTCTCGGACATGGAAAAAAGTTGTGTCCAGATGACTCCAACAGCTCTTCCTCTTCCCCACAATCTCCTTCACTTCCTATTGTTGCAGACCTAATTCCAATTCCTACAACTACTGATTTGGTCAACTCCATGTCTACTCGTGTATCGCACACTCAAGGCCATCAGGATGATGTGCCAATCGGCTCCCTTGTAAGTCCTCCTGCACACTCTTTGTCCCTTTCTCTTTCTCATAATAACAGTCCAAATGCATCTCCACAACCAACTCCTGAAACACCATCAAATCAAATGGTCACTAGGTCTCAAAATAATATTTTCAAACCCAAAGTGGTTTTCAATTACCTTGCAACCTCTACCGTAAAATACCTTCTGCTTACCCTTAATACCTTTCGTCAAGCATCCAAATATCCTGAATGGCAGGCTGCTATGAATGAAGAACACATAGCTCTACTTAAAAATAAAACTTGGTCATTGGTTCCATCTACTCCCTCTCAAAACATAGTTGGGTGCAAATGGGGCTTTCATGTCAAACACAAGCCTGATGGATTCATAGAGCGTTACAAAGCCAGATTAGGGGAAAAAGGATTTCATCAATGTCCTAGAATTGAATTTCATTCCACCTTCAGTCCAGTTATCAAAACCACAACTATTCGCCTCATCTTGTCCCTAGTTGTGTCTCTTAAATGGCCGTTGTGTCAATTTGACGTAAACAATGTCTGCTTTCATAATCACATACAGCTCTTATATAATGCAAATGAGTTTATTTTGTCCGCAGTTGATGAGTATTTTTGTAGCCCATTAACTATAACCACAAATAGGCAATGATTAGAATTGTAATTATACCTTAATCTTTATCTTTTCCAGTTCAAAAGTTGTAAGCATATCTTATTGTTTTCTGTTTCAGAGTGGTGCAGTTAAGAGATGAATTGCAGTTAACAAAGAGGATCATAAGGCAATAATCGAAAAAACATGGAAATATACAAAGTATACTTAAAGTTCCAAGCTTCCAGCCTTACGTAAAGGTGTGTGTAAAAGTGGCAAAGATAACGATGTAGTTCAAGTCATTTTTTAGGTTCAAAGTTCAAGAGTTCTTTTGGCCTATTAGCCATAAGCATAGAGAGGCAATGATTAGAATAGAAGTTCAAGATTCTTTGGGTGTCATTTATTAGAATTTTAAGATTAAAGAGCAATTTTGAACGACTCATAAACAAATGTAGATTGCAAAGAAGGATCTGGTGTAAAGTGTGAAGTAAGATTTCAAAATATTAAGGGAGAAAAGATATGGAAAGGACATTTAAAGTACAATAAAAGCTTGTGTAAATCTGAAGGATATATTTATGCACAAAACATCTGAGGTAGAGTATAAGGAAAAACCAAATATAATTAAATCTTACAAAATCCTGGAAGTGTTCGGAACCCATAACACATGGGAGGTAAATTATAAGTAAAACGGAAAAAGGCATTGAAATAATGTAGGGGTCAGTTTTCAAGCATGCAATGGATTCCAAGAATTGAAGAGAATCATAAATTGGGTGTGTTAGTGTGAATTTGAACTTTCTTGAGAGTAAGTATAAGATCTTTTGCATAGTTTGGTTAAATGTATATGGCAAACTTGATATAAAGGGAAAAAGACATTTCGGGAACTTGGAAAATATAGTATAAACTGAACCATTATGTTATTGTTGTGTGTGTGTCTTTAGGACTTGCCTGGCAAATGTGTCATATGCATGAAGGCCATATGAAATCTTAATGCAATTACATGTCTTTCATTTCAATTATATGAAGCAAAGTATATAGCCCCTCTTGAGACTGTACCGGAGGCTACTCCGGAAATTGAGGAGGATGAGGTTGTGATGACTGCCTTTTTTGGTGATGCTGTACCACTACCAGACCCCTCCCACGCTACTAGGAACCGCCACCATTCTTCAGACAACACTTCTGATGCCGATGAGGCCCGACGGGCACAAAAGAGAGAGAGGCAGGAGCTTGAGGCAGCCCAGAGGTAATCCATTCTTGATGAGGATATGTGGCAGCAGAGGGCCCGCGAGGTTGATGTTCTAGTTCTAGGAGTAGTAATGATAGTGTTCCCATTGTTGGTGAGGGCACTACTGATGGCATCCCTAGTATTGATCCAGCGAGTTCCGGGAAATCGAATCCACCCGCTTCTTTATGGGTCATCGGTGCATTTGCGCCACAAGTTTACTTCACCCTATACTTACTTTTTATTTTTTGCATTGAGGGAAATTGCACCTTAGTTTGTTGGGGTGGGGTAAATGGATTGTGAGTGATAGGGTGAAGTCTGAGTAACCCAACTCATAATCCTCTCTTGGGGTTTTCTTTCCTGTGTTCTTTTCCCCCAAGGGACTGTTTACTTTTATGCTGAACCGGCATGTTTAGGATTGTATGTGTAGAAGTAAGTAGAAGAATGAAATGATGGCATAAAGAGCATAAAATTGATACATGTCCAAAAAATTTGAAATGTGCTAGATCTATAGGCGGAATGAGTTGAATGTGCAGGATCTTCATATGACATGATAAGGAACCGGTATGATAGCATGACTTAAGCTAAAACTTGAACTTAGTAATTCAATAATCCGATAATGAAACAATGTGCCAAGGGCGTGTGAGAAAAGTTTGAATGTTCATGCAGTATGTGCCAATCTAGAAATTGCCCCATTGGTCCTGCTAAGATAATCTAGGCTAGAAGTGGGAAATGATCATATGACCTTATTCAAATAAGACCACTCAAGCCTAAAAGTCAACCAAAAGAAATAAATTCTCCATTCGATCCAAATGTTTGAGCCTAATGAATACCACTTCTTTCAATACACCTAATTCACCTTCCCTAAAAGATTGTTTTGACCTCGGTCCCTCCTTGGATATGTGCACCTTAACTTAGGCCAAAAGTCTAAGTTGAGCGTGGCTAATTCAAAAAGTTACCTTAATCTTGGCCCTGGTCCGACATCGGATTTTGTGTACCTTAACTCATACAAAATACATAAGTTAAGGGTGGCTATGAAAAATGAAACCGCAAGAAAAAGGGTATGAAAAGAGTTTGTGTAGAAGAAAGAAAAAGATGTGATTGAAGTCAAAAAAGTGAAAAGATGAATGACAAAAGTGCTGAAAGAAACAAAGAAAGATGAAGTAAAAGAAAAGAAAGAGAAAAATAAGAGTGATAAAGTCAACAGTCACATCTATGTTGAAGAGAGTCAAGCGAAAGAGAAGAAATAAAAAAAGATGTCAAGAATTGGTTGAGAAAAGAGGTAAAAAGCCAATGTAGTGTCAAGGATGGCAGAAAAGTCACTAAAAAGTACCCAAATGTTCCCTACCTGACCCTAACACTACGTTACAAGCTAAGAAAGTACTATAGTGATCCTAGTGACTAGTTTGGAGAGTCTATGCAGTGAAAATAACGGCAAGCCTATGGTATTGAGCACTACCTATACTTGAAGTCACTTCTGAGCGTGAGTGTTGAATGAATCCTTAAACTTGAAATTCATATCTAATGTGTGAAAAATGATTCTTTTGAAGTGAGGCCACTAGTTACATTGTTGGAGAGTTGGTACCTTTCTGATTGTGAATAGTGTATGTTGTGATGTCTATTGGTCGATCTATGTCATGTTTTGATCCGCATGAATTAGCTTGTTGAGTCTAGATGAAAATATTTGCACTAAGTGATGGAATTGATTGAGAAGGACATGTGATTGCTTGAGTTTGTATGTTTTCTTCTACATAAGTGTCATTTAGAGTTTTAGTGTGTCGCTTGAGGACAAACAACAAGTTAAAGTTGAGGGTGTTGATATACCGTGAGTTTACTATATTTTTGATGCATTTCACTTAAAGTTCGTGTGTGTCTTGGGCTAGTTTGTTATTAGAAATAATGTTTTGTGTGTAATTCTTGCAGGAAATATGCTTGGATGCGGTTGATGACGATGCGAGCTGAAAATTGCAGAAGTAGCCAAATAGTGGAGCCAACCACAGACCGTAGGTCCAGTGACGGGTTGTGGATGGGCAGTTGTAGGTCCTAGTCTAGAAGTTGAGTTTCAATATTCAAACCACGGACTGACAGGACGAACCGTAGTCAAATCCACATACCGTAGAAGGGCAAGCATAGGTGGAAAATTAGGGACGTTTGACCAAGTGTGGAACCAAGGAGGCATCGATAGACCGTAGGTCGACCCACGGGCCATCCTACATATCCGTCGATTGAAGATCAGAGAATTGAAGTTCCAGTACCTGATTTTATTTTCTAAGTGTTGGACCACGAAGGGTGACCTACGGACCGTAGGTCGACCTATGGTCCGTAGGTTGAGCTGTCAACAGAAACCGTGTCTGAGCAGTTCATTTCCTTATTTTGTTTCCTATTTAGTTTAGGATTTGTTTTCTATAAATAAGAGTTGAAATCCTCTTGTTTGGGGGTTAGCCATTATTGTAAACTTCTAGGTTTTGTTCTTTGGGAATTAAGTTGCAAACTTTTAGCAATTAAATTTCCGGATTTCGTTTTCTACAATCTTCACTTTGAAATTCAATTCAAGATTTTGGGTTTCATCTATTCTAATTGTAAGTTCATGAATTCTTTCAACCTAATTATGAATTGTGAACTCTCAAGCATGAGTAGCTAAATCCACAACTAGGGTTGTGGTAACCATGAGCAATTAACAAAGTATGAATAATAATTAAATAACTCTTCAATAGTATTTATACATGTATTGTTAATCCTTTCGTTTAGAAGTCTTTTTAACGGGTGCACACGTTAGAACTCGCCTCGTTCCTACTTGCTGGACCAAGGAGATAATGAATGAGAAAGGGATTAAACAACAGAGATTTAGTGGATGATATCTAATAGTCTAATCTCAATTGAAGTGAGGGTGAAAACTAAACCACATTGATATGATGACTAATCTGGGGTAAAGGTAAGGGTTAGTAAAGTATACACTCGTAGACAAACCAAGTTGGGTGGTGAAATTCCCTACTTGGAGGACCAATCACTTAGGGATACCTAACTTACCAACTTTGCATGTAAAACACTAGGAAAGGATTACTGCATTAAAAGCTTGTGGGAACACACATACCCTAGTTTCCTTCTCATAATGATAAACCAAAGTCTGAATTTTGTTTAATTGCTACTTAAGCATTCAAATATGTTACTTACTTACAAAATCCCCTTGTTTACTTTTCTTGGAAATAGTTTGACTAAACAAAGATAGTAGTGAGTTAAGTTTAAGTCTAAGCCATATTCCTCATGGGATCGACCGCAACCTACAAGTTGGGTTCTTTATTTGACAACGATCACTTATGCTTCTTTAAGAAGGTGTAATTTGAGCGTATCATTTATGAATATATGCATGTTTTTATGAAATTATTGCAAATGATTTTGGGATGCTTTGAAAGGAAGTATCAATGTTATTGTGAAGGGTTTTCTCATATACTATTATGATGATGATTGTGAAAGGTATTTCTCACATATGGGTTCACATTGGTGAAAGGTTTTCTCATCCATGTTGAATTGTGTTTAAGGAGTTATGCTATGTTTTGATATTAAAGATGTGGATTGGTATTGATCATTATTTTCCTATGTTATATTATAAAATTGACTTTTATCTATCCCGCTGGGATTTCGACTTAGCACCACGAGGGCTTTGAGGTGGAGGCTCAAATAGGATAGTCTCTAGTAGCGACCTCTAGTCCCTAACTACGTGCCCCCATAGGATTGTTTTTTAATGACCTAGCTAGTGAATCTACTTTAGCAAAAGATGGTATGTACGGATTCTACATTGGCAAGTAGATTCCCCTTCTTTCAATATGAGGGATATACTGAATTCCATGATACAACTCTCATGGTCTTATTGTCGGTTAAAGCTAATATCCCACAAAAAGACTATGTTTCTTCAAATTTTTCTTATGTCCTTTATGTTAATCTATTTGACCATATTCCATGATTTACATGTCACTGGTTCTCTAAGTCATAAATGTTCAAAGGATGATCATGTCTACATGTTTTTAAGCCATTCATGCTTCTATTTTATGCATATTGCTCCATACTTAGTACATTTCATGTACTAATGCATACTTGTGCCTATATTATTTCATAAATGTAGAGTCCAAGACTCCGACCTCCCATACTCGTGGCTAGTGGGTTTCCTTGGCTTTGAAGATTGGTGAGTCCTCATGTTTCTAGAACCTAGATACTTTTATAGCTTTATGTCAATTCTGTTTTCATACTTTGTATGTGATGTATGAGTTACATCCCAATCGCTTTCCTTGAGATGTATTAATGGCTTATTGATACTTATGTTAGACTTTCGTTTGTCAAACTCTTTAAAAAATGAAAATGCTATCTTTTGAATTCTTTATTTCTATTATCTTGTATGATGTATGCTAAGTGATTTGTGTAGGACCTCTCAGGGTCCTATACGACATGTTACACATATGGTATACTTCGGATCGTGACATTTCATTATGTCAAATGTAGCTCTGAGCTGATTTAACATAAAAAAAAAAGTCCCTTTGTATCTAACATTCAGCAATGTTTATCATCTTCTACCCTTCTCCTAGGGGGCTTAATGTGGCAGATAATATGTTCTGCCATCTCTATATGTTCTGCCATCTCTAATGAGAGAATCTCATTTACTAATTCTTCATTTCATTTCCCTTGATTAGTTAGATCCTCTATCTTGGAGTAGCTTTCATCCCATTCGAAATTGTCCCTTGTGATGCAATAGAGATCACCTAAAAGGCTAAACTTGTCTAGTTATCACGCCATTTGGAAGCTAATGATCCTCTTCTTAGCTGCCACATGATCTGGTGTTGTATTAGATCACTAGATTGTAGCATTTTCTTCCAAACTAGTGATCCACCTCCTCCAACTTTCCACATTACCAAGTTGGCATTCTTATTCCTACAATATTTGTTCTGCATATATTCACGCCATAAAGACTACTTTGTTCGAAAGTTCCACCAAAATTTGCAACAATGCCAAAGAAACATATCTCATAGAGGAATAAGTAGCATTTTTTGATGGAATGAATCAATCATTATGATAACCTATCAGTATATGATATATATATATATATATATATATATATATACACATATTAATATAAGTGGAAAGAGCTTAACCCCAAAGTTAATTTACCGTTTTGACCTTACAATATTACTTAAATATTAATTTATTAAAAATTAAATTTGCTAATAATCTCAGTCGTAATTTAATTCTCCAGAAACTTATAGTTGCTGCTCAACATCCTCGATGATTGTAACATAAATGTATAGTTGCTACTCAACCTCCTTGATCAGTGTGACAGCCCTTTTCTGATGCTCAAGTTTCATTTCTTTAATTAACATTTGATTCAAAACCTTTTCAGATACTTCACTCATCTATGTAAATGTCTCCAACAATATGTCATTGTCAATTAATTTGTTTCTCTTTTCTCTACTTCAATCAAACACATCATTGTTAGGTAAAAAAAAAAACTCCTTTTTAGTTGTTTTCCCTGTTTACTATGTATGTCTTTATCTAGCTTATTTCGTTACATTCTCTTTATCATGAGTTGCTCTGTTCTTGATATTGTTGTTTTTTTTATGTCACGCAAATTTTTTTTCTTTTTTATCAATAGCCACTCTGTTTTTCCTGTTTTTTGTTTATTTGTTTGTCCAACTTATTACGTTTCACCTGCAAGTGTTGCGCATAAATCAAGCTCTGAGCCTTTAAAAAAAATTGACAAAATTATAAGAAACTTATCAAATCCCTTACCCCACTCAAAAACTAACGACAACACATATGTGAAAGAGTTGGAATTTTGCAAATGTTCGGAAGTGATGGCATGTTGGGAAGTGAAATATTGGCAGGCATTTGAGGTGACTGGTGTTGGTAATTTGGGAATAGTCGGTATTAGCTGTTGGAAATGTTGGCAAAGATGTAATGCTTGGCAATGGTGGCAATGTGGTTTTTGTTGGTAAATTGGGAATAGTGGATAATTGTGGAATTGTTGGCTGAGGCAACAAGGGGATCGTTGGCAAGTTTGGAAGTTGCAGTAGGCTACGGGCAACATGATTTGGGGTGATGTTTGATCAGAACAATATTGTTATGGTCAAGAAGAGGATTGAACAATTGTTGAAAGGTGCCATTGTTGTATAATTTGCTAGATGGCTTTGTTTTACAAGGAAATTATGTTGTGTTTTGAATTGATTTGAGCTTAATTATCTCTATAGGGTTTATATAGGGGAAGTTCTTTGGGACTATATGCATAATTAGATTAGATGTTAGGTGTTAGTTAACCTTCTTGAATGTTGGTTTGAGGAAATTGATTTGGTGAAATACTTATCAGATATTTACACCTATTCCCAGTACAGTAGCCTTGAAATGAAGAATTGACATGTGAAGGGTGTAATCTTTAGATTCTAATGTGATGCCTAAATTAGATTTTCTTAGACAAGTATTTAGTTGTGATAGAAAATGTGGTAAAAGCTAGAGTGAAATGCTCTCAAATGTCCCCTGCAGTGGCCACGTCTAGTATTTAAGTCGAGAAAGTAGAGGGATAGGGCTATTTTCCACTGAGTTTCGAACTATGTGCCTATTTACCTTTGGGAATTCTCAGTTTTCATCCTATGATACCAAAAGAATTAAACTCAGTATACTTTTTTGCTGCTATTCTCAGTACTGTAACCCTGAAATCAAGACTTGACTTGTGAAAGGTGTTATCTTCAGATTCTAATGTGATGCCTAAATTATATTTCTTAGACAAGTATTTAGCGGTCATAGAAAATGTGGTTGAACCTACAGTGAAATGAATGTGCCCCCTGTCAGGGCCGACTCAATAAGATTGGGGGCCTAAAGTGAAACTTAAAGGTGGGGCCTTAATATTTCATTTTTTTCATTATAAATACTTTTATTTAAAGTGTACTTTTCTATCTTTTTAGATGCAAAATTATTAGTTACTGTTCTATAATCGATTTGTTTTAATAATTCCTTTTCAATTGATAACATAGCTAATCCATTCAATTTCTCTTGACAAGTTGTTTATCTTAAATAATATTTAATCAACTTTAGTTTCGAAAAACTTATTTCAGCCGAGGCAATGTTAGAGAAACTGTTAACATTATTCTATACGCAATATGTATAATTGGAAAAGAATCAAGTTTTTAATTTGATAGAGTATTTTTATTAGATCATTATCTTCTACTTGTATTATTTCTCTTCACACTTTTAACTCAAAAAATAAATCTAAACCATCAATAGTAGAATAATTGTTATGTGTGAAGAGAGTCCAAGGTTAAGACAATGTTTTTCAAAAAATTCTCATCATCTAGTGATTTCAATTTACCACTAAATAAGAAACCAAAAATATTTTCATATTCTTCAGTTGGATTAAAAAATAGCTTCATCTACTACACATATATATTGTGATTTCGTTATCAATATTTTCTACGAATTGTTTCTTACTAAATTCAGATTCTATATTTGTTTCATATGCAATTTCCTGAGTAGAATTCATATCACTAGCTCATAATGCATATAATTTTTTTTTTAAAAAAATAACATTTATAAGTAATATTTTTAAAAATGGGCCACACAAAAATATGGGGCCCCAAGCGATGGCTTTAGTGTCCTAGGGATTAAGACGGTCCTGCCCCCTGTGCTTTGGCATTGGTAAAATTCGGGTATTTTAGTTGAGTTGGGTAGAGGGATGGGCCTATTTTCCACGGAGTTTTGAATTATGTGCCTATTGACCTTTGGGAATTTCTCAGTTTTTAAGGGAAAAAAATGTTGAAATGCTTTCCTCCTATGATACCAAAGACTCAAACTCAATATACTTTTTGAGCCAAAAGAGTGCTGAAAATATTGTGTGTGTAAAGGAGGTGAACAAGAAAAGAAGCTATATGGTTGACAAATCAGATTTATACAGGACTTACCCTGCCTTTCTGTACTATATGTATGAATAATCGAAGTAAGAGTGATTAAATGTTGTGTTTGAAACTTCCTTCACATAGCGTTAGAATTCGCCTTTTCATTCGTTATGATGTTAGAACACAACCTTCCCGGTTCACTGCTTGGTCATTATCAAATTAAACTGTGAACAACTATTCCAATGCTAGAGTCTTTGTTGTGGAACCTAGGACCCTTTATTGCTTTGTCTCAATTGTTGTAATATATTGGAATACTCAGGTTTTCTTGGCTACTTCTACGCATAGACGTGCAAGTGGTGTATAATCTGTTTAAATGCTTTCACAACTTGGCCTTTGTTATTACTTTTTTTTACAAGAAAAAATGGTATAGTAATTCTATATATATCAGAGTGCCAAGGAGGTACGTAAAGAGTACAAAAAGCAGGACTTGTGTAAATCTACATAATAAAGGAGTCTAACAAGACCATAAACTCTGTCCAGTTAGTTACAAAAATCATTTTGGGATTCTTTTCTAGCTGTCATTGCCCGGGAGGAAAGGTTGTCGTGACATTTGAACTTGTTGATCCCAAAGCTCAAAAACGAGTAGTTGCAGTCAGGGGCGGACCCACATGGAGGTTTTCAGGTGCTCGAGCACCCATTAACCTCGTATCGAACTATATATACTTGTATAGAAATTAAGATAAAGTCGTATAAAACTAAAGGTGAGCACCCATGCTACAAACGATTCAATTGGTTTGTTGGTTGAAAGTGGGTGCTCAGGTTTACATTTTGCTTCTCAGCCCCAATTCGAATCCCTCTAAACACATTATTTCTACCTTTTCAACTCTTCTCTTTGTGCCTTATAATTTCCAATTACACTTTCTTTTATTTATTTACTTTTGTCCTTGATCTATTTTCCCTTTCACATTGTCCCGCCGAATTTTCTTAAATTAAATTTTATACAAAAGTTCCAAAATTCCTTCTCCCCTTTTCAATATACTTTTACTCAAATTTTTTTATTAATTTTTTTCACTATCATATTTAAATATCATTTTTATGACTAGTGTTAAATTTGTGCATTAATATTTTGTGATTGATAGTTAAAGAAGCAATCACGATCGTAAAATCTTGAAGCGGTCACTGCTCATGTCTATTATGCAACTTAATCATGATTTTCCATGTTTATTTACTCTTTCTTTCTCGTCAGTCTAATTAGGGTAAATGAAAAGGGAAGGGAAAAATATTATGTTCTAGAACCTTCATTTAAGTTCTCCAACTCAAAAGCAAACAAATCCTCTTTCTCGTTGGTTTGCCTTTTTGGTAATTACAATCGTTCGTGAAGGTATATTGTTCCTCCTCTTTTTTTTTTCTTGAACCAATTCAATGAATTTTGATTGACTATTAATTTTTTTTAAAAAAAAACACCCTTGTTGAGGAATTTTAGCGCGCAATTATGCTCTTTGGTTAATACAAGTTTATATTAACAATAGTGAGCACCCCATAACCGTAAAATCCTGGATCCGCCATTGGTTGCAGTGCTCACGAGCTCCTTAGTTTGACTATGGAAAAGAGGTTGACATCTGCTCAAATAGATGAATTTCATTCCGAGTTACAGTTACCAGCTAGACTTTTGCTTTGCTTAATCAAACAACACGGTATATTCTACATCACTAATAAAGGTGTCAGGAGTACCGTTATACTTAAAGAGGCTTATGATGGGTCTAATTTGATCTGTAAATGCCCTATGTTATTATTAAGGGATAAGTTTATAGCACTTACAGTAAGAAAAGATATTGATTCATGAATCAGGGCTCCGACTTAGTTTATTTAATGAAAACAGTGGTTGACACTGTAGTTTGTTCTTTTTACCCTGTTTCTCATGGGTCTTGATCAGTATTGTGTTAATCAATAACACCAGTGGTCAAGATATTGGCAGTGTTGTAGCTTTGGAACTTGGGTCAACTTTAGTTGTCCCGGGCACGTTTTTTAGCCATTCTGGAGCCATATAACCCTTGGTTCCTCTAAAAATCATTTTTGTTCACGTTTGGTCTTTCATACGAAGCTTTGCAAGACCAAAATCAGCAATTTTTGCAGTGTTGTTCTTGTCAAGAAGGATATTTAGTGGCTTAATGTCGCAATGAATGATCTGGTTCTCACACTCTTCATGCAAGTATAACAGGAATCTGGCAATGTCAAGTACTATGTCACTTCTTAGCTTCCAGCTTGGTCTTTGTCCATGGCGAAAGATTAAATTTGACACAGCCCCATTTTTCATTAATTCATAAACAACAAGCCTGTTGCTTTTTTCCTTGCAGAAGCCTACCAAAGGAACCAGATTTTTGTGATGTGTTAGGCCTATCGCCCTTACTTCTGCCAAAAATACTTTATCATCACCTTGTTCAATTCCATTTCCTAATTCCTTCACAACAACTTCAACTTCTTCATCCTCTAACTTGAGAATTCCACTATAAACAGCACCAGAAGCTGCTTGGCCTAATTTATTCTTGAAACCATTGGTGGCTTCGCGCAGCTGCTGGAATGAAAATGCCCTTAAATTCATCTCAATTGCCTCTCGTTTTGGAGGGGTTTTGGCATCTCTATATTTCTTCACAAAGGGGTGATAATATATAGAAATTGCTGCAGAAAATGGAGCGAGTGCTCAACATATTGTCACACCTGCTACCAGAACACCCTTTGAAACAGAGTGCTTTTTGTTTTGAGTTATTGAAGAGTTGCAATGCAACCATGTTATTTGTAGCAGGATTAATACTTCTGGCATTCTGTATAGGCATCCTCTTCTTGAAACATGTTGAATCATTAAACACAGCTGCCTCACAAAGACAATCATTCAACACTTCCTGCCTGCAAAGCTCCTCTGTAGTATTATTGTTTAACAGATTAGTAATTTGATAATCAATTATTAGGAAAGTAAATATATTTCCTAAGTAGTTGCACAACATTAGAAGGATGAACAAAATAAAGCTATTACCATAACAAGTCAAAAGATTGTCAGCCAAAGACTTATCCATTTTTAAGTCGTTTCATTTGTAATACTTTCATTACAGTAATTTGTTTCTTTTTTATTAATTTAGTTCAATTTGAAATTATATTTATATCTCTTCATGTTGTAATACTTTTAACAAGTTTCTTGCTTTCGGCACCACCAAAATTGGTAACACTTCTCCACCTTGTATTTACTTGCTTCAGTTAACATGATATTAATACTATTGTTCGTTGAAGTTGATCACTTTTAAAATTAAAAAAGAACAATTAGTATATGTTTGGTGAATATTGTATTCTTGAGCATCTTTTTGGTTTGACCTAAAAAATACTAATTAGATAGAAATAAATCACATTTACTTCACAAATATATATTATATTAGTACATCCTAGCTACTATAGACATACAATGACAAGTGTGGACGAGCTCGAGAACCAATGCCTACCTATTAGCAATTTGAAGAAATATGCAACAGAATGGGTGATTAAAGTCTTAGTCATTCGGCGAAGCTTAACAAAAGAGTACAAAAATGCAAATTCACTGGCAACTAATATTCGTCGACGAAGAGGTAACTATTTTATTTTTTTATTATATTCATTACTTAATATGTTGACTTCTTTTGAGAGTCTAATGATTATGAGTCTTCCCAAGTGAAAGCAAGATATTCAATAGCTTTGACTCAGCAGAAGATGACACCAACAACTATTACCAAGAAGAATATCTAAATACTTTAACACCAAACGGTCTCCCGCCACCTAAGTATTGAAGAAAATACATTACGAATTACAATCATTAAGAGGAGGTAACAAAAATGTGTATGGATATATTTTGAAATATCTTATTAAATGCATGTTAGAATTAAAGGAAAATGCACTCATCATGCTGCTAAGGAATTTAGACCCTTCAAATGGCTTATGCAATGACACCCGAATGATATGCCTTTGCTTTGTCCAAAAAGTCTTGCATGCCGAAATATCAAGTGGTCATTGTGCAAAGAAGCATGTGTTTCTTCCCAGAATTCAACCGTCACCACCAGAAATGAAGGCTATCAATTTGAATTAATTTGAAAGCAATTTACAGTACGCCTTTTCTTTTCAATGAGTTTAAATAAAACACAATGTCAAACAATTCCAAATGTTAGTTTGTATTTTCCCCAACATGTTTTCTCACATGGACAATTGTACGTGGCACTCTCAAGAGGGATATTTATGTCCACAACAAAAGTACTTGTCCTAACAGAGCAACCCAAACGCCAAAAGGGCACATACACAAAGAGCATCGTCTATAAGGAAGTTTTAGGTATGATAACCTCATATACATATATGTCAGTTGTAACACAGATAATTAACTCTTTACAAATCGTACAGTCCTAACAACAATACATTGCTTCAAATGTTAGGTTTAGAAGACACAGACACACCTATGCAAACATAATCGATTCTTCATCGACCCACACTCCTTAATGCGTTCATGTCATATTCATGACAATTCTTTTAGTCCCTCATAGTGACATTTAACCCAACATTGTACAAACTAAAAACATGAGGAAAAAGAAGAAGACGGACACTTCATGCTTTATTCTATTGTCTCTTTTATTGTTTCTTTATGGTTTAATGTTTAAGTTTCTTGTTTGTTGATATTGTATTGCATTCTAATGTTTTAATATTATTATTATTATTCATAATTTACAGTACTTTCATGATTCATATTTGATGCTTCATATTAAGGTGATGTTGTTGCTCATAATTTACCACATAAATATCCTCCATATTATTAAATGCATCAATTAAATCTTTATCCCTTAACGAGATCAATAATAACTCATGCACTCATGACAAGACTATTTGATACAATGTACACTTCTACTACATCAATAATATAAGTGGGAACAATCTAAGTCAAAAGTTGAATTACGAAATTATCCTTTACCTATTAATTTATTTTCTTAAAATCATTTTAAAAAATTATTTTTCCATTTAAAATCAACTTCATAACTACACCTTTTTATTTTCCTAACGTATCATGTTATAATCACATATATACAAACAATAAATAAATAAATAATAATAAAATAATAATAATAATAATAATAATAATAAATTGTTAAAAGTAGAAAGCTCAAATATATAAAGTTGGATTACCATTTTACTCCTATACTAAATAAAAATGTTATAAAACACTTTATTAATGAAATATTAAATAATAATCACAAATTAATTTGTCATTTTTCCTTCACATAAAAAAAGTGAAATAAAACTTCTATTAAATTAGTAAATATAGTAAGTATATATATAAGTGGAACCAAAATATTTTAAAAATTGAACTGTCAAAATATCCATAAAATATTGAATGACATCAATATCCTTCAGTCAAATATTATTTCTACAATAATATTGTACAAGAATATAAATATACATTTAGTTCAATACATTAGGCTATTGGTTTGAATTTGTATATTTGTCTTCAATTTTTGTGCAACTTATCACACACTAGTTATAATATTTTCAAAGTTCTTGTACTAATTAAGCATGAGATACACGGGCAACATACATGTTCAAGTGTATTTATATATATATATATATATATAGTTATAACAACTCAATACAATTTAGCATGGGACACACGTGCAACGCACGTGTCCAGGACTAGTATATATATACATATATACTAGTATCTTCCACATTATATATTTGCATAATATATATTTATAGTTATAAATTTATGTGTACATTGAAAAAAAAAACATTTGATTGCAATATAAACTAAAAATATGTATAAGACAAGAAATCAAAATAGATACCCTCATTTCAACTACAAGCATAATAAGAATATGTATTTCTCGTGAGTTTAAAATCACACCTTGCAATAATCCTTGCAATTCATTGAGAAACTTCCAGTACATCTATATCTATCGATATCTATATCTATCGATATCTATATCTATATTCTATATTACTTTAAAAGCATGAACTGCTAACTTGACTGTTAAATTACTATAATATCCCTAACTTAGGTTGTGACTTTTTCGATGAGTTGTGACTTTTCTGATAAGTTGTGACTTTTTTCAAAGGGTTGTTATTTTTCGATTAGTTGTGACTTTTCCAAAGAGTTGTGACTTTTCCAAATGGTTGTGACTTCTCAGAAAAGTCACGACTTTTCAAATAAAGCACAAAAAACACTTGTTCATACTATCGCGTTGTGATTTTTCTATGAGTTGTGACTTTTTCAAAGAGTTGTGACTTTTTCAATCAGTTGTGACTTTTCCAAAGAGTTGTGACTTTTAGGAAAGGACATGACTTTTCCAAAGGGCTGTGAATTCTCTTGTGAATTCTCGAAAATGACATTAGATAAGGCACAAAAAACACTTGTTCATACTATCCTTTGTTGACTATAAATAAAGGCGATTCCTCTCATTTTTCAACAATTTTTTTTAATCTTCTACTCTTCTTCTTCTTGCATTTTAAAATTTTGTGTGATTTATTGTCGTTGAGTGAGTTCGATATTTAGCGAAATATGAGGTACCACTATTCTGATAAAGTAAATTTTTCTATCCTAAGAGGGTCTATTCCATAACCTCGAGTACTTGAAGAAAATAATTTTGATGATATAATAATTATTTTTTTGCTTAATATATACTTTAGTATATAATGTTCCAATATATGAAGTTAACATGATGTAGTCTAAATTCATTTATTTTTGTTTACAATTTCTCTTGTGATGTAGATATTTTCTTCTGAATATCTTTTTCAAAAATTTAGAGAATTGTCACAATTTTTTTTATGCTAAAGATAAAAGAATGACTTTATTTATCAATGTTACCTATGTGATTTAGATTGTCAGAAAGTTTGCTTCAAAATAGTATATAAACATTGCCCTTTTGTTTTACTTATTTTACTATTTCTTAATATTTCAGTATTTTAGACGAAGAAAAGTTCATATGACTTGTAATAACGTCAATTGAAGTTTGTATTAGTTTAATTTTATTATTTATTCAATGGCTAATTTTTATGAGATAAATTTTATTAATGCAAATATATATTTATATTTGGGTAGGTATTTGTATTTAAATTAAAGTATTATATATGTCACAAATGTATTATCAAGTTAACAAGATCTTCTAACTTCAAAATATATTATTTTAAAATGTTCCGAGTTCTTTTTAAAAAAAGAAACTAACAAAGAATGTGAAAATATGTGAATATATATGAATCGTTTAAAATTTATCATTTTCAAAATAATTTTTTTCTTTACAAAATAAATTTTATATTCAATAATATGGAATAAACATTTACATTTTTCCCTACACTAAATTAAAATCTAATAACTATAAAAAAAATATATTAACATTAATTAAAAGTTTTATTTATTTATGTAATAATAAAATTTATTAGAAATTCAGCTATTGCACATCAATTCTTTAGTTATAACATTATACATTCTCTTAGTTATTACTAATTATTGCTAACGTTATTCACACTCTTTTACATTCTTAGTTATAATACTATGAATTTCATAGTAATTACATTAATTATTTATATCTTTCATCTTTCCTTATATTAACTTTTGATCAATAACTTTTCATAGTATTATACCGCCTGTATATAGTGATAACACGGTGTTGTTATTTTTCCTTTGACGAATCATGCTTGGTTGAATAAATTGAAAACTATTTAAATGTATATGAACTATATGGTTGTTGGGTGTAAGATGAACATGTGATTATATATATATAATTTCACAGATATAATATATTCTTTAATTTTAATTTTTACTTTTTCTGGTAAAAAAAAGATACATTTTTCGGTTAACTATGGATAGTCAGATAACTATCTTTGATTTATGTACACAGTCAATCGAGACGTCAAATATGAGAGCCAACAATAAGAGCATCATCTATTATGTTATAACTTATAGAATAAAAATTAATATACAAACAATAGTTCTAAAAGATAAAATATAGTTGTTCTCTTCACATGTTCATGTGACGTCTAACAGTTTAACGTGGAATACACGTGCAAAACACATCTTGTTAGATGACAAGAAAAATACACAACAAGTATCGTCTATAAGGTAATATTAGTGAGATACGACTAATTACATGATTGAACCTCAGCAAATTGAAATAAATATATATATTATTGCATTTAACTAATAAAAAATTTCATTGATCATCTTCATAAGTTCGCTTAAATAAGATATATATATGACGATACGCATTGAACATTCACAAAAGAATCTGCAATATTATTTTGTGCTAAGCTTATTATTCATATTTTTGCTTAAATAAGCAATACTATTCATTATAACATATATTTTCTGAATTGGTAATCACGTGCAATGCGTCAAAAACTAGTACATAAAAAAATGTATAAAGGAAACTTGATATGAATAACAACAATATTTATATTTCAAAACACTATAAAGTTAATTTTTCCTTTTGCATTATAATATGGCCGGTTGCACACAAAAACTTCTACTAAAAAAAGGAAAGACAAAATTAGAAAAAATAATATCAACAAATTGGAAATAAAATGAAAAATTCAAATAAAAGGAAGAGAAGAAAATATAGGTAGAAAATGTTCACCTAAATATGAATAAGGAAACCTGTTGAGTGAAAGAAGAGTAATGCACAAGTGTGAGCTGATATATGGAGGAAATTGATAGATGTAACAGTCTATAATAAATATTGAAACGACAACTCTTCAATTTCTCCAAATTTTTATAACTATATGAGCTCAAGATAATATAAATTTGTTAATTTAATAAATTACATAAATAAACAACATACATTGACCGTATGCGTAGTCAATAAGGTAGTGGAAAAAACTCTTCCTGAAATTATTATTATTTCTTGAAAGTATTTTTGAACTAATAATATTAGTGCTATAGAAAAACATACAAAGCCATAAGGTACTATAAGTTTTATAATAATTATTTTATTAAATTATATACCTATTATTTATTTTTAAATATTTATAATCATTCTGGAAATGTATAAACTAATTTTGGAAAGCTTGTAAAATATGAGAAATTATTATTTCCTATCAGTTATTTTAGTTATTATTAGCACTTAGTATGATAACATTTAAAAAGGCAACCACCTTTAAATATTCATTGTTTCTTAATTAATGTAGCCAATAACTTGAAATGTTTTGACGTTTTGTTTATCTAAACATGTAGAATTTTGTTTTTGAACCTAAAACATGTAATTAAGCCTTGAGTGAATTATAGTTTTATTATTTACTATTTAATTAGCTAAATAATTTATAATATTTTGATTTAGTGAAAGGGAAAAATGGTAATCCAACTTTGAAGGTTGGAGCTTCCCACTTATAAAAGAAAGGTCAGAGTAATATAATATAATATAAAAATAAGAAGAAGACATGAAGTATAGATAGAAGAGAGAACTTTTCTTATATTCAAGTATGTCCTCCAAATGGTGAATTATATCTTTATTGATAGTGTTGAGATATTACTCTCAAAGGTCACAAACTAGTAGATACATAGTTATCCAAATGAGTTATTCTCACCTTGAAAGCATATATACATGAATACAATTAAGTCTTGAATCAATCTAATTGACAATCCACACAATTCAATGGATTTATAACACTCCCCCTTTGATGTCCCTAGATAATGTGTCTCGTTAAAACCTTACCAGGAAAAATCCAATAGGAAAAAGCCCGGTGAAGGAAAAAGAATACACACATCTCATAATACGCTTTAAATGTTTCCTCATTGAAAACCTTACCTGGAAAACCTAACTTGGGAAAAGACCATGGTTAAGGAAAAGAGTACAACGCATAATTCACTCCCCCTGAGGAAAACTTCATTTGATATCTCGGAGACGACACATTCCAATCTTATATCTCAACTTCTTAAACTTTGATGTTGGCAATGCCTTAATGAATAAATCAGCAAGATTATCACTTGAACGGATCTGTTGAACTTCTATCTTACCATTTTATTGAAAATCATGTGTGGAAAAAAATACTTTGGTGAAATGTGTTTTGTCCGATCACCTTTAATGTATCATCCTTTTAACTGAGCTATACACGTAGCATTATCTTTGTAAATTGTGGTTGGCATATTATTATTTTCAAAGAAAAAAACACATTTCCTGAATATTGTGGGTCAATGATCTCAACCAGACGCACTCTCGACTTGCTTCATGGATGGCAATTATTTTTGTATGATTTGAAGAGGTGGCTACCAATGTTTTGTCACGCCCCAAGGCTACCCCCTGAACGTAAACACAGGACCTAGGATCACGAGTGACCCCAAGCTAACCCTGAGCTGGCATATCATAAGCATACTAAAAGATTACTGAATAAAATATACTATGCAGAAGCTTAAAACCATAACTAACTGAAAGTGGGGAATACCCAATACTAATCTGAATATATAAGATTATGAGTTTAATAACAACTGGAAGATCAAATTGAAAACTAAAGCTGAATCTAGTACTATGTCTGAAAAAACCTCTAACGGACTAAAGTTGTTGGGACATGCCCCCAGCTAACTCTAGCAAAAAGGAAAACTGAATAAAACGACTAGAGTGTAAAGCATGTCTATTGTCCTCGAAGTATGAGGACTCACCACTAAAGTTGCTGAACTGGAGGTCGAGAACTGATCTATGCGTCTGGATGCTAAGTACGTGAACCTACATCATGAAAGGATGTAGCGCAGAGTATGTGTCAATACTTGGAATGTACTGAGCATGCAAGATATAGAGTATAGTTGATTAAAATATATAACTAAACAAAGCATACTAAGCAATAACTTAATCTGAACTGAATGTAAATGCTGGAATATACTGAAGACTGAACTAAATGCAATGACCAAGTACTAATTCTGAACATGACATACTGAGACTGGATGCTGAAATATAACTGAAAACCTAGTCAAATACATTGAAGTTTGACTGTGGGAGCTACTAATAAACGACATAAAATCACGTGAGCTAAACATGGAGTCCATACATACGCCCCATCGAGAGGACCCAATATACCTTGCCAGGGGTATAAAGGCATAACTTTTTTATTAGCGTTTCAAACACACCTCATCCAATTCTGGGTGCAAACGATCATTAACTAGTATAAAACACAATTAAGAGTTGGGGTCGAACCCACATGCAGTGGTACATGTTCAAATTAAACTATGAAGTACAAACGTGGTCTATTAGTTATAGGAATAGAAATTATCGAAAAAGACATGTAAACAAGTCTAAGGGGTTGACACGAATGCCAGATGGGGGGAGGGGGGTTGGTTTGCAATTATCAGCTACAACACAAACAAAACAAGAGAAAATAACAAAATAGAGAGGAATTCTCAAGATGTGATCGATTATAGGCAAATTTCACTATATAGGTAATTGAAACTACTAATAAATAGCTAATTATTAGTGGGTAGGCTGGACTATGAGTGAAATAGTTTTCTCTCGAACAAAAATCAAGTTTCAAGTGATTCATTTCGAACATCAACAAGCTTAGCCAATAAGAACCGCCCACAACCTTAATATATCCTCTCTCTCGAGTAAGATGGGTAGGATTGGGTTTAGGATTCACTCTTTTGAGTTGAACCCATATCAACCCAATATCTACAAACCATTAATCAAGAGCTTTGATTCCAAAACCTCTCTCTCAAACAAGCTAAGAACTCAAAATTAGAATTGTATTTGCAACTACAATTCATAGATTAAAACACAGTTAATAATGATTAAACCCACTTCAATATAACATTTAAATCAGTAATTAACAATACCCATAAGTTAATTCAACCCATAATCACATGACCACACCCCAAGAATTGGGGTTTTAGTCAAACATCATAAAAAGGTAAAAACAATTACCAACTTGATTAGCAATCAGCTAGGTAATAGTCTCCACGCCTTTACAATGTTCCAAAATAGTTAAGTTCAAAAACCCAAGTCAAAATCCTTAAAATTGTACAATAAGCACTCAAAAACATAGAGAAAACTCTACTCCAGAATGGGAACTATAGTATCTGAGTGAGAACTGGGTGAGAACTTCTGGGAACTGTAGGAACTCCCCAAAATTCCTTTCAAATTTTTTTTATACTTTCCCAAAATTTAACCTAAAAGTCCAGTCACCAGATTAAGTCGGACTCGCCGAGTTGTTCGGCGATCTGCCCTTTTGCTCTCTTCCATTGCCATTTTGCATTGGTTCTCTGCATCCAAAGTCCTGTAACTTTGGGCGATCCAGTGTGTTGCCGCGGAATCGATCAACGATTCGCCGATTGCCCATTTCTGTTGCCGACTTGGTTTCTTACCCCAGGGCAGGCACACTGGAACTATAGGCGAACTAAAGAGCCACTCAACGGTTTGCTGAGTAGTCTTGGCGATCACCATATGGCTTTTTCTGCACTTATTCAGCTTGTTTTGCTCCTTTTTGCCTAGTAGTGTGCTTGCCTGTCTCCTTAGCACATATACCTGAAAATTAATGCTTTAACATCAGTTTATAGCATAATTTAGGCATTTGAGGACACTAAAACTATCAAAACAAAGCCCTAAATGAGCCCAAATCTCGGACTCATCAACACCTCCAACTTAAACTTTTGGCTGTCCTCAACTAAATCTCAAGATCAGCAGTTCAATAAGGATGTCTCATATAGTGCTGCATAATACTCAACAAGAATGCACACAAAAGGTTCAAACTACACATACAATGCTTAATTGTGCACTCAAAGATTCAAATTGTGACTCACTATTATCAAGGATACTCAAGTTTACAATACTTGCATCAAATGCAAGTTCAAGCTCAACAAAGGCACTCAAATTCCCTCACAACAAAGAGGATTCCTCATTCACACAAAAATCTTCAACAATTTAAAGTCTTGAAATCACATACAACTCTCACACTAAAAAAGACGAACACATGCATGACTTCACCCATAGGATTTCCCTTATTTTCCAATCAACATTCATTTCAGCTCACTAAAGATCACAAAGTTCTTTTTAAGTCTTGTAAGAGGGCTGAGTGCAAAGGTATGGTCATTTAGGTTTATTATTTTCTACCTTCATGTAGTATGGCCTGAAAATTACTCTTTCTCCTTCTCTTCCACATTCAAACATGTTCAAACTCCACCCCATTATTCGACTAGACATGAATCACCGGATACCCCATTTTTCACTATGTTCACACACTTTATTTCATAATTCTCACTCTTTTTCAGTCTTTTTCTTTTCTTTATTTTTTTCTTCTTCTTTCTCTTTTTTTATATGGAGAGGTTTCATCTTTTTCAAAATAGTCCAACAAAGGGGGAGTTATTTTTGCACTTCTTGACTTTCCTTCTTTTTCACCACACCCCCAACTTAGGCTTTTGGCCAAAGTTGTCTATTCAAGCATATCAATACTTCATGAAGGTTTTAGGTGATGGGATAAAGAGGTCAAAGTTGTTCAAGTTTCTTCCAAGAAAAGGATAGACTCAAAAGGTGCCAAGCTAGGTTCACACATCTCACAAGGTTGGCCACAAAGAGGTATATTGTCAAATTTGGCCCACTCTTCAAAATTCTTGCCTAAGATTATTTCAATTGTTCACTTCACTCAATCAATTGGACCAACGGGGCAAGTTTTAGGTGTCATCAAATACAATGTTCAAGACGAACTCACCACACAAGGCATTGGTACCAATATCAAACAAGACTCCATACTTTTTAGCTAGTGTGAAATGTTCATTATAAGAGACTCATTCGACAACCGGTTAGTCACAACGAGATGCTAAAAGTTCACATATGGCCTATGTAACTTAGTTTGCCTCATCATAGTCGCACATTCATTGCGTTCAATTAAGATCACTATTTAAGTCATTGGTATTGACCACAATCGATACTCAAATTTGCACAAGAACAACCACAATCACACACATAAGAGGTGGCAAAATTTTTAAATTGGTTCAAAAACCACTTTTCACATCAAAACAATGGGCCACAGGCTAAGAACATCCGTAACACAATTCAACAACCAAGATATATATCAAAACCAATAATCTCAATATTCACAAAACCATTATCAAAACCAATATACACAAAACATCCCAAAGGAGGTAGGTATGGAGATACCTCACCCCACCCAACAAAATATGTAGTTGTCCTCAAATGCAACTAAAACAAAAATAGTGTATAAAAAGTAACAAAGAGAGGGGAAAACTCATCCTGCCAGGCTATGCCTAGGGTGAAGTTTGCATCTCAGTCACTCCATCTGTCGGGGCATCAGTGCCCAGTGTCTCAACAATCATGGAAATATCTCTCAGAGAGTCTTATCTAGTTGTCTCAAACATGGCACCCTCTAAGTCAGCCAGGTCCTCATAAATAGCCTCCTCACGCACACCAAGCTGCTCTTCATCTTTCTCGGCCTCGAACTCAGCAGCAATAATATCAGCCCTAATCTTATCTCCGGTAGTAGCCGGAGGCACCTCAAAACAGGCTAGAACATCTGCACTCAGGTCATCTGGGATCTCCATCGTCCCAAATAGCGAAGTAAAGTCTATGCACTTTAGATGGTCAACATCCTTCATCGGCTTAGAAACATCAGCCTTCAAGGTCGTCACCTCCTTCGTAGCACCCTCTCACAAACATCTACTCTCGTTGTGAGGGCATCAATAGAAGACCTGAGAGGTCTCAAAGCAGAAGTGATAGCTCTCTCAATCATCCCAGGCACTGCGGCCTCTAGCTGAGAGGCACGAATATCAATAGAATGGGCTAGGTGCCCCATTTTGAGAAGCATGGCTTGGGTGATCGGGGGCCGAGTAGCAGTAGTACCAGCAACAGATCCAGGGATGGGGCAGCAACAGAAAAGCCAAAAGTGTCGGAATGTGTGGAGCTAAAACTACCTAAAGGCCCAATGGCCAGAGTAGGCATGACTGCCTCTGCAGGTAGTGTATCAGTATCAACCTCTAGGGATATGTCCACCGGAGCTGCTCTCCTCCTGTCATCCTCATCCCTCGTGCACTCGGCCTCTATACGGCGGATGTCGGTAGAAGATGTGGGTGTAATCTCAATATCCCACTTCTCATCACGTGGAACTCTGGCCCTTTGATGATCAATATCAGGAATGAGAGAGATGTTTGGCGTTGCTTGGCCCTCATGGCCATCTCCTGCTCAATAATCAGACCCAAATTAAGCTGCTTTTTGGCTATGATAGACCCAAGACAGGCCGCCTTTGGGTGGCGGAGAATGAACTCATTTTGCAACGGCATGATCGTGCTGTTGATGAATCCAAACTAGTACCTAACTGCTATATTGAGATCCTTCTTCTCTATAGGCGCTCCGATCTCAATCCACCTCGGAGTGGTGTCAGAAAGAAGAGGGGCTACCCAACCCTTGAGGTCATCCAAAGTCTTTGTTGTGATCATACTCTAGTATTCGTGCATGAAGTTTGTATCCCTCTCAAACACAACATTTATATCATCATCGATGCATCTAAATTTCTTCCCTCGAACCATCACAAAATCCACCGTCTTGAAGGCAATAGTCTTCTTCTTCCCCTAAGGTACAAAATTACCGTAAGCTGAGTAAAACTCCTGGACGCAGGTAGAAATGTATGGTACATGGGGCTTGGTGAGGACCTCGAATCTGTAGAACCTGAGGGTTACCCACACAGCTGGATGCATGTCCACTACACCATTTGTGGACAATCTCTTCTCCTCTAAGATGGTCCTCAATCCCTCGATCTTTAGCTAGTTAAGTGATCGGGGAGGAGGACCCTGTGCTGGTGGTGCCGGGACCACCGTCTGTGCTGGNGGTACATGGGGCTTAGTGAGGACCTCGAATCTGTAGAACCTGAGGGTTACCCACACAGCTGGATGCATGTCCACTACACCATCTGTGGACAATCTCTTCTCCTCTAAGATGGTCCTCAATCCCTCGATCTTTAACTAGTTGAGTGATCGGGGAGGAGGACCCTGTGCTAGTGGTGTCGGGACCACCGTCTGTGCTGGAGCTGAGGAAGATAGAGTTTGACCTACCGGGATCCTAGATGGATCATGCGTCCCCTTGGAGTGAAGTTCTGCTCTCCCGGCTTGCAATAACTCATCATCCTCTAGTTCAGAGAATGAAGCCTAAGAATAATGAGATTCACCTTCACTGCTGGAGTTGTACTCCAGTGTCTCAGCTATGGGCACAATTCCCTTTCCTTTTCTTCCCTTTGGAGGTATCTTCTTGGCCTTGGCATTGGAAGCAGTTGCTTCCTCATTTATGATGACTCCATGTGCCTGCTTTTGGGGCGGCATGCCACTATCATTCAAATTTGTTTTAGCCATTCTTGCAAACCACATAGAAAAACATTAGAGAAAGTTCAAGAAAAATGTAGAAAATGAGTTGCAGAAAGACTTGCCGAACCGTTCTGTGAGTCACCAAGTTTCTTTGGCGAGCCAGATCGGGCTCACCAAAAGTACCAGCACAATAATTTTAAAAGCTCAATACATGTCAGCGATGTTTTGGGGCATTCGGCAAATCATCGACACCAATCGATGAGCTAGAAGTAGCTCGCCGAATGTTACAGTGTATTTTAGGGGTTATGGGCACAGAAGGGCGATCAAGAAGGACTTCGGCAAGTCGCTGAGAGAACTCGGCAAGCTCAGACATCTCACCGAAAGTTAGAGAACATAACTCAACAATTGATTTAAATTAAGGGCGATCTGTGGGAGGTTTGGCGAACCTCCGAACCACTCGGCGAGACCAACTTGGCTCGCCAAATGGCAGTTCGTGCTAGTTTTCTACCCTATTTTTCAAAATCAAACCCACATCCTCTGAAAACAAAATTAAACACATACACTATCAAATTCAATCAAAACCCATACTACCCATGCCTTCAAGGTACTCGGACTTTCCCCGATTTGGACAAAATTAGCCATATGACATCTTTTTCCCTTACGAATGACGTCAAACGCTCCATCATTGGGCAAAATATGTCATTTAGCACCATTAGGGGTTACTTAAACTTCACCCCATTAGACCCAATACATTTTTATCACAACCCAGCGATTTAGACTCTATTTTAACAATCAAAGACACGGGAATCGATCAATTACGCACAATATGCACTAATTTAACTCATTATGGGCAATCTAACACTTCAACGATGATTAAATCATGCTACCCATCAAAACTCAACAACAATTTACCTATTTCCATTCAAGTTCAACCACATATGGAGTTTGGGGTTCGAGAAACCAACCTTTTATGCTGAAAATGATAGATTGTAATGCTAGGCGCCAAAGTTCCACAATCCTGAGCAAAGATTTCACAAGATATGAAGGTAAAAACATAAGAATACAAAAGATTTAAAGTCGGGTGAGAGGGTATGGTAGTTGAAAAGTTAAGAAAGTGAAAGGATTTTGAAATTTTAAACTGATTGGCCTTTAAAACCTTTCAATTTGCTCTCTGTTCGATGGTATAATTTGTGCCCGTTGAACCACTCATTGATGCTCCGAGTGGTATTTTGGGCCGTTGAGTTTTACAAGACTCCCAGCAATTTAGGGGTTCAAACGGCGGACAAAGTCAAGCTCGCTGACCTATTCGGTGAGTTGCCGATTGAGATTTTAGCTCACCGAGTTTTACAGAGTTCCCCATCAAGATGGGTGGTTCCAACTGTGGTCCAAGTCGGGGCTCACCAACCTCTTTGGCGATTCACCGACTGGACTTTTTTGCCAAATTACCCATTTTTCAACACTTTTCACTTTGCAACCTGCACAATCAACACCCGTTATTCAAAATTAACAATTAAAACACCAAAAAACTTGGGTTGCCTCCCAAGAAGCGCCTTAGTTAACGTAGTGGCACAATGTGGATACCAATTCAAGCTTCATTTCTGCGGTTGGTTGTTGTGTCACTAGGCAACCCCCTTTTTTGTCTTGGATTCAATTGGGTCGAGATTTGACCCATTTTCATTTCCAGTTGCTTAATAGAGACTGAGTGAGAAGTCACCGTCCTATTGAGAGTTTAGACATCCTCCTTCATCTCTTTCAACACCTTGTCCGACCCTTCAACTTTGTTGAGAATGCGTGAGAGCATTTCTTCCTTACAGACATTTTCCAACTTCTTGGGCTTTTGACATCCATGGGGCGGGATGTATCTATCCTTGTCACCCTCTGTTTCCTTCCAAGTAGCATTACGGTCACGCCACTCTCTTTCACAGTCTCTCCAGCCATCATCTTTATTCCAACCCGAATTTCCACCCCGCCTTGGATAGTTTGCACGATATCCTCCTCCTTGATTATCTAGGAAGTTAACTTCCTCATTATACAGCGCTTGAAAGTGAGCTTCTTCGAGGTATGCTCCACCAACACCCATAGCACTTACACTCTTTGACCCAGTACCCATCACATTTTTCGCCAAGATGTCCAGCTGAGTCATCATTTTGGCCATGTTTTGGTCTCTCTCTTAATCCTTCTCGATCTGCTCTTTTGTTATTCTAAAGGTGAGAGGAGAGACTTGGTCTTCACGAGTGTACCACACTTTGTTTATCTTAGTCATTCCATCAAGGAGTTGAGACGCTACTTTTTAGGATTGTTGCATTATACCTTCGGGAACAAGTTGATTAGCAACTCGTTTGTTCATTGAGTCAAGGCTCCTATAGAAGTACTACTGCAATATATGATTTGGTAGTCCGTGAGTCAGACATTGAAGCACCAACTTCTTAAACCTCAGCCACGTCTCATGGATAGGTTCACCTTCCAAGCAATTGAAACCATGGATGATATCTTTGAGCGTCATCATCTTTAACGGGGGAAAGAATCTCACATAGAACGCTGTTGTCAATTCATCCCAAGAGTTGATCGAATCCCTCAGTAATTCAGGTAACCATTTGGTGGCTTCACCCATCAAAGAGAATGGAAACAACCTAAGATGGACTAATTCTTGTGATACGTTATTGAATGAGAACGGTCCTTAAATGTCAACCAAGTTTTGAATATGCTCATGGGGGTCTTCGTGAGCCAATCCTCCATATAGACCTTTCATTTGTAGGAGTGGTATCATTGTGCTAGTAACACGGAAGACAACATTCCCTTCAATTGGAGGTAGATGTATTGCACCAAAACCACCCAATTGGATTGGGTCATTCACATCATTAAGATTCCCAATATCGTCTTGGTGGCCCAATTGGCTACCATTACTCCCGTTTACGCTCATCTCTTCCTCTATTCAACACAAGCAACACAAAATAAAAATTGAAGTAAGTTGATTTAACTACAACCAAAAATATCACATTTCAACTTTAATAATAGACTTTTAAACAACACCACTCTCCGGTAGTGGCGCCATTTTGATTAACATTTTAAACACACCTCATTAAATTCTAGGTACAGACGATTGTTAACCAGTATAAAACCCAACTAAGAGTTTGGGACGAACCCACATGGAGTGGTACGTGTTCAAATTCAATTATGAAGTGCAAACGTGGTCTAATTAGTTATAGGAATAGAAATTATCAAAAAAGACATGTAAAAAAGTGTAAGGGGTTGACTCAAATGTCAGATATAGGGGTTTGGGTTTACAATTATCAGCTACAACACAAACAAAACAAGAGAAAATAACAATATAAAGAGGAATTCTCGGGATGTGATTAATTATGGGAAAATTTCATTATATGGGTAATTGAAACTACTAATAAATAGATAATTATCAGTGGGTAGGTTGGACTATGAGTGAAATAGTTTTCTCTCAAACAACTATCACGTTTCAAGTGATTTGTTTCAAACATCAACAATCTTAGCAAATAAGAATAGCCCAAAAACTTAATATATCTTCTCTCTCGAGCAAAATGGGTAGGATTGGGTTTAGGATTCACTCTTTCGAGCTGAACCCATATCAACCCAATATCCACAAACCACTACTCAAGAGCTCTTATTTGAAAACCTCTCTCTCAAGCAAGCTAATAACTCAAAATTAGAATTGTATTTGTAACTACAATTCATAGATTAAAACATGGCTAATGATTAAACCCACTTCAATATAACATTTAAATCAGTAATTAACAATACCCATAAGCTAATTCAACCCATAATCACATGATCACACCCCAAAAATTGAGGTTTTATCCAAACATCATAAAAAGGTAAAACAATTACCAACTCGATTAGCCATCAACTAGGTAATAGTCTCCAAGCCTTTACAATGTTCCAAAATAGTTAAATTCAAAATCCAAGTCAAAATCCTCAAAATTCTACAATAACCACTCAAAAACTTAGAGAAAACTCTACTCTAGAATGGTAACTGTGGTATCTGAGTGAGAACTAGGTGAGAGCTTTTGGGAACTATCAAAATTCCCCGAAACTCCTTTTAAAAATCAATTTATAGTTTCCCAAAAATTTATCCTTAAAGTCCAGTCGGTAAATTAAGTCGGACTCGCCATGCGGTTCATCGATCCACCCTTTTGCTCTGTTTCATTACCATTTTGCATTGGTTCTCAGCATCCCAAGTCCTATAACTTTGGGCGATCCAGTGTGTTGTTGTGGAATCGATTAGCGATTCGCTAATTGCATATTTCTATCACTGACTTGGTTTCTTACCCCAAGGCTGGCTTATTGGAAATTTAGGTGAGCTGAAGAGCCACTCGGCGGTTCACCGAGTGGTCTTGGTGATCACTAGGATAGCCTTTCTCCACTTATTTAGCTTGTTTTACTCCTTTTTTCCTAGTAGTTTCCTTGCTCCTTAGCTTATATACCTGTAAATCAATTCTTTAACATCAGTTTATAGCATAATTTAGGCATTTGAGGACACTAAAATTATCAAAACAAATCCCTAAATGAGTCCTCATACTCATTACTGTTTGGTGTATACGCCCCATCGATAGGACCAGATATACCTTGTCAAGGGTATAAAGGCATGAATGGCGTCATCACTAAAGCTGATGCCCAACAGAGGGGACTGATAACCCTACGGGGGCACGTAGTTCTGAGAATATGAGGGTATGTTGAACCCTAGTCCAACTCGGTCTAAGCCTACTCCCAACTGGAATGTGTATGACACAACAAAAACTGAAATACTAGATAGCTTAATGTTTTGACATGCAAAAATCTGAGAATGCAACATTTATGTACTGACAATGAAACATTCTGAACTGGAGCATATATATCTGATTATATGACATAGCTAGTGTAATTCATTAACTAAACAAATCTACACAACTAGGGTTCTGAATTTCATGCAAAGAACTAACCAACAATTCCACGAAAACATGATAATCTGATTAAGAACACTATAACAGATAATTCACGACAATTCTGCAAGGTTGTAGAAGCCCTAGTTCTAAACATGATATAGAGAATCAAGATTCTGACTAAATTCTAGTGACCTAGTGGAAGAAAGGAATCCACTAGTGAAATCCACATACCTGGTAACAAAATCTACGAAAAAATCCTTCGATTTCGGGGATGAAACTTGAAGAATACTTCTGCCTGTTCTTGGGAGGTTTGGTCGACTTTTTCCCCTTCTTTTTGCTCCAAGTTTGGATGCTTTTTGATGAATAAAGGTTCTGGGTATGTCTGACTAAGTTATTAGGCTTAAATTGAGTAAAATAGTGTAATTTAGGGATTAAACAACGAAGTTTAAGTGCCCAACACATATGAAAAAGACCTAAATGACCCTAACTTAAAAGTTGTCGCAGGCCACCCACGGAGAGACCTACTGGCCGTAGGTCGACCTACCAAGTGTAGGTGGGGTCGTGGGCCAATTCTGCACTATAAGGCTTCACTAAAATGAGCATAAATTTTTACTCGGAGATGGGATTTTATCAAACTCGGTGGCGTTGGAAAAAAGACTCAATTATCTATCATTTCATGGGTCATAGGCCACCTAATTCCTTTTCTGCTAAGGGTTATGACCTTTTAAAGTTGACCCAACAACAATTTCCCTCTAACTAGTTGCTGACCCTCACCTATGGTTTGTAGGTTAAACCACGGACCGTACTGGTCAATCGTGGGTGGGATCAAAGACTATAAAGATTTGGACCTTAACGATGGAACCCCATGATATACTATGAGTTTATGGTATTTTTTGATACATTTCACTTAAGAGTTGTGTATGTCTAGGGCCATTTTGTATTGGTATTAATGTATTTTTACCATCATTGCAGGAAATAAGTTCAGACATGGAAGTATGTGACACAGCTGAAGAATTGTGTAGAAAAGGGCATCTACGAAAGTGATTGACGAATTGTAGGTCCATTCACGTTCCGTAGGTAGTGATCGTAGATGGGCAGGCAATGCGTAAAAAATAAATCAGGGAATTCTTAATCAAGTGTGGAACCACGAACTCAATCGATGGACCGTAGGTCGACCTACGGGCCATCCTGCAAGTCCGTCAAATGCTTCAGAGAGGGGGTTCCAGTACCTAATTTTGAAGATTCTAAGTATGGAGCTACGGAGAAGGATCTATGGACTATGCATTGAATCACGGTCCATACTGCTGGTCCATTGATTGTGGCTGAGAGTACTAATTTTTAGAGTTGGAAAATTGCTTAAGTCCCGAACAACGGAAGGGACCTATGGACTGTAGGTCAGTCCACGGTCCGTAGGTCAGTGTCGTAGATTGAAACAGCATCCTGAAACATTATTTCCTTATTTCGTTTCCTTTCTAGTTGAGACTTGTTTTTCTATATATATGGCATGTAAACCTCATTTTTGGGGGTTATACTTTATTATTTTAGTTCTAATTTTTGGCTTTGGAGATTAACTTGCAACTTTAGCAATTCGTAGTTTCTTAAGTTCGTTTTGATGATTTTGACTTTGCAATTTAAGTTGAGATTCTGGGTTTATTCTTCTCATTACGTAAGTTCATGATTTCTTCATCTAAAAATATGAATTGTGTTCTTGCGACTATGGGTAACTAAATCCACAACAAGAGTTATGGGAACCATGAGCGATTAACAACGTATGAATAATAAGTAAGTAATTCTTGAATAGTGTTGTTGCATATATTGATAATTCTTTCATTTAAAAGTCTTTTAAACGGTGGCCAATGTTAGAATTCGCCTTGTTGCTACTTGTCGGACCAAGGAGGTAGTTAATAAGAAAAGAATTATCAACATAGATTTAGTGTGATACTATCTAATAGTCTAGTGTCAATTGGTGCGAGGGTGAAAACTAAGTCATACATTGATGTGATGTCTATTATGAGGTAAATGTAAGGGTTAGTAAATTATACACACGTAGCTGGATCAAGGTGAGGGGTGAAATTCTCTAGTTGCCAGACCAAGGAATTAGAGATACCTAACTTATCACTTTGCATGTAATANGGACTGTAGGTCAGTCCACGGTCCGTAGGTCAGTGTCGTAGATTGAAACAGCATCCTGAAACATTATTTCCTTATTTCGTTTCCTTTCTAGTTGAGACTTGTTTTTCTATATATATGGCATGTAAACCTCATTTTTGGGGGTTATACTTTATTATTTTAGTTCTAATTTTTGGCTTTGGAGATTAACTTGCAACTTTAGCAATTCGTAGTTTCTTAAGTTCGTTTTGATGATTTTGACTTTGCAATTTAAGTTGAGATTCTGGGTTTATTCTTCTCATTACGTAAGTTCATGATTTCTTCATCTAAAAATATGAATTGTGTTCTTGCGACTATGGGTAACTAAATCCACAACAAGAGTTATGGGAACCATGAGCGATTAACAACGTATGAATAATAACTAAGTAATTCTTGAATAGAGTTGTTGCATATATTGATAATTCTTTCATTTAAAAGTCTTTTTAACAGTGGCCAACGTTAGAATTCGCCTTGTTGTTACTTGTCGGACCAAGGAGGTAGTTAATAAGAAAAGAATTATCAACATAGATTTAGTGTGATACTATCTAATAGTCTAGTGTCAATTGGTGCGAGGGTGAAAACTAAGTCATACATTGATGTGATGTCTATTATGAGGTAAATGTAAGGGTTAGTAAATTATACACACATAGCTGGATCAAGGTGAGGGGTGAAATTCTCTAGTTGCCAGACCAAGAAATTAGAGATACCTAACTTATCACTTTGCATGTAATACACTAGGAAATTATTACTATTACTAGGATTACCGCGTTATGAGCTTATGGGGAACACGTACACCTTAGTTTCTCTCTCATCTTGATAACAACTAAAAGTTTGTTAAATCCATTCCCCTTTCTCTCTCAAATCCATTCATCCCAAATTCCTCAAGAGGTGTCAGTGTCCGGGTTCGGTGCAAAAGGGGAGTTGGAAGTGTTGGAAGTTTAGATTCGTCACACAATCACCCCATTTCCTTTGCTTGTAAAGTAATCGACTTTCCCTTCATTTTGAATTTCCGATTCATTGTTGTTATAAGAAAGCTAGGAATTGGGTCTTGACCTTGGGTAGTTGTTGTATGAAAATGCATGCTAAACTAAAACTATAAACACCCTTGGGACGATAGATTGTGATTGTGTTGTCTTTATAATGTGTAAAATCAGTGAAATAAGAGTCTAAATGCAAGTTTCGACTTAGAGTTCATAGTCTCGTATGCAATACATGTTAAAATTTGAGTAGTTAGAACCCTTAGAATGACGAATTAGCAAAAATTGTGTTGAAATGCATGATTAGACTAGGGTAAATTGTTGAAATTGGTAAAATTGGGTTTCAAATTGAAGCATGTTTGATACCTGGCACAGACTTGACTCACGAGACCTCGTCTACGGACCGTAGATCCATCTACTGACCGTAGATCAGGTCAGTGGGTCTGCACACCACAAAAATCTGCTAAGTGTTGAATCACGGCAGTGGACTACAGTACGTAGTTCAATCTACAGACCGTTCTGCACGTCCGTGGTTCACATCAGAGAGCCCCCTTTTGGGTACTCTGATCTACAGAGGGGACCTATGGACCGTGGATCCATCCATGGACCGTAGAAATCCACCGTGGGTCATGAGTTCAGTCATTGCCCAAAAATTATTATTTGTTCAGTTTTTCGCTAGGTTCGTTCTTTGTTCTAAAAAAATTTGAGTGTGTTTTTTAGGTTATATTAGTACTAATTATCTCTCTCCATAGGTACCATGGCCCCGAAGAAAGCTATAGCCGTCAAGGGTAGATCCAAATCCATGGCGCCTACTTTTTGGCTAATCAATGAAGACAGTGATGCGGAGAAGGATCCCGAATATGTCTCCCCCACTGGATGGACATCACCCACAACACCTCGGGCCACTCAGAATCAATCCAAGAAGGTGGTCCCCGACGTAGTCACTGACTCCTAGTCTGATGAAGAGGATATACTGATCGGGTCACCGACTGGGTCTGCTTCCGGCTCTGAGTCCTCCTTTGCTGCAGGGTCTCCTACAGGGTCTGCTTCGAGGTCTGCTTCTAGCTTCGCTACAGGCTCAAGTTCACATGAAGTCCGCCTCATCTGATGAGGCCACTAGTACGGGGGAGATTCCTGTGAAACTAAACACTGACCTTGCTCTAGTTCTAGAGGAACCCAATAGGTGGTGTGTTGAGGGTCAATGGCAGATATACAGGGATGCCTCGATGTTGAATGAAAAAAGGGTGAAGGCCTGGAAAATCACGGAGGAGCACAGAGTTCTCACGAGGAGCCTACACACCATACCCGACATCCACCGGCTCTATCAAAAACACAAATGTGAGTGGATGGATCGGAGCCCTAGGACTTACAGCGAGGAGATTATGAGGGAGTTTTGTGCTTCCTATACTGCCACACTTCAAGGGTCTATCCACAAATGGGCCAAGCCCACATCCTAAGTCCCACTCAATTCCACTATTGTCCAGGGTTTAAAGGTGGACATATCGCAGGTCCGATTCCTCTACGGATCAGGCACCACTTGGGCACTTCATACCGAAAAATTTCACTACCGGTGGGACATCATAAGGAGCAGAGCATTCCAGCAGAATGTAGAGCAGAGAGAGGCTGTACCACTTTGGCTGGCCAGTGTAACACCCCGTATTCAAAATAAACAAAAATGCAGATTTTGAGAAGTTGCAGGTGCAACTTACGTCACCATCCACGGACCGTAGGTCAGACCACAGCCCATCCTGGTGGTCCGTGGTTCACCACTGCAACCCCTCCCCAAACCAGCTCAGAAAAATTGGCTAAGTCCCGACTCACGGACAGACCCACGGTCCGTAGATCAAACCACGGTCCATGGTCTGTGTCCGTGGATCGAGACATCCCTTACCCAGCCTCCGACACAAACTACAGTCGACCAACACAGACCGTCATTTGATCCACGGTCCGTAGGGTCTGACCGTAGATGAGGGTCAGCAACCAGTTAGCTAAAATTTATTGATGGGTCAACTTCAGATGGTCATAACTTTTAGCACAAAATGAATTATGCATCCCATTACCTATGGTTAGATAGATAATTGAATTATCTTTCCAACGCCACTGAGTTTGCTAAATTCCAACCTCCAAGTAAAACGTTATGCCCATTTTAGTGAAGCCCTATCGGGCAGACTCGACCTACGGACACAATCGACGGACCGTCGATTGATTGACGGACCGTCAGTCCATTCCGTCAGTCACTCCGACTGCAGCTAATTCAAGGGTCTTTTGGACTTTTCCTATTTTGTTTAACCCCTAAGATACGTCTTTTTGACTCTAAATCATGAGGTTTTAGTCAGTTTAAACCTAGAAACATAATTAGAACTTACCTTAGTCAAAATCATTAATCAATACTTAGAAAATTAGAATCAAGAGAGGAGAAAAAGGTCAAGAACCCTAGTTCAAGAACGCAGCAAGTTTCCTTCAATTCCAGCCCCGAAATCGAAAGATTTCTCTGTGGAATTCGTCACCAGGTACGTGGGATTTCACTAGTGGGTTCCTTTCACCCATTGGGTCCCTAGAATTCAGTCAGTTTCTTGATTCCCCTATCATGAATAGACCTAGGGTTTCTAGAATTTCAACAGATCATCATGAATTAGTTATTTTGATGTTCCAAATCAGATTATCATGTTATTACATCGTTTCTCGCATGAATTTCAGAACCCTAGCTATGTATTTCTTTAGTTCTTGAATTACACATGCTAGGTCAGATATTTCAGTATTCAGTTATACATGCCTCAGTTTATGAATGCATCATTATCAAATTAATTGTTGCATTTTCAGTTTGCATGTTCAGTTCGAGCTATCCAGTATTTACAGAAATTCAGTCATGACTAGTTAATTACTTAATTCATTGGAGTAGCATAATCTCGAGTTGGACTAGGGTTCAGCGTACCCATATAGTCCCAGAAATACGAGCCACGTAGGTGTAAGTCCCCTCGACTGATCTGACCTCTTTCCGAATCGAGTTAGACAGTCTCCGGGCCGTCCTTGATGCCATCATTGCCACACCCACAAATGAGCCAGAGTCTGCACCTACAACTTTGGTTGATGACACCGGTCCCTCCTTGGACATGTGCACCTTGACTTAGGCCAAAAGTCTAAGTTGAGGGTGGCTAAGCCCAAAAGTTACTTTGATCTTGGCCTTGGTTCGACATCAGACATTTTGCACCCCAACTAATGCAAAATGCATATGTTGAGGAAGGCTATGAAAAAGGAAACCAAATGGAAAAAGGGGTATGAAAAGAGTTTAGTGTTGAGTAGAGAAAAAGTATGAAAGAGGATGTGACTTTGTGCAAAAAAAGCAAAACGAAAAGTTTTGAAAGAAATAGAAGAAAAAGAAAGTGAAAGAAAAAAAAGAAAGTGAAAAATAAGAGTCAAAAAGTCAAAAGTCACATCCATGTTGCAAAGAAATAAGGGAAAGAGCTTAAAATGGAAGGATGCCAAAAATAGGTCAAGGAAGAGGTAAAAAGCCAAAGTAATGTCAAGGAGGGCAGAAAGTCACTAAAAAGTACCCAAATGTACAACACCTAACCCTGAGCCTACGTTACAAGCTAAGAAAGTCCTATAGTGATCCTAGCAACTAGTTTGGAGAGTCTAAGAAGTGAAAATAAGGGCATGCCTATGGTATTGAGCACTAACTGTACTTGAAATTACTTCTGAGCGTGAGTATTTAATGAATCCTTGTACTCAAAATTCTATTCATTGTGTGTAAAAGGATTTCGTTTGAAGTAAGGGCACTAGTTACATTGTCGAAAAGTTGGTACCTTGGTGATAGCAACAATATATGTTGTGTGTTGATTGGTCGATCTTTGTCATATTTTGATCCACATGAGTTAACTTGTTGAGTCTAAGAGAAAAGATGTGCACTCGAAAAGAGAGTCGGGATAGAGAGCCATGTGAATGCTTGCGCTTGAATGTTTGCTTCTATACAAGTGTCGTTTAGAGTCTTAGTGTGTCGCTTGAGGACAAACAATGAATTTAAGTTGAGGGTGTTTATATATTGTGAGTTTACGGTATTTTTAATACATTTCACTTAAGAGTTGTGTGTGTCTAGGGCCATTTTGTATTGGTATTAATTTATTTTTATCATGATTGCAGGAAATAAGTTCGGACATGGAAGTATGCAACACAGCTAAAGAATTGTGCAGAAAAGGGCATCTAAGGAAGTGATAGACGAACCGTAGGTCCATTCACGTTCCATAGATAGTGATTGTATATGGGCAGGCAATGCATGAAGAATAAATAAGGGAATTGTTGACCAAGTGTGGGACCACGAACTCAAACGACAGACCGTAGGTCGACCTACAGATCGTCCTTCAAGTCCATCAAATGCTTCAGTCCACGGTCTGTAGGTCAGTGTCGTAGATCAAAACCATGTCCTAAAACAATATTTCCTTATTTCGTTTCCTTTTTAGTTGAGAGTTATTTTTCTATATATAGGGTATGTAAACCTCATTTTTGGGGTTAGACTTTATTATTTTAGTTCTAGTTTTTGGCTTTCGAGATTAACTTGCAACTTTAGTAATTCTTAATTTCCTAAGTTCGTTTTGAAGATTTTGACTTTGCAATTCAAGTTGAGATTCTGGGTTTATTCTTCTCATTACGTAAGTTCATGATTTCTTCATCTAAAAATATGAATTGTGTTCTTATTACTATGGCTAACTAAATCCATAACTAGGGTTGTGGGAACCATGAGCGATTAACAATGTATGAATAGTAACTAAGTAATTCATGAATAGTCTTGTTGCATGCGTTGATAATTCTTTCGTTTATAAGTCTTTTTAACGGTGGCCAACATTAGAACTCACCTTGTTGCTACTTGCCGGACCAAGAAGGTAGTTAATAAGAAAAGAATTATCAAGATACATTTAGTGTGATACTATCTAAAAGTCTAGTGTCAATTGGTGCGAGGGTGAAAACTAAGCCATACATTGATGCGATGTCTAATATGAGGTAAAGGTAAGGGTTAGTAAATTATACACACACAGCCGGACCAAGGTACGGGGTGAAATTCTCTTGTTGCCGGACCAAGGAATTAGAGATACCTAACTTATTACTTTGCATGTAATACACTAGGAAAGGATTACTATTACTAGTATTACCACGTTATAAGCTTATGGGGAACACGTACACCTTAGTTTCTCTCTCATCTTGATAACAACTAAAAGTTTGAATCTTGCTCACTAATTGTTGACATAATTTCCAGAATTTGTTTCACAATCCCCCCCCCCCTTTTTAATTACTTGTTTCGGAAGTACCTTGACTAAAAGAATATAATTGTAAGTTAAGTTTAAGTCTAAACCATATTCCTCGTGGGATCGACCCCAACCTCCAAGTTGGGTTCTTTACTTGATAACGATCGCTTATACTTCTTTAGGGAGGTGTAATTTAAGCGTTTCACCCCATCTACGGTTCGTGGGTGGTTCCGTCGGTACTGGCACCAGTTTTCTAAAAATAAGGATTTTTCTTCATTTTGAGATCCGAGGTGTTACATTATCTCCCCCTTGGGAACATTCATTTTCGAATGGAGTATAATCTAGTTGAGTATGGAGGGAAGGAGCTACAATCCCTACCACTAAATACTAGAAACTGATATCTAATTGAATTGAGTTCCAAGAACATGCAAATATGCTGAAAATGTAAGAAAAACTGAAGGAACAAGGTACTAAGACAAAATTTAAGCACGAGTAAACTGAGAGACTGGAGTGGAAACTATTATCTCAACTGAAATGGAATCGGAAGGAAAGAGATGAGGACACTTAGCCTTCATGGCCGCTAAAACTACTCATCCACCTTAGGAACACATAAGCGACCATCTCCCCCTTAGGAGAAAACCTCTACTTTCTGTTGTTGAACTGCACCTTCCGACTGAAAAAATATAGGATCACTGTCCTGTTTTCCCTTAACCTCCGCTACCAATGAAGGTTCTGATCTATTTTGGACTATCACACCACCATCTGATGTGTCTGTAAGACTAACTCCTAAGCAAGCAAGCCGATGAACATAATTTGCTAATTCTTTCCCATTTTCCTCAACATGTGCTACACCACCCTCTAGATCACCTTTTCTGGCCTTAAGGTAAGAGATAATTCGATCTATAGGCACTGAGCTACTACCCTTCCATTCTAAGGCTGGCTCGTTGGAAACTAAAACTGAATGATCCTAGTTCTATAATCGACTGAGGCATAATAGGAATGCAACAAATCCATGCCTAGAATGATATCGAAATCTACAATTTCTAACTCTACAAGATCTGCTGAGGTGATTTTCTAAGAGACTATGATGTGGCAATTTGTGTATGTATGTCTAGCTATAACTAGGTCACCAACTAGAGTAGAGACTGAGAATTCTAAAAGAATTTCTGGACTGACACCTAAGATTACTGCTAGAGGGAGAGTTACAAAGGTAAGAGTAGCCCCTAATTCTAACAATGCATAACTAAGGAAAGACTCAAAACGTACCAGTGACCACATCGAGAGAATCTTTCTGATCCAGGTGAGCTTGGAAAGCATAGAACCTCCCTTGGCGCTGATCGCCACTTGTACCAGATGACACACCCTACTGAGTTAGGCGACCTGCTAGTGTTGTTGGGACTGTAGAATGAGCCCTAATATCGTTACCTCATTTCCCCTTCCTGGTAGAAGGGCAATCCTTCACCCTATGACCAGACTGACCATATCCAAAGCATCATTCCTTACCTGCAAGACAGTTGCCTGGATGGTTTTTACCACACTTAGGACAAGTTGGGTAGGTACTATTTCCTGAAACACTTCGCTGAGACTTAGGGCATGGTGCCCTAGTACTCTCATCCTGTCGAAACTGTGTGTGATTTCCACCGCCCAATTTCTGTTAAGAGTACTCATAGTTTCCTGTTCTAGCTTTCTTGTTAACCTTAGCTATATCCCTAAGCTTATCTCTCTCAACCTGCTGAGCATGGGTCATGAGCCTAGAGATATTCATATCCTCTAACAACATAGCATTCCTGCACTCTGTCTTCATTAAGCCGAATACCCCAAATAGAAACTTACTCATTTGTGCCCTTGGATCGACAACCATATGTGAAGCATTCCTAGAGAGTTGGGTGAACTTAAATCTGTACTCTTGGACTGACATGGTACCTTGCCTCAAATTCATAAACTCCTGAGCTTTAGCCTCTCTTAACTCCCTAGGGAAGAACCTATCCAGAAAAACTCCAGTAAAACACTCCCAAGTCATAGGAACTGGATCTGTACCCTTGTTTTCTTTCCACTAAGTGAACCAAATGTGAGCTACATCCTTAAGCTGGTAGGATACCAACTCTACCCTATCATTACCAGTTACATGCATCACTCCAAAGATTACCTTAACCTTATTAATGAAATTTTGGAGGTCCTCACCAACTTGCGACCCTAGAAACTCAGGTGGATTCATCCTAACAAAATCTTGAACTCTAGCTGCCACTGATCCATCATTTCTATTAGTAGGAACTGGAAACTACTGATTGTTCTGGTTAATTATATTCTGAGCCAAAAGCTTAATCGCATTCCGAAACTATGCATTTGAAACCTCATGGTCTGGGACTGGAGGGACTTTGTTAGCATTGTATGCATTAGCATTCCTTGGGTAAGCTCCACGAGGAGGAATGATCTGAAATGCATATCGATGGATTAGAAAGGAGATCGTTTATGAGTCCACAAATTGGACTCATTTAGGGATATATTTTGATAGAATTAGTGTCCTCAAATGCATATTTTATCTCAATATCTGATGAAAACCATTAAATTTCAAGTATTTGGAGATTGAGGGAAAGCATGGACACTACCTAGCAAAAAAAGGAACAAAGGCAGCTGAAAGAATCAAGAAATGAAGATCTGAGAATTGCCGAATCCATTCGGAGAATTGGCAAAAGGTCTTATCGTTGCCTTTTGTTCCAGTGTGTTGAGCCCTGAAGGAAAGGATCAAATCGGTGGTGAAAAGGACCAGTCGGCGTATCATCGAGCTGTTCCGCGAAGCAGTACTATGTCGCCCAATGATCCAAAACACGACGATGTTGAAGGTTAGAGCAAGACAGAGATGAAACCTACCAAAGGGAGGATCGTTGAGTTGATCGACGATCTCGACTAACGACGCCGAATGATCCACTGCAGCACAGATTTTTGAAAACTATAAATACTAGTTGAAGTTTTGTAGCTTAGTATCATAGGAGAATTATTATTATCAGATTTTATATAGAATTTTTTAACATAGACTTCTGAGTTCTAAGTTTGGAGAGGGTTTTGAAGAACTTAAAGATTCAAAGGGTTTCAACTCCAAGAATTTGGACTTGGGTCTTGTGGATTCTTCATTCTTTGCTTGTTTTGAGAGTTAAATCTTCATACCCATTTGAATGCAAACTCATTTTGGTATATATTTCTATCTCTTTTACATGTCTAGCTAAAACCCCAATTCTTGGGGTGTGATTTTGTGAATATGGGTTATATTATCTATTAGGTCTTGCTTGTTGATGGTTTATTTATTATGTAAATGTGATTTCGTTTAGTAGTTGTGGTGGAACTTAATGAAATTGTAGTTGCAAATACAATTTCACCTTTGTGTTTTCAGCTTGCTCGAGAGAGAGGTCATAAAACTAAGACTACTAAATTGATGGCCGGTGGGAGTGGGTCGGCATGAGGTTCAGCTCGAGAGAGTGAACCCTAGTCCTTCTCCCACACACTCAGCGAGAGAGAGTGAGTGGGTTAAGGTGGAGGTTGTTCTTCATGCGGCAAGTGGGTGTCCGAGAGGAACCCATTTGATTCGGGGTAAGTTGCTCGAGAGAGAATTTATCCCTATTATAGTCTAGCCTAGTCACAAATATTCAACGGATTTATTATCAAAAGCATGTACCCAATAGTTTAGTTTATCCCGTATTCTTATCACATCCCAAGAATCCCCTCTCCTTGATTAACACTCTGCATTTTTGCTGATTTTGCTCTTTACTTGTTTACAAAACCCCTCATTGATAACTAACACTAGTGTCAAACCCTTTAATTTGTCATGTCTTCAGTCGATAAAGTCTTTAGCTACGGTTCGCTTTAGCACTTTCATGCCTAATCACTAATTTTCAAAAACCACTCCCTTGGGACTTGACCCCAGCCCTTGGTTGGGTAACTATACTATTGTACGATCGTAGACACTTACATTGGAAGTTGTGTCTTGATTACGCAAACATCAAAATGGTGTATTGAAGCCGAGTTCACACGAGAGGAGGTTGACAGGAGGAGAGCAGCTCCGTTAGATATTTCTCCGTAAGTTGATGTTGACTCCTTACCAGCAGAGGCACATTTGCCTACTCCGGCCTCTGAATCTTTAGGTACATCCGCTCATTCCTCTTTTTCACAGGTCCCAGATGTTTCTTCCTCCTCCCAGACTGTCAGGATTACTCAGGTCATGATCCTGAAGATGGGACAGCTGGCCTATTCAGCAAATGTGAAGTGACTCGGTTGGAGAGATCCATTCCAGGGATGATCGATAGTCCTATTTTGGCTGCACTAACCCCCCTTTAGGGGCTCTATTGATGATCTAGCTACTAGAGTCACTACTTGTGAGTGTAGACAAGGAAAGACATTCGAGGTTTCGGCTTTGAAAGCTGAAGTAGCAGATTTGAGGAAGGACGTAGACTATTTGGAGCCTACCGACTTTACCTCATTGATGCGGGGTGCAGATGACGAGGATGCTCCTGAGACCTCAAGGATTCCTCCAGCTACCACCGGAGATGTACAGAGGAGTGGCACAACATATGAAGAGTCGGATGCAGAAACCGACGAGGAGCTGATTGCAGTACATGAGGAGGAGATGATGGAGAGCCGGGAGCAGAGCATATTTAGAGATTTGTCAGATCTTTTGGGGACGATTATGCAGCCGGTGATCCAAACATCACTCACTAAGACATCAACAGTAGCCCCTAGTGGATCTGGCACTGTTATTCCCTCTAAGGTGACTCTGGGCACTGATGCCCAAGTCACACTGCTACACCGGGCACTGAGGCCCCGACAGATGGAGAGACTGCATAGACAGGACTTTTCTTTACCTCCCTCTTTGTCTTACCTACTTTTACTTTTGGATACTTTTATTCACATTTGAGGACAAATGATTTTTGTTTGTGGTGGGGTGAGGCCCACCTTTGTGCATATTTATTTTGATTATATATTTTGGGTTGTAAGCTAATATTGTGTTATTACACTTCTTTCTATGGATGTTTGAGCTTGTGGCTTCTTTTATTTTAAATTGCAAAATGATTTTGACCCGTCTGAAAATTTTTGCCACCTCTCGTTTGTTGAATGTGGCTGTTCTTTTGCAAAATTTGAGTCTCAGTTTCGATCAATACTGATGACTTGAATAGTGCTCTCAATCGAAGGAACCTGAACGCGCGGCTACGATGAGGCCAAATGAAGTTGCATAGAAAATATGTGAACTCTTTGCATCTCATTATGACTAGCCTAGTATCGAATTGAGTTTCTTGTGATGATCATTGCACACTAGCGAAAGTGTGGAGTATTGTTTGACTGATAGTGTCAATGCCTAGTGTGATGAGCTTACCTCTGAACTATGCATAATAGATCCTAGAATTTTACCCATTGGTCCGGTCAACTAAGTGATGTTATCTCTTGATATGATCTTAGGCAACTTCTACGAGTGTGAGCCAAATTGGCATATACCTCTTTTGTGACCTACCTTGTGAGTGTGTGAACCGTTTTTGAACACCCCTTGAGCCTTTCCTTTTCTTTGGAAGAAACTTGATGAAAACAATGACCTTTCTTTATCCATCACCCATAATCCTCATGAAGTTGTGGTTAGTTGAATAGCCAACTTAGGTGATAAGCCTAAGTTGGGGGTGTGGTGAAATAATAAGGGTAAGTCAAGAAGTGCAAGGAAAGTCTTCTCTTACCATGGTTTTGAGAAAAATGCAACCCCTCCATATAAAAAAAAAGAGAGAAAGAGAAAGAAAAAGAATGAAAAAAAAATTGTGAAATAAAGTACAAAAGAAATAGGGTTTCCAAACAATTCATGGAAAGTGAATAATAGGATGACTAATGAGCACTAAAGAAAATGATGAAGGAAGAGGAAAGGAAGTGTTGTGAGTACCACATTTCATGAGGATGAAAGTCACTGAGCCTAAATGACCATACATTTGTACTCAGCCCCATTACAAGCCTTAAAAAAACCTTTTTGTTATTGAGTGAGCTGAAACAAATGTTGATTGGAAAATACGGGCAAACCTATGGGTGAAATTATGAGTGTGAACATTGCATTTGATTTGGAAGCTTTAAACTGTGAACCATTGTGTGAATATGGAATCATTCCTTGTGTGAGGGCATTTGAACACTTTGGTTAAGCTTGAACTTACATTTGAAGCAAGTATTGTGTGCATGAGATTCTTTTATAGTTATGAGTCACAACTTAAATCTTTGATTGCACATTTGGTCTTTGCATAAGCAAATTGAGTCTTATTGTGTGCATTCATGATTGAGTCCTGTGTAGCACTGTTCGAGACACCCTTTCTGAACGGCTGAACTTGAGTTTGCTTGATTGAGGACAAGCAAAATTTTAAGTTGGGGGTGTTGATAAGTCCACAAATTGGACTTATTGAGGGATATAATTTTATAGAATTAGTGTCCTCAAATGCATAATTTATCTCAATATCTGATTAAACCATTAAGTTTCAGGTATTTGGAGTTTGAGGGAAAGAATGAACACTACCTAGCAAAAAAATGAACAAAGGCAGCTAAAAGAATGAAGAAATAAAGATTTGAGAATCGCCGAACCCATTCGGTGAATTGCCAAAAGGTCTTACCCTCGCCTTTTGTACCAGTGTGTTGAGCCCTGAAGGAAAGGATCAAATCGGTGGTGAAAATGAGCAGTCAGTGTATCGTCGAGCAGTTCCGTGAAACAGTACTATGTCGCCCAATGATCCAAAACACGACGATGATGAAGGATAGAGCAAGACGGTGATGAAACCTACCAAAGGGTGGATCGCCGAGTTGATCGGCGATCTCGAAAAATGATACCAAATGATCCGCTGCAGCACAGATTTTTGAAAACTATAAATACTAGTTGAAGTACTGTAGCTTAGTATTAGAGGAGAATCATTATTGTCAGATTTTAATATAGATTTTTTTAACATAGACTTCTGAGGTCTAAGTTTGGAGAGGGTTTTGAAGAACTTGAAGATTCAACGAGTTTCAACTCCAAGAATTTGGACTTGGGTCTTGTGGATTCTTCATTCTTTGCTTGTTTTGAGACTTAAATATTCATACCCATTTGAATGCAAACTCATTTTGGTATAAATTTCTATCTCTTTTACATGTCTAGCTAAAACACCAATTCTTGGGGTGTGATTTTGTGAATATGGGTTAGATTATCTGTTGGGTCTTGCTTGTTGATGGTTTATTTTTTGTGTAAATGTGATTTTGTTTAGTAGTTGGGGTGGAACTTAATGAAATTGTAGTTGCGAATACGATTTCACCTTTGTGTTTTTGGCTTGCCCGAGAGAGAGGTCATAATACTAAGACTACTAAATTGATAACCGGTGAGAGTGGGTTGACATGAGGTTCAACTCGAGAGAGTGAACCCTAGTCCTTCTCCCACACACTCAGCTCGAGAGAGTGAGTGGGCTAAGGCGGAGGTTGTTCTTCATGCGGCAAGTGGGTGTCCGAGAGGAACCGATTTGATTCGGGGTAAGTTGCTCGAGAGAGAATTTATCCCCACTATAGTCTAGCCTAGTCACAAATATTCAACGGATTTATTATCAAAAGCATGTACCCAATAGTTTAGTTTATCCCGTAGTCTTATCACATCCCAAGAATCCCCTCTCCTTGATTAATACTCTTTGCATTTTTTGCTGATTTCTCTTTACTTGTTTACAAAACCCTTCATTGATAACTGACACTCGTGTCAAACCCTTTAATTTGTCATGTCTTCAGTTGATAAAGTCTTTATCTACGGTAAGCTTTAACACTTTCATGCCTAATCACTAATTTTTAGAAACCGCTCTCTTGGGACTCGACCCCAACCTTTGGTTGGGTAACTATACTATTATACGATCATAGACACTTGCATTGGAAGTTGTGTCTTGATTACGCAAACATCAATCATACCCATGCATGATAAGAATAACTAGAAAGTGATGTTTTTCCTAAAACACTTTGTAGCCTCCCCTTTCATTAGATATGTTAAACTTCACACCCATGAAAGAGACTCTACTTAGTGCGGCTTTCAGACATCCTACGACTCTTGAACCTAATGCTGTGATACCAAGTTTGTCACACCCCGAGGCTACTCTCTGGACATAAATACGGGACCTAGGAGCATGAGTGACCCCAAGCTAACCTTGAGCTGGCAAATCATAAGCATATTAAAAGATTACTGAATAAAATATACTATGTGAAAGCTTAAAACCATAATTAACTAAAAGTGGGGAATAACCAATACTAATCTGAATATATAAAAGACTATAGTTTAATAACAACTGGAAGATCAAACTCACAACTAAAGCTGAATCTAGTACTATGTTTAAAAAAGCCTCTAACTGACTAAAGTTGTTGGGACATTCCACCAGTTAACACTAGCAAAATGGAAAACTGAATAAAAAGACGAGAATGTAAAGCATGTCTACTGTCCTCAAAGTATGAGGACTCAACACTGAAGTTGTTGAACTAGAGATCGGGAACCGATCTATGCGTGATCGGGATGCTGAGTACTTGAACCTACATTATGAAAGGATGTAGCGCAAAGTATGTGTCAGTACTTGTAATGTACTGAGCATGCAGCATATAGAGTATAACTGAATAAAATACATAACTGAAAAAAGCATACTGAGCAATAACATAATCTGAACTGAATGTAAATGTTGGAATCTGAAGACGAAACTAAATGCAATGACTAAGTACTAATTCTGAACATGACATGCAGAGACTGGATGCTGAAATATAACTGAAAACCTAGCCAAATACACTGAAGTTTGACTGTGGGAGCTACTAATAACCGACATAAAACCACGTGAGCTAAACGTGGAGTCTGATGTATACGCCCTATTGAGAGGAACCAATATACTTTGCCAGGGGTATAAAGGCATGATTGTTCCATGTATACACCCCATTGATAGGACCCAATATACCTTGCTAGGGGTATATAGGCATGAATGGCGTGATTACTAAAGTTGATGCCCAACAGAGGGGAAAGAGAAACCTACGAGGCACGTAGTTATGGGACTATGAGGATTAGCTAAACCATAATCCAACTCGGTCAAAGCCTACCCCCAACCGGAATGTGTATGACACAACAAAAATTGAAATACTAGATAGCTCAACGTTCTAACGTGCAAAAATCTGAGAATGCAACATTTAAGTACTTGCAATGAAACATTCTTAACTGGAGCATGTATATCTGGCCTAGCTAGTGTAATTCATGAATTAAACAAATCTACACAACTAGGGTTCTGAATTTCATGCAAAGAACTAAGCAACATTCTCACGAAAATAGGATAATCTAATTAGGAACACTATAACAGATAATTCATGACAATTCTGCAAGGTTGTAAAAACCCTAGGTCTAAACTTGATATAGAGAATCAAGAATCTGACTGAATTCTAGGGACCTAGTGGAACAAAGGAATCCACTAGTGAAATCCCACATACCCGGTGATGAAATCTACAGAGAAATCCTTCGATTTCTGGGCAAAAACTTGAAGACTACTGCCTCTTGTTCTTGGGAGGTTTGGTCGACATTTTTCCCTTCTTTTTACTCCAAGTTTGGATGATTTTTTTATGAATAAAGGTTATGGGTATGTCTGACTAAGTTATTAGGCTTAAACTGAGTTAAACGGCATAGTTTAGGCATAAAACAATGAAGTTTAAGTGTTTGACACATAGGAAAAGACCTAATTGACCCTAACTTAAAAGTTGTCGAAGGCCAACCACGGAGGGACCTACTGGCTATAGGTCGACCTACCAACTGTAGGTAGGGTCGTTGGTAAAGTCTGCCTGATAGGGCATCACTAAAACGAGCATAAATTTTACTCGGAGATGGTAGTTTAGCAAACTCGATGGCATTAGAAAAAGGATTCAATTATCTATCATTTGGCGGTTCATGGGCCGCCTAATTCTTTTTGTGCTAAGGGTTATGACCATTTGAAGTTGATCCAACAACAATTTCCCTCTAACTGGCTGTTGGTCCCACCTACGGTCCGTAGGTCTAACCACAGACTGTACTTGTAACACCATGTATTCTAGACAGACCAGAAATTCAGATTCTAGAAGTTGAAGGTGCTACCTAGGAATAGTAGGGTGACCCACGGACCGTAGGTAGGGTCCGTGGTTGCCCACTTGCAGCTCATTTCCCAGAACCCCAGAATTTTTCAGCCAAGTCTTGATCCACTCTAGGACCTACGAACCGTAGGTAGGACCACGGTCCATGGACCAGGTTTGTGGTTCAGGCTCCCTAGAACACCAAGAAACTTCAGCTAAGTCCAGAACCACACCAGGACCTACGGACCATAGGTGGGACGACGGTTTGTGGACCAAGTCTGTGGTTCACAGTCCCTAGGTCCCAGCCTCTAAAGCCAGTCGATGACTGACCAGGATCGACCATAACTTAATTAGAACTTACCCTAGTCAACTCATTTTCCAAAATTCATCCAAGTTTAATGAATAGAAGGAGAAAGCGTCGACCAACCCTCTCCAAAAATGCAGCAAGGTTTCCTCCAGTTCTGCCTCGAAATCGAAAGATTTCTCCGTGAAATTCGTCACCAGGTATGTGGGATTTCACTTGTGGGTTCCTTTCACCCATTAGGTCCATCGAATTCAGTCAAAATCTTGATTCTCTACATCATGTTAGACCTAGGGTTTCTAGAATTTCATAATTTAAGTTGTGATTCAGCTATTAGACTAATCCAACTCATATTATCATGTTTTCGTGGAATTATTCCTTAGTTCTTGCTTGAAACTCAGAACCCTAGTTGTGTAGATTCGTTTAGTTCATGAATTACACTTGCTAGGTTAGCTATTTCAGATATACATGCCCAGTTAAGAATGTTTCATTATGAGTACATTAATGTTGCATTTTCAGATAGCATGTTAGTATTTTGAGCTATTCATCATTTCAATATTTCAGTCATAATGTATCATATAAGAATTCAGTTGGAAGTAGGCTTAATACCGAGTGGACTAAGGATCAGTCACCCTCATAGTACCAGAACTACGTGCCCCGTAGGTATGTCCCCTTTGTGGGCATTATAATTAGTGATCACGCCAGTCATGCCTCTATACCCTTGGCAAGGTATATTGGTTCCTCTCGATGGGGTATATACATCAGACTCCACATTTAACTCATGTGGTTTAATGTTGGTTATTAGTGGTTCCCACAAACAGATTCTAGTGTATTGACCAGGTTATGAGTTACAGTTCATTCTTCAGTTTCAGTATATTATAAACTTGGTCACTACATTTAGTTAGTTCATATTCAACATGTTCAACATATTTATCATGTTAAGATTATATCATTGCTTTATCACTTTGTTTAGTTATATGTTTATTCAGTTTTATTCTATTTTGCATGTTCAGTACCTTCCAAGTACTGACGCATACTCTATGCTACATCTTTTTGTGATGTAGGTTCAGGTCCTCATCAGCATTTAGATCACGTATAGATCGAGTTCCAATCTTCAGTTCAGCAGCTTCAGTGGTGAGTCCTTATATTTCGAGGATAATAGACATGTTTCTATATTTAGTCTTTTCATTTCAGTTTTCAGTATTTGCTAGGGTTAGTTGGGGGCATGTCCCAACATCTCTAGTCAGTTAGAGGCTTTATTTTAGACATAGATAGATTCAGCTTTAGTAGTTGAGTTTTATTGCAGTATCTTAAACTTTTATCAGTATTTATATATTCAGATAGTATTGGGTATTGCCCATCATTTCAGTTTACATTAGGTTTCAAGCTTCTACACAGTATTTATATTCCTATAAATCTTTAAGTATGCTTATGATATGTCAGCAGGGTTAGCTTGGAGTCACTCGTGATCCTAAGTCCCGTGTTTATGTCAAGAGAGTAGTTTCGGGGAGTGACAAACTTGGTATTAGAGCAATAAGTTTAAGAGTCTAATCCTAGGATGTCTGAAAAGCCGCACTAAGAAGAGCCATTTTCATGGGTGTGAATGGAACCACATCTAATGAGAGGGAGGCTACAAAGTGTTTTAGGAAAACTTCACCCTCTTTGTTATTCTTATCGTGCGTTGGTATGATCTCCTTTCTAACCAATCGTTATACGCTTAAGATCATGCCTCCTCATAGAGCTTACGCAAGGAATGCTAATGCACGCAATGCTAACGCAGTTCCTCTAGTCTCATACCATGAGGTTTCGAACGCAAAGTTTCAGAATGCAATTCAGCTTTTGGCTCAGAATATGACCAACCAGAACAATCAGCAGGTTCTAGTTCCTACTAGTATAAATGGTGGATCAGTGGTAGCTAGGGTTCGAGATATTGTAAGGATGAATCAGCTTGAGTTTTTACGGTCCCAAGTTGGTGAGGACCCACAGAACTTCATTGATAAGGTTAAGAAAATCTTTGGAGTGATACAAGTGACTGGTAATGGTAGGGTTGGGTTGGCATCCTACCATCTTAAGGATGTGGCTCACATATGGTTCACTCGGTGGAACGACAACGAGGGCTACTTTGTCTTTTGTAACTTCCTATATAGTAGTAAACTTTTGTGTCAGTCCAGAAACTCTCTCAGAACCCTTCTCAGTCTCTGCTCCGGTCGGTGACCCAGTTATAGCTATACGGGTATACAGAAGTTGCTTTGTCGCAGCCTCCCAGAAAGTCACCTCAGCAGATCTTGTAGAGTTAGAAATGGTAGACTTCGATATCATTCTAGGCATGGATTGGTTACATTCCTGTTATGCCTCAGTCAATTGTAGAACTAAGATCGTTCGTTTTTAGTTTCCAGACGAGCCAATCCTAGAATGGAAGGGTAGTAACTCAGTGCCTATAGGTCGATGCATTTCATACCGTAAGGCTAGAAAGATGATCTCTAAAGGTTATCCCTACTATCTAGTTAGGGTTAAGAATTCAAGCTCCGAAACCCCAACTCTTGAGTCAGTTTCAGTAGTTAATGAGTTTCCAGAAGTTTTTTNCTAAGATTACTGCTAGAGGGAGAGTTACAAAGGTAAGAGTAGCCCCTAATTCTAACAATGCATAACTAAGGAAAGACTCAAAACGTACCAGTGACCACATCGAGAGAATCTTTCTGATCCAGGTGAGCTTGGAAAGCATAGAACCTCCCTTGGCGCTGATCGCCACTTGTACCAGATGACACACCCTACTGAGTTAGGCGACCTGCTAGTGTTGTTGGGACTGTAGAATGAGCCCTAATATCGTTACCTCATTTCCCCTTCCTGGTAGAAGGGCAATCCTTCACCCTATGACCAGACTGACCATATCCAAAGCATCCTTCCTTACCTGCAAGACAGTTGCCTGGATGGTTTTTACCTCCAGACGAGCCAATCCTAGAATGGAAGGGTAGTAACTCAGTGCCTATAGGTCAATGCATTTCATATCGTAAGGCTAGAAAGATGATCTCTAAAGGTTATCTCTACCATCTAGTTAGGGTTAAGAATTCAAGCTCTGAAACCCCAACTCTTGAGTCAGTTTCAGTAGTTAATGAGTTTCCAGAAGTTTTTTAAGAAGATCTTCCCAGAGTTCCTCTTGAAAGGGAAATCAACTTCAAAATTGATCTCCTTATAGATACCCAACCTATTTATATTCCTCCTTACAGAATGGCTCCAACAGAGCTTAAGGAATTGAAAGAGTAGTTGAAAGACCTTCTAGATAAAGGTTTCATCAGACTTAGTATTTCCACATAGGGTGCACCAGTGTTGTTCGTGAAAAATAAAGATGGTTCTCTTAGGATTTGTATTGACTATTAGCAGTTGAACAAAGTCACAATCAAGAATAAGTACCCCCATCCCCATGATTGATGACTTGTTAGACCAACTTCAGGGTGCTAGTCATTTCTTGAAGATAGACCTCAGATCGGATTATCATCAGCTCAGAGTCAGAGATAGTGACATTTCAAAAACAGTCTTAAGAACTCGGTATGGTCATTATGAATTTTTAGTAATGTCATTTGGACTAACCAATTCTCCTGCAGCTTTCATGGATTTGATGAACAGTGTGTTCAAGCAGTATTTGGACTTGTTCGTTATCGTCTTTATTGATGATATCCTCATTTACTCTAGGAATGAGGAAGAACATGCGACTCATTTGAGGGTTGTCCTACAAACTCTCAAAGATCGCCAGTTATTCGCTAAGTGTAGCAAATGTGAGTTTTGGTCGCAATCAGTTGCTTTCCTTGGGCATATTGTGTCTAGCGAAGGGATCCGAATGGATTCTCATAAAAATAGAGGCATTGAATCAATGGCCCAGACCTACCTCTCCTATAGATTTCAGAAGTTTCTTGGGTTTTGTGGGTTATTACAGAACGTTCGTGGAAGGATTTTTATCCATAGCTTCTTTATTGACTAAGTTAACTCAGAAAATGGTCAACTTTCAGTGGTTAGATGAGTGTGAGAAAAGCTTCGCAGAACTGAAACTAGGTTGACTACAGCCTTTGTTTTCACTCTACCAGAGGGTTTAGATGGTTATGTTATCTATTGTGATGCATCTAGAGTCGTCCTAGGTTGTGTGTTGATGTAGCGAGGTAAGGTTATAGCTTATGCTTCTACACATCTTAAGGTGCATGAGAAGAACTATCCAACTCATGACCTCGAGCTTGCAGCAGTGGTATTTTCCCTTAAGATTTGGAGACATTACTTGTATGGTGTTCACATAGATGTGTTCACAGACCATAAGAGCCTTCAGTATGTGTTCACCCAGAAAGAGTTGAACCTTCGCCAGAGGAGATGGCTTGAGTTCCTCAAGGACTATGATATAAATGTGCTTTACTATCCTGGTAAGGCCAATGCGGTAGCAGATGCGCTTAGTAGACTATCTATGGGTAGTGTAGCGCATGTTGAGAAAGAAAGGAAGGAATTAGCAAATGATGTTCACCGGCTTGCTCGCCTAGGAGTTTGCCTCATGAGCATATCAGATGATGGTGTAATAGTTCATAATGGGTCAGAATCTTCATTGGTAGAAGAGGTTAAGGAAAAACAATACAGTGATCCTATATTGCTTCAACTGAAGGGTGCAGTCCATCATCAGAGGGTTGAGGTTTTCTCCTAAGGGGGAGATGGTGGGCTTCACTATCATGGTTGTTTATGTGTTCTTAAGGTGGGTGAGCTGAGATGAAGATTCTTGCAGAAGCCCATAACTCCATGTATTCTATTCATCTAAGTGCCACTAAGATGTACCATGATATGCGGGAAGTCTTTTGGTGGAGTGGCATGAAGAGGGATATAGTAGATTTTATGGCTAAGTGCCCCAACTGTCTGCAAGTGAAAGTAGAACATTAGAAACCAGGAGGTATGACTCAAGAGATCAAAATTTCTACTTGAAAGTGGGAAGTGATCAACATGGACTTCATTACAGGTTTACCTCATACTCGCAGACAACATGACTCCATTTGGATGATAGTTGACAGAGTTACAAAGTCTGGGCACTTTTTGGCTGTCAAGACTACAGATTCGGCGAAGGACTCTGTCAAAATTTACATTAATGAGGTAGTCGGGTTGCATGGGGTTCCTTTGTCTATCATCTCACATAGAGGTCCTCAGTTTACCTATCATTTCTAGAAGTCATTTCAGAAGGGTCTTGGTACTTAAGTTAATCTAAGCACAACGTTTCATCCGTAGACAGATGGTCAGGCAAAGTGTACCATTCAGACCTTAGAGGACATGTTGAGAGCTTCTGTGATCGACTTCAAGGGTAGTTGGGATGATCACCTTCCTCTTATAGAGTTCGCCTACAATAATAGCTACCATTCCAGCATTCAGATAGCCCCTTATGAGGCATTATATAGGCGTAGATGTAGATCTCCGGTTGGTTGGTTTGAAGTAGGTGAAGCATCCTTAATAGGGCCAGCTTCGGTTCATGATGCTATGGAAAAAGTCCAGCTCATTAGATATAGACTTAAAAAGCCCAGAGTCGCCAAAAGTCCTATGTAGATGTATGGAGAAGGGACTTGGAGTTCCAAATTGATGAATGGGTTTTCCTGAAAGTGTCACCTATGAAGGGGGTGATGAGATTTGGTAAGAAAGGGAAGCTCAGTCCTAGATTTGTAGGCCCTTACAGAATTTTGAAAAGAGTTGGTAATGTGGCTTATGAGTTAGAGTTGCCAGTAGAACTAGCAGCAGTGTTGTGCATCCGATCTTTCACACTTCATTGTTGAAGAAGTGTGTCGGTGATCCAGCATCCATAATACCACTGGAAAGTGTGGCAGTGAAGGATAGTCTCACTTATGAGGATGTGCTAGTTGAGATTCTTGATCGTCAAGTTCGAAGGTTGAGAAATAAAGAAGTCGCTTCAGTTAAGGTATTGTGGAGGAGCCAGTCTATAAAGGGAGCTACTTGGGAAGCAGAAGTAGCCATGAAGGCTAAGTATCATCATCTCTTTCTTTTCGATTCCATCCCAGCTTGAGGTAATAGTTCCTCTCCAGTTTTTTAGCCATTCAGGAGTAGATTCAGTCTTAGTATTATGTTCCTTTAGTTATACTTGCATTTTCAGCGTATTTGCATGTCCTTGGAACTTAGTTCAGTCAGATTTTAGTTTCCAGTATTTAGTGGTAGGGTTTGCAGCTCTATCCCTCCATGTTCAGCTAGTTTAGTCTTCATTCGAGGACGAATGTTCCCAAGGGAGAGATAATGTAACACCATGTATTCTAGAAAAACGAGAAATGCAGATTCCAGAAGTTGTCGTTGCCACCTACAGACCGTAGGGTGACCCACGAACCGTAGGTAGGGTCCGTGGTTGGCCACCTGCAGCTCCTTTCCCAGAACCCCAGAATTTTTCATCCAATTCTTGACCCAAGCCAGGACCGTAGGTGGGACCACAACCCGTGGACCAGGTTTGTGGTTCAGGCTCCCCAGAACCCCAGGGAAATTTAGCCAAGTCCAAAACAATGCTAGGACCTATGGACCGTAGATGGGACCACGGTCCGTGGACCAAGTTCATGGTTCAGACTCCCTAGGTCATAGCCTATGAAGCCAGTCGACGACTGACTAAGACGGACCATAGCTAGGACCACGGTCCATGGACCTGGTCCATCGGTTGGTCCCAACAGCTTTTAAGTCAGGGTCGTCTTGGTCTTTTCCCTTTGCGTTGACCCCTAAACTACGTCGTTTTAGTCAGTTTTAGCCTAGTAACTTAATTAGAACTTACCCTAGTCAACTAATTCTAAAAAATTCATCCAAGTTAAACGAAAAGAAGGAGAAAAAGTCGACAAACCCTCTCCAAGAATGCAGCAAGGTTTCCTCCAGTTCCAGCCCCGAAATCGAAAGATTTCTCCATTTAATTCGTCACTAGGTATGTGGGATTTCACTAATGGGTTCCTTTCACCCATTAGGTCCCTAGAATTCAGTCAGATTCTTGATTCTCTACATCATGTTACACCTAGGGTTTCTAGAATTTCAGAACTTATGTTGTGATTCAGCTGTTAGACTAATCAAAATCAGATTATCATGTTTTTTGTGGAATTGTTGTTAAGTTCTTGCTTGAAACTCAGAACCCTAGTTGTGTAGATTCGTTTAGTTCATGAATTAAACTTGCTAGGTTAGTTATTTCAGATATACATGCCTCAGTTAAGAATGTTTCATTATTAGTACATTAATGTTGCATTTTCAGTTAGCATGTTAGTATTTTGAGCTATTCAGCATTTCAATATTTCAGTCATAATGTATTATATACGAATTCAGTTGGAAGTAGGCTTAATACCGAGTGGACTAAGGGTCAGTCACCCTCATAGTACTAGAACTACGTGCCCCGTAGGTAAGTCCCCTATGTGGGCATTATACTTAGTCATCACGACAGTCATAACTTTATACCCTAGGCAAGGTATATTAGGTCCTCTCGATGGGGCGTATATATCGGACTCCACATTTAGCTCATGTGGTTTTACGTCAGTTACTAATAGCTCCCACAGACAGATTCTAGTGTATTGACCAGGTTACCAGTTACAGTTCAGTCTTCAATTTCAGTATATTATAAACTTGGTGACTACATTTAGTTAGTTCATATTAAGCATGTTCAGCATATTTATCATGTTCAGATTATATCATTGCTTTATCGCTTTGTTCAGTTATATGTTTATTCAGCTTCATTCTATCATGCATGCTTTTTACCTTTCAAGTACTGACGTATACTCTGCGCTACATCTTTTCGTGATGTAGGTTCAAGTACTCATCATTCAGATCACTCATAGATCAGTTCCCGATCTTCAGTCTAGCAACTTTAGTGGTGAGTCCTCATATTTTGAGGACAATAGACATGTTTCTATATTTAGTCTTTTCATTTCATTTTTCAGTATTTTCTAGGGTTAGCTGTGGCATGTCCCAGCATCTCTAGTCAATTAGAGGCTTTATTTCAGACATAGATAGATTCAGCTTTTGTATTTTAGTTTTATTTCAGTATCTTAAACTCTTCTCAGTATTTATATATTCAGATAGTATTGGGTATTCCCCATTATTTTAGCTTACATCAAGTTTCAAGCTTCCGTACAATATTTCTATTTCAGTAAATCTTTAAGTATGCTTATGATATGCCAGCAGGGTTAGCTTGGGGTCACTCGTAATCCTAAGTCATGTGTTTACGTCAAGGGGGTTGCCTTGGGGTATGACAGTACTAGTCAATCATGGGTGGGATTAGAGACTATAAAGATTTGGGCCTTAACGACTAAACCCCACCTACAGTCTGTGGTCCCACCTACGGTCTATGGGTGGTTCCGTCGGTACTTGCACCAGTTTTCTAAAAACTAGGATCTTTCTTCATTTTGAGATCTGACGTGTAACACGTTTGCTTCATTGATCGCCAAGATATTGTTGTGCCTTCACACGTAAACAAATAGCATGTTTGTGTTCGAGCTTTATGTGGATCAGATAAATATCCTACATCTGCGTAACCAATCAGTTTTAACTTGGATTCATCGAAATAGAATAAACCCATGTCCATGCTCCCTCAAAGATATTTAAGTATGTTTTTAACACCATTTCGATGTCTTTTTGTTGGAGAGGAACTTTTCAAGCCCCGAGCCTATACCCTGGGCAGGACTGGCACTCGAGAACCATTTATGGCCCCAAGCGAACCCTTGGCCTGGCTAGACTCTCAGCGGAAGACTCTAAGTATTATTAGAATTATCAAATGCACTTATAAAACAACTATCTCAAATTAAACTCAACGTTTAAGGATAAAACATTCAACTAGCCATAGATGACAACTCAAGTCTTAACATAAGAAATAACAATGTAAAGACAACTGAACTACTAATTATCTATGAAGCCTCTAAAACAATGAGGGATATCGGGACAAGACCCCCGATCATCCTAACAACTAAATATACTAAAGCAAATGATAAAGGGGTCCTTCGGAAAGCAAGCAGGCTCACCAACTAACTATGAATGCTCAACTGGATCAATGAGGCGTTGGATGCTGATCCTGGTTACATGTGTCTACATCATGAAATGATGCAGGTCAAATGGCATCATTACATTGAATGTATGAGTATGTGAGGGGAATACTAAACAAGACATAAGCTTGAAAGGAATTTGAACAGAACACTTACCTTGGCTTTACTCAACTCATGAATAACTCAACTCAAATGCAAAGTAAAACAGCAATAATGGTGCAGTTATACAAAGCATTTAAAACAGTAGTCGCAACTCAATTTGTTAAAGAAATGCAATAAAAACTCAGTTTACATGTAAAGTAATATAATACTATGGGAGTTTCTCTAACCAAAAACCACCACTATGAGCCTAAGTGATGATACATCGCCTTGCCCACGCTGCCAGAACTATCATATACTTTAACATCATATAGAACGCCTTAACTATGTGGATCCACTAGTTTATGCTAAAAAACACTAAGGAATCATCTAAAAAGTATGATCTTTTCTACCCATGATGGCTACATGGTTTATGGAGACTTGAGTTATTATGAACTCGCGTTCCCATATCGGTGCTCAATACTACTCCCAAAATATACTCAGTTCATATGTTTTTAAATCAAAACTCTTTCTTTGGTTTGAGATAACTACTCAAAACTTAGCTTAAAATCTCTCTTGGAAATTGGTGTTTCCTCTCTTACTCAAATGCGAAAACATTTTAACTCTTGGGAACTCTTAGTTCCCGTATAATCTTTGAAGAAATGAACTCTACTCTTACTCTTTACTCAACTCAAACTTAAGTCTTAAAACAAAGTTAAAATGTTTGTAAAAGACTTTTGAAAAAATCTATGAACTTCTCTTGACTTGACTCTTAACTTTCCTTTAATTGAATTTATGGATTCAAGAATTGTGATTTGTGATAGGAAAGATCTCATGATGTTTAGGAGTGTTTTTAGATAGTTAAACATGAGAAACGATCAAGAAATCACTGTCTGGAAACAAGTCTGCAACGCGGAGATGCATTTCAATATTTGATCGTGAAATTTATTATTAAAACAGAGGAGTCCGCGTCTTCTCCGCGACATGGAGGTAATTTTTGTGCACTGGGGGAGCAAATCCATGACGCGGACTTGCGTGCCAAAATCTGCTCGACTTTTTCCTTCTTTGTTTTCTCACCCCAATTTGCCTAAATCCGATTATTTTTCTCATTCCCTCTATAGATTCAAGTACTCAGTACATATACACAAGAATCTAACTCAAAACAACTCTTAAATCGACACGATTCCATCAAGAACTCCACAATCCCATCAAATATCAAGAACTAAAGCAAACTTCAAAAACATCATACTATCAACTTTCTAGAAACGAATTTCGCTGAAAAAAACAAGATTGGCGCGTGGGTAAATGAACCCAATGCTATGAAAGTCTCACATACCTCATGGGATCAAATCCTTGATGAAATCCGCAATCAACTCCTTACTAAGACGACGAATCCTTGCTTCTTATCCTCTTTTCTCCTCTTCTTTTCTCTTCTCTCAAAACCCTAACTCTTTTTCAAAAGCGTAAACTGACCAAGTTCAGTTTAGACCCCAATTAGTTACCAAAAATGAAATTAAAATAATAGGATATGGAAAACACCAAACTACCCTTCCAAAAATCCGGGTTAGACTTTCCTTATTTGAATAGCCCAACTTCAAATGGGCATATATCACTNACGAATCCTTGCTTCTTATCCTCTTTTCTCCTCTTCTTTTCTCTTCTCTCAAAACCCTAACTCTTTTTTCAAAAGCGTAAACTGACCAAGTTCAGTTTAGACCCCAATTAGTTACCAAAAATGAAATTAAAATAATAGGATATGGAAAATACCAAACTACCCTTCCAAAAATCCGGATTAGACTTTCCTTATTTGAACAACCCAACTTCAAATGGGCATATATCACTCATACGAACTCGGAATCACTCAAACTCGGCGGCATTGGAAAGTTAATTCCAAGATCCTTCCTATGGTATCTGGAAGCACACCTAACTCATCCTGAGATAGGAGTTATGATCGTTTGAAGTTGACCTAAAAACTCAACTCAACTTAACAAATTTCCAGATTTTTCATTCTTTTCTAAAATGACTCTTTCCAATTCTATCTCTTTCTAGTTCTTTCAAATATAGAGATGTTACAGAACTGAATCTTGCCTGTAAACTCACTGCAAAATAGATATATGGTTGAGTAGTTTTAGCAAGGTACATTAGTGCCCCGATTGCACTAAGATATGGAGTTTCGTCATCAAGAAGCTTTTCATCCTTCTCTTGAGGCCGAAATGGATCTGTATTGATGTCAAGCGATCTTACCACCATCGGGGTACTCAATGGATGTGATTTATCCATGTAAAATCGCTTTAATATCTTTTTTTTGTATGTTGATTGATGGATAAGTATTCCATTTGGTAAATTCTCAATCTGTAGGTCAAGACAAAATTTTGTCTTGCCAAGATCTTTCATTTCAAATTCCCTTTTCAGACACTCAACGGCTTCTAAAAGCTCTTTACGAGTGCCAATGATATTCAAATCATCAATATACATGATTATTATAACAAATTCAGATTCCGGCCATTTAATGAAAATTCAAGGACAAATCTGGTCATTTTTGTACTCTTTCTTCAGTAAATATTCACTTAGACGATTGTACCACTTCTTCCCTGACTGTTTCAATCCATATAAAGATTTCTGAAACTTTATTGAACAAATTTCTCTTGAATCTTTGTATGCTTCAGGCACCTTGAATGTTTTAGAAATTTTCATAAAAATGTCGTGGTCTAATGAGCCATATAGATAGGCTGTGACAACGTCCATTAGGCGCATTTCAAGCTTTTCATGAACTGCCATATTTATTAGATATCTGAAGGTGATTACATCCACCTCAACAGAATATGTCTCCATGTAATCAATGTCAGGTCTTTGAGAAAAACCTTGAGCAACAAGTCGGGCTTTATATCTCACGACTTCACCTTTTTTATTTTTTTCGCATGAAAACCCATTTGTACCCCCCACTGGCTGGATACCTTCATGTGTTCGGATTATTAGTCCAAAAACTTTATGTTTTTCTAGTGAAGCCAATTCTGTTTGAATTGTGTCCTTCCATTTTGGCCAATCATTTCTCTGTCCACATTCGTCGATAGATTTTGTCTCAAAATCTTCATCTTGTTGCATTTTTTCAACAACAACATTATAGGCAAACATGTTGTCAATCAAACATTATTTCGGTTCCACCTCTTTCTCGTCGAGACATAATTCATTGAAATTTATTTATTCTCATTATTTTCAAAAATTTGAACCTCTTCAGAGGTTTCACCATGTGTTATGACTCGGGTCTCTTCTTGAGAAATTTCTTTCACTCTCCTGATCATTTATTTTGTTTCTCTTTTGGGGAATTTTATCGTTAGAACCAATTGGTCTACCACGCTTCAAATGTGATCTAGACTCATTTGCCTTAATAATTTTTCTCATCGGGACATCAACTCGAACTGGAGCATTAGTCAACTGGAATATGCGATCTAGTAACTCTTGGAAGATTAGTAAAAGCATCTGGCAGTTGATTCGCAATATTCTGTAAATAAATTATTTTTTGAACTTCTTGCTCACATTGATTTGTTCGAGGATCTAGATGAGATAGTGATGATAAATTTCAATCTATCTCTTTTCCCAACGGCTTATGTTCTCCCCCTAATGTTAGGTATACTGATTCATCAAAATAACAATCAGCAAATCTTGCCTTAAATAAATCTTCAGTCATAGGATCCAAATATTTTATGACTGAAAGAGATTCATACCCAACATATATACCCAACCTTCTTTGGGGCCCATCTTTATGCATTGTGGTGGAGTATTCAGAACATATACCACACACCCAAAAATTCTAAAATGGAAAATATTTGGCTCTTTAAGGTGTGCCATATGAATTCTCAATTATTTTGCGCATCATATTAAAATCGGGATGGCCCAACCGGTCATGCCAAATGATAAGATCATTAAAATTAGCAAACAAAAACGGCATATGATTCAACTATACTTATACTTGTATAGTACAACCCAGAAGAAAGTGCAGGTAATTTTTCATGCAAAATGTTCTTCTTTGTATTAATTGTAGTAATGTAAAGGTACTCAACCTTTCCTTCATTAGCAGTCTCAACATGATAGTCATTTTGACGAATAACTTTGAAACTTAATAAGTTTCTTTCAGACTTACTACAATATAATGCATTGTCAATGGTCAATATTGTCCATCCAAGTAGTAATAAAGTCGTTCTTTGAAAGCCCTCAATTAATTTTGTACTACCTGATATTGTATTAACATATGCCATTTTCATAACCAAATTAGAAAAGTATTTATTTTCTCTTAATATAGTATGTGTTGTAGCACTATCAAGAAGGCACACATCTCCATTACCCATCTTGGATTCAATTGACAACGGATTTCTATTAATTTTCATTAAAATAAAAATACATCAAAAGAAATACGAAATAAAACTAACAAAAAAAAATTTAAATACTTCAACACAAAGAACATGATAATTAGAAAAAATACAAAAGTAAACTAGCAACATACTGCATTCCCCGGCTAAAAGATCAAACTTCAGTTTCGATCTCCAAAGAAGTCATACACTTCCATATGAGTAATATCACTAAGGCCATCAAAAACATGATTCTTTAAAGTCAAATTTGCTTCAACATCCTTATCATATTTCTGAGATGTTCTCGGTTTATCTTCTTTAAGAGAAATGTGACTCAACTAGAGCATTTGAAGAGGAGGCACCACCATTATTTCCTTTTCTTTTAAAGGAATTTTGGTAGAGTCTAACAAAATTCTCAGGTGTCCGACATTCACTCTTCCAATGGCCTTTCATGCCACAATGATGAAAATTATTTTTTGAGGGGTTATTTTAAGAACTCATGTTGTTCTCCCTTTTATTATGACCACCACCTTGACGATTGTTGTATCGTCTCTTATCTTTGTCACGTCCCTGCACATTATTATAGCCCCGATGATCATCTCTTTTTACTTCAGATTGATCATGTGCTTCTACCACATTTGCTTCCAGTAACGGAGCAGCTCTAGTGGGACGAGCTTCATGATTTTTCATTAAAAGGGCATTATGTTGCTCAGCCACCAGAAGGCATGAGATCAATTCAGAGTATTTCTAAAAACCCTTTTTCACGATATTGCTGCTGCAATATCACATTTGAGGTATGGAAAGTAGTAAGTGTCTTTTCCAACATGTCCTCATCTTTATAGTCTCCCCACATAACTTCAATTGGGAGGTTATCCTGAATACAAAAAAGTTGTATTCAATTACGGTCTTAAAATCTTGAAACCATAAGTCCTTCCACTCATAACGAGTTCTTGGCAATACTGTAGCCTTTAGGTGGTCATACCTCCCCTTCAAATCTATCCACAATTCAAGTGGATCTTTTACCGTCAGATATTCAATCTTCAAGCCCTCATCAAGATGATGACGAAGGAAAATCATAGCCTTCGCCTTATCTTGGCTTGATGCTTCATTTCCCTGAGTAATGGTGACATCAAGACCTTTAGCAGCTAAGTGAATCTCAGCATCGAGTACCCATGAAAGGTAATTTTTTTCAGAAATATCTAGTGCAACAAACTTAAGTTTGGATAAATTCGATATGATGAGATTATGAGAGAATAGATGAATTAAATAAGAGTATTTAGATAATACATTTGCAAGTAGGAACTTCGTGTTGATAACGTATTATAAAAGAAAGCTCAAAATAATATAATATAGTATAATATAATAAGAAGAAGAAGACAAGAAGTATAGATAGAAGAGAGAATGTTTCTTATATTCAAGTGTGTCTTCCAAATAATGAATGATATCTCTATTTATAGTGATGGGATATCACTGCCAAAGGTCACACACTAGTAGATACATAGTTATCCAAATGGGTTGTTATCACCTTGGAAGCATATACACATGAAATCTTGAATAAATCTAATGGACACTCCACACAATTCAATGGATATATATATATATATATACTAGTTTTTCGACCCGTGCGTTGCACGTGATTACAAATTTAGAAAATATATGCTATAGTAAATAGTATTGCTTATTTAAGCGAAAATTTGAATAATAAATTTTGTACAAAATAATATTGCAGATTTTTTTGTGAATGTTCAATGCGGATGACCATATATATCTCTTATTCACGAGAACCTATGAAGATGGTCAATGAAATATTTTATTAGTTAAATGTAATAATGTATATATTTATTTCAAGTTGATGAGGTTCAATCATGTAATTAGTCGTATCTTACTAATATTACCTTATAGACAATATTTGTTGTGCATTTTTCTTGTCAAAATATTTTTCGTTTAGCAAAGATTCTTATCAAATCACAACAACAATAATAATATTATACTCAATGTAATTCCCCAAGTGAAGTCTGGTTCTTATCAAGTTGAATAATATAGTATATAAACAAAGTTAATTCAGAAAGTGAGGTGAATTCTGAAGTTCTGATTTCGGTATTCAGTTTCTTTATCTTCTTCCTTTTAACCACTTCCCTTTTTCTGATTTGTAAGCTAACTTTCCACTGAAAGGAATTTTATAATTCCAAATATATTTACGCTCCAGTTACCTCACTTTCCTCAAGTGCAACATCCTCTATTGGCCTATCTCCTTCCAAATCAATATCTTTTGAGTAATCACCATGAATCTCTATCAAGAAACTCTCAGGAAAGGATCATAAATTCTTATTGTGTGATTCAATACGATAACAATATGAACAATCAAGCACATAGTGTTTCCACTATAATCAATCAACACCTATCATATATCTAATGTCATCCTAATAGCCACCCATTGTTATAAAATTTAATTAGCTGGAGTTTGGGATTTGGCTAACCAACCTCTTGGTAAAAAGAGATTAGTCCTTGAGACCTTCTCTGTTCATCTTCGCTATAATCTACGATGATTTTTCTACTAATTAGCTTGTGACTCCCTACTAATTGAAATAAAGGACTACAGAAAAATAGAAATTAAGATACTTTGGTAAATTAAGAAAGGGATGAATATCAACAGTTATGTTAAATTTTGGTAATGTTTATATATTTTTATCACAACCAATTCAAAATCATAACATAAAGATGTCATTAGAAAATGTTCATTTTCTTTATTAATCAAAAAAGATAAGTTACTGTTTAGACTCAGCCAATATCAAGAACATGCAGAAAGTAAGTTGGCTAGAACATCACGAAAAATCAGATAATTTGATGCAATTTCATAATTGAAGAGGAATTCTTTTTCAAGTTTTATTACTCAAAAAAATAATTTTGTTCATCAAATATCCTAAATTTCACAGGCGGCATTCAACCTAACATGTATCTGCACATATAAAAAATTCTACAAGAAATGATTTTAAAGAATAAAAAATGATCACGTGTAAGTATTCAAAAGTATAAATTTTAATAGAATAAAGGAGCAAACCTGAAAAATTGAAGGAGAAAAAAGGGCAATGTAATTTAGGAGAACAAATATGGACTAAGAATGAAAAATTAAACTAAATCAAATTGGACTAAAGTAAGAAGTACCATAATCTTCACTTATATCAAACTGAAAATTATATTCACACGTTGTTCTTCTAAAATCTTAATTAAATGCAAGATATCCCTGCAACAAAAATTTCTGAAAATGCAAATACATAAGGAGAAATACCAATTATCACTTATTTTGTGTGGGATTAGAGTGCTAGTTTCATGTCTATGATCATGTACAACGTTTGGGATGTCAAGCTCAAATTGTAATTTTTTGCATATCATGATTAATGAACTTTTAAAAAAAGAGAAATTGAAGAGAGAAATACAATGCTTCCCAATTCTTTTTGAAGACACAATGTTGAAGAGAAAAATACAATGCTTCCCAATTCTTATTGAAGACACATGCAAATAAAATACTTAGATTTAAAGAAAAGTTCATCAAGAAAGTATATCCAAACCTAAAATTGAGAAATAACATTCTAATTAGCTGGAAAATTTTATCAAATCGTGAAACTTTAAATTCAAAGTCATGCAAAATGGAAAAGAAGAAACTTCAATGTGACAATTCATATATAGAAAATATGTGAATAATGATGATTGAAGAGGAAAATTACCAAGTATGAGGAGAGGATGAAAGAAAAATGAGAGGAAACCCCTTTATTTATAGTAAACAAAGGGTAGTATGAATAAGGTGTTTTTTTGTGTCTTATCTAAAAAGTCGTGACCTTTCACAGAAGTCACAACCCTTTGGAAAAGTCACAACTTATTGAAAAAGTCACAACTCTTTGGAAAAGTCACAACTCATCAAAAAATCACAACCCTTTGAAAAAAGTCATGACTTATCGGAAAAGTCACAACTCATCGAAAAAGGCACAACCTAAGTTAGGGATATTATAGTAATTTAACATTCAAGTTAGAAGTTCATGCTTTTAAGGAAATATATAGAAGATATAGTCCTGGACATGTGCTTTGCACGTGAGTACTGTGAAAGGTATGAATACTGTCAAAATCACATTTTAATCAGTATCACAAGCTATTCAAAAAAAAATTAAAATAGATGAACAATCAATTTATTCAAATAACTTCTTTATTGTATGTCAAATGATTATACATTTGATGAACCTGCAAATTTTAGTTTGGTAATTAAAATAATGAGTTACATTTTTATGTTATTAGGTCCAAACATATGATACATTAGTATGTGCAAAAATGAATAACAAAAATGATTAATGGTTCTCATTTAAATGCACAATAAGAAAATTTCTACATATACCTTAAATTGATATATATACTTCAAGTCCAACACCCATACAATTCTAAATGCTTCATGGAAGAAAAATTCTATAATGGAGAAAGAAAGCAAGAACGAAAAGTTGAGGATATTGCAAAGAAAGTCTTCATGCTCTGAAAAGAAAACTTTTTTTATTGTTAGAGACAACATATCAACATAAGACTGTTCACTGTTTAATACTATACATGTATTAAATTTACTCTCTTTTTTCCGCTGCTATTTTTTCTTCTTGATTACCATTTTTCAGCAATTTTTTTGTTAGCCTCACTTGCAACTTCTAACTGTCTTACCTTCTCATGTTGAATTGTGCAATTTCGTTAATTCAATTTCCTATTGTGAGCTTCCATCTTTGTAAGTTAGTTCTTAAATAGCATTAGGAAATGACCCTTTAAATTCAAATATTAATTCTGAAATTGATTTCCACATTAAAGTGATGAATGATTTTTCGTATCATAACTTTTCAAATTCTTCCATTATAAGATTTATGATTACGATTAAAAGCAATATCAATGAACTCATTTATCAAGGAAATGATAATTAAATTATTAAAGGGCTCAAGGACTTCAAATTCTACCATTATGTAATTAAAATATTTATATTTAATCAAATTTTAGTTTAGTAGAGGGGAAAAATTGTAATTCAACTTTTCACTTTGGAGCTTCCCACTTATAATAATAATAATAATAATAATAATAATAATATATATACACACACCATGTAGGTGTTATAACATACTTCAACTAACATACTATATGCTAGAATAAATTATTTTTGATAGTTAATTTTGTAAAAAAAGTTGTACTGTATCAAAAGAAAAATTATTGATATAGAAAGAAAGAACAAAAGTAAAAGAGCCGGTATGTAAATTAGATTATGGAAAAAACAAAAATGAGATAAGGTAACTTAAAAAGGTAATTAACTGATTATGTATTTTAAGATTTTTCCAAAAAGAGAAGCTGAAAGCGTAGATAATCAACTGATCCAAATAAGTTAGTGATGAATTGATTTACAAAGAATGATGATACCAGTAAGTAAGCAGAGGTAGCTAATAGATTCTCTCGGCTGTGGAAACTGGACGTAAGAAAATAACAATAACAGTTATATTGTCTTTGCTGCCTCTTTCCGCAGCTTCTGTCGCTAACCTCTTTGAACACATTCCTGCTTCTTTCACTGTGTCTCTGATTATGTTCACTACATCTTTCTCACTAACAACATCCCAAAGCCCATCACTCGCCATTACCTGATAAAGCAAATAAACATACATCACTATATACATATCATCATTTTAAATCCAAACAAAACAAGCATCGGAACTGTAAAATCATAACTTGCATCACTATATACATATTCTCAACTGCTGGAGCAATTAATTGAGAGTTGTTGATAATCAACCCTGACACATTATCAAATCAAGATTAGAAGCAAAATGGCGACGAGAATGTCCGAATATACACAGAATAAAGGAGACCACGAGAAGAGGAAAAATAAAGAAAAGATAAAGGGGATTCACGAGATAATAGTGTGCTCTTTCTATACACAAGGGACTACATATCTCTCACCAGGGACCCTAATCTCCTATTTTGCTCCTTTAGAATTACTCCATCCACAACTGGCTGAGAAATGATCTATCAAGTTATCTGGAGATAGAAAACTAGAAAGCTAGCAAACACTTGACCAAAAACCTTTCTGGCTTAATTGGTGGCATATTCCGCATATCAAAGATACTTAAGCATAAAATGTTTTAATGATATGCAACTTCAATTTAACTGGATGGCTAGCGCCCAAAGACAAGCACAATGGCCTCATAGAATTAGGTAAGGAACAAGCATTCAAGGGTTTGGATTTTGGACTAAATTTTCTTAACTAATAACAACTATGCATACCTTTCTATGAATGCCTTGAAATGACCTTGTGAGTGCCCTTTCAAAAATCTAATGCACTTAACAAATTCCAATATCAGCATTACAAATTCCTTTCCCCACACAAAATATTCACGCTACCAGTTAAATTAATATCCAATCACCTATTAAAACCAGAGGAGAAAGGGAAGAAAACGAAAACAGAAGTACCCATAGGCCATACATTTCAAAGTCAAATCAAAAAGTCTGACTGTACCCATACATGTCAAAGTCAAAGTAATAAGAGTGGCTGCAAAGAGGAAGCAACAACAGTCAAGGAAACATAGGGCCTCAAACAAACAAATGATATTAGTAACAGACCGGAGTCCATGTCCTTAGCTGTATGTTATTTGTCATTATCTTTAATGGAAGTTGAAAAGCAGACCCTAATGTGGGAACTGATTGTGCAACAACGCAGTATGTGTTTGCAAATAATTTGTTTTGATAGAACCAGAGATAAGAAGCTAAATCCAATCTGAGAATCAACTTATTGGTCTGGAAGTGGGTAAAATGTGGTCACATATAAACATATAGATAGATTCACTACTAGGATTTGATAACAATAAGTAGTCATTGAAATATCACGGAATGAAATTTTGTTGTTGTAATCCTTACAATGTATTCATCCTCGGCAGAAAGAGTAGTTGAAGTTATCTCAGGTTCCGCAGTTACAGCTGGCTTCAGATCATCATCGCCAATAGACCTTGTGACCTAGAGAAAGTAAATGCAATCAGATTACTAAATGATAATACAATAACTATATTTTGGAAGATCCTAAATCACCAACTATTTCTTCCATTGTTATCCTCACAAGGCCCGCCTGAATCACCAACTGTTGAAATAATGCATTCTGCCAAATACAGATCCATTGCTATTTGCTGCTAGTCTAGAGGTGTCGACCACCCCCTCATAATTTTCGAATGTCAAATATTTTCCATACTTCTATAACACAAGTCATTAACTTATCATTCGTCATATAATACATGAAGAAGGAGTCAAGGTAGTACATTCAATGACCACTTACTCTGATATTAATACATTTATAACTTGTATAACAGCTTGATTATTGAGCTTCATGATATCTAAACATTTTATAACAGTTAATGAATGAATATAATGCAGACACCACTTTCCCTTACTAAGGATTGGATAATAAGATATATATACACTTTCCCTTACTAAAAGGATTGGATAATGTGTATATACATTTGGACCATGCACCAGTGCTACTTTTTTTAACATCACATATATAGCTTATTGTATCTATTTCAAATGGAACTGGGATCAGAAGGCAAGTGAAAATCTTACAGACAAAGGATTCTTCTGATCAAAAATATAACAAGGGAACTACTCCAACAAACGGGGAAGTTTGCATAAATGCAGACTTCCAGAATATATAAACACACATAGAAGGGACAAACAAGAACATCCAAGCTGAAGCTGAAAATTGGCAAGAATTTGGTAGAAATGGAAGAAAAAAAGTGTGCTCTGGATACTATGCTAATCATTAAGCAGTGGCTATGAAAATATGTGAACTTGGGAAGACTAACCTGGAGAGCCGCATCACCCACCCTCCATGTATCCACTTGCCATTTGACAAGGCCACCTGCACGGATAATACGTTCCCGCTCCTCAAGACAACTTGCAACATGATCCTATAACAGTACCGTCTATCAGTGGAAACGCAAAGCCTTCTGATTCGTCAGAAAATTAGCTAAGAAAATGAATCATCTCACCCTACTTAGAAGATATGGGATCCCAGATCGACACAAAATTGTTCTGCAATCACCAGCATTAGCAACAATAAGTTTGTTTCTGACGATAAGAGCAGCTATTGCAGTACAACCAGGGTGCCAATCTTTCTGAACTGCTCCCTTGCGTTTGCGAGAAGAATCAAGTTGTGTCCTGAATGCAACATCTGTCTTTATGAATGCTTCAAAAAGCGCATCAGAGGGACTGCAAAGTCATAAACATCCAAGAGTTGAGTGCCTTGACTCTTTAAAAACTTCTTGGTCATTCACAAACAAAAAAATCACAAGTTAAGCATGTAAAACCTGCAAACTGAACCAAGATTCTGCAACAATCCTGGCAATGCTCCAGAGGAAAACTCAGCAGCTGCTGAACCTGTAGGCACACTAGTTAAGACGGCCATATTCCAGTGAAAAATGTTTCTAATAAGTTTCACTTACGCAAAATAAAATGGCTTCATAGTGGCTGGTATCTCCTTTGTTTGCATAACCATAAAGTACAATCACTTAGGTAAGAAAATTACTTTAGCATCCTCAAAACTTCACTTTAACATCAGTTGCTATTAGAATACCAAATTATTCAAATATTTTTTAATTTTTTTTATGAGAACAAAATTATTCAATTTTAAAGAGCTTGGAGAAATGGAAAGTTCATTTTCGAGTACAACAAACAGCAAATATTAAGGAATCAAATGCCAACACAGTTTCCAGATTAAAGGGATGCTGCTCTCTATAATAATGTCAAATTAGAGGTGAAATTAGTATAGTCCAACAAAAGGAGTTAACCATTCAATCATTTTGTCAAACCCTTTTGAACAATGTCACAAGATTCGGTTAAAATACACTAATAATAGCAAGATATTATGCCACTTCATTATTATTACTATCTTAGCTTGCATTGCTCTTGAGTTTTGTTACTGTTATTAATTACTATATAAAAGTGCAGAAAAAGCTTATATGATATTGGACACAATGTTCCTTGGTTTTCAAAAACCAAGTAGTAAAGACATGAGGTATGATACCAACATGTTCTTCCAAAAATTACTAGACACCCACATTTCCAGCTCTTCAATCTAACAAGCTAATGAGAACATTCAGTTTGGATGTGTGTAACAAATTATTTATTTCCCTTCTAAATGATAGTTAACATAAGGGTAAAATGGTAGGAATTCAGAAACTTGTTCAATCCCGTTTCCTTTTTTTTCTACATGCTGAATACTTGGTGGTCATTCAATTCAACAATAAGAATCACAACAGAGGAAGGACTTGGTATACTACCTCGATGACCATCAAAGATTGCAAAGATGTGAATATCCTTTTCATCACACAACTGAGGCATAAGGAAGTGTCTATCTTCCATTGTTTCCCTTCTCCCACATGATGCAAAGGAACCCCAAGACAGAACTGGACTATAGATATGATCATCTGAAGAATCCAGCCATGTGCTAGCAGCAAGGGCAGTAGGAACTCTTTTCAAAAAGTCTTTACCTTGACTGAACCAGCTAATATTCTCCTGATAGCTTTGGAAATTTGCAGCATCAACACCATTTGAAGAAATAAAAGCTTCCCCTGAGGCCTTCTCTCTACAGCCCCTTCCAACTTCATGTTCCAGAATGAAATCAAGTTCCACGACAATATCATCAAAAGAAGGCCTATTTTGCGGATCTTTATCCAAACATCTTTTTATCAAAGAGACTAAACTTGCTGGAGCACCGGATTGAAGGTCAACTAGAACAGGTCGTAAGCCTTCAGATACAACGGCTGCAGTAAGTTGCTGCTCGGTGTAGTTCATTTCAAGCACCGTATGGGCCTGCCATACGTAGATATAGGAACCAGAAAGCATCTAAGATATATGACAGACAAAATCAACTGCTCGTAACCTCTTTCCAAATGTAAAAGAAGATCATGTATTCGGAAAAACAGTTTCTTGAATTAAAAACCAACTCCCATCTTGTATGTGAAGGAGAAAAACTGCAAGTTCTCTGTCATTTCTAAAGGAGATCCGCATTCTATGAATCTTTATAACCATAAAATTGCTTCTATCTAGTGGGTGTTTGGATTGACTTATTTTCAATGGCTTTTGGCTTTTAAGCTATTTTTTAGTTTTGGAAGTGTTTGGGTAAGCACTTTTTTAAGGCTGAAAAAGTACCAAAATAAGCCAAAAGTCAAAAATTGGGGGTCCCCAACTTATGACTTTCAGCTTTTGGCTTATAAGTCACTTAAAAAAGCCATACAAACAACCCCCTAGTATAGTGATCAGACATACAAGATTAGAAAATGCACGACTAGAATGAGCATACCTTGATTGGCTTCAAAAGATTAGTCTATTGTAGCAATAAATATTCATTTAACATCTTGATGAAAAGAAAATGGAAGTTAAAACATATAATTTACTCTTAAGAAAATAGATTTTTCTATTGGATCATCTCATTGGTTCATTTACATTCCTAGTATAGCAGATGATATCACACATACAATCATACTTACATACTTCTCCTTTGACCTTTTCCACTGTTATAATAGCTAATGGATAAAAAATTGCAATTAAAGCAATAGGTGAGACTCACCTTCTTCCCTCATTACTATTACTTGAGTCTACAGCCCAGAGTGTTCATACAACTTAATATATATTAGTACATAAATCAAGAACATGTTGGTCTAACGCAGTCGGTTTGTCTATTCCTGTGTAGAACCCTACATAAGGGACAATAATATTGACAATTTATATCGAATAGCCACCAGCGTTTTGTTGCTCAAAGGGAGTCCAGATTAATGTGTTGATGTGTCATCCCTTTATGGTTTTACAAAAATCATGGTACCCTTCGGGGTGGCCCAATGGTTTGGGCTTGAGACTTTCATGTTGGAGGTCTCAAGTTCGAAACCACTTGCCAACAAAAGCAAGGGGTTTGCCTTCTGGGTCGAGCTCGTTGCACCGGGCTTGCCTAGTGCAGGTTATCTCTCCTACATGGTTTGCGAGCTATTGCATAGGAGCGGGGGTTTTACCCTATGCGCAACCAAAGGGTAGCGGCTACGGATTTCCCTTGTCATTAAAAAGAAAATCATGGTTTCGCCATTTAAGCACTGTTGTCAGGCAATTCAACATACTTTCATGTGAAGCAACTCGTTCAGTATTCAAATACATTCTTTTCATGGCAAGCACATTTTCTTGATCATTTATATTGATGACATTTTCATAATAGGTGATCATGGAAATATCACCCCAGTTAAACAATATCTCCAGTTATTTTAAAACTAAGGATTTTTGGAACTTGAACCATTTTTGAGGCACCGAAAAAGCACAATGCAGTAGTGGTTTTGTCATTTCATAATGAAAATATAATGGAAGAAACTGGTATGACAGACTGCAAACCTACTGATACCCCAAATGTTTAACTTGTTCCTGGAGAAGGAGCCTCCGAAGGATAGGTTGATACAGGAGACTTGTTAACTAATTCATCTCATAATTACACAAACCGACATCTCATTCAGTTGTACTGAGCTGAGTCAGTTTCTCCAAGCTCCTTGCAATAGTAAATGGAGTGTTGTAATTTGAATTCTCAGAGGTCTCCTGGAAGGACGGTTACATGAGAACAATGCACATGTAAAGATTGTTAAGTAATTTTTATGCAAAGTGGCAGGATCTCCTTTAAATAGATGATCCACCTCAGTATATTGCATTTAAATGGTGGTAATCCGATATCTTGGTAAAGTATGGCCAGATCAAGTGTAGGGCATCTAGCCGTAGATTTAGTCACATGTAAGCCTATACGATAAAACCATTCTATCAAGAATCGCTGAAGGAAAGAATCAATAACACCAATCAAACCACAATACATATGGTTTAATATCCCGTATTTCACGGAAGACCAAAACACATAGGGATAGATTGTCAGTTTTATCAAAAGATCAAATCAGTATGTACTTTTATTAATTTCGTCAAAATTCAAATGAACATTTTTGCGGATATCCTAACAAAACAACTTCAAGACTAACGAATAGCTTTCACAACAAGATGGTAGCATATAATATGTACACGTCAGTTTAAAGTTAAGTGTTGAGATATGCTCCCTCCATTTCATTTTGTGTCTTAACTTGACTATGCACAAAGTTTAAAAATGTAAAGAAGACTTTAGATCTTGTGGTATTAAACTAAAGGTGTGTATAATATACCAGAAATACCCTTTGAATGTTGTGGACTTAAACAAGTCATCTCATTCTTACAAGGGATTGTCACTAAAAATAAAATGGAAATATTGGAATTATAAACCTACTCCCTCTATCCCAATTTATATTTCTCACTTCCCTGTTTAGTCCCTCCCAAAAAGAATGACACAATTCCTTATTTGGCAAGTGTCTAATGACACTATCAACGTTTTACCCTTGTTGGATCCGACTTATTTGGCAAGAAATCAATAAAAGTGTACTCTTCTATTTAAAAACCCATTTACTTCGGGGGTAGTTTTGGAACATTGCAAAGTCTTCTCATATTTCTTAAACTCCGTGTCCAGTCAAACTATGTCACAGAAATTGGGACGAAGGGAGTACTAAATATAGAAAGGTATTTTTTTAAAATAAACTACAAAGGTACAAATGATGCATAAATTAAAACGGAGAGAGTAGCAACATAATGTAATGTCAATTTGGTACATCCACTACAGTAAATTAGGAAGATTCTCTGCATCTCACTAGGTATTCATTAGAATCCTTCCAATTTAGAGCATGTGTACGTCAATATTTTAAGTCTCAATAGCATGAGAGAATAATTGAGCTGGTAGTACCAATTTTGTTCTTCTCTTCTTCTCATTCTACATTCTGGAAAGACCATATATGTTGTGCATAACTGTTTACCCAACAAAAGGAAATAGAACTGAAGAATACTTAACTGTCTAATGGAGGGTCTTTTTTTCTTATTTTTATGAAAGGTAAAATTTACCTTAAATTTGATAGGAATGAAGGCCGACAATTTGCCGACACTAACTAGCTTGAGATTAAGGTGTAACTAGTATGGTAATTAAATGTTGACTGTTAGAATATGAATAGGTTTATACAATCTGTGTCTCAGCACGAAGATCAGTGTATGGAACGATGCCAGTAAGAAGTTCACTGCAACATGATAAATCCAAAAGCTCTTAGAATGTAGAAATACAAAAATACATTTCAAAAAAAGTTCCAAATAAAGAGTTAGTCCATGCATGTTTTAGGCTTTTAGCATCAAGTACAAACTGAGGACAGGTTAATCCTTGTTACTGCTAGCAGCCCCATCAACGTATTTGCCAACATAGCATCACTAACCAAAGAGAAAAGGATATGCCAGTAGATTGGATACAGTAACACAAAATTAGCTCATTATGGGAACAACCTGGTCTTTGTCGTGATCCATTAAAAAGAAGATAATAATAGAAAATAAAAGCAATGCTGCTGCAAACTTAGAGCCGAGGATCTAATGAGTACTAGAAAATAGAAGCAATGCTGCTGCAAACATCGAGCCGAAGGTCTAACGGAAACAGTCTCTCTACCTTCTCAAGGTAGGGGTAAGATCTGCATACACTCTACTCTCCCCAGACCACCCGTGGGATTACACTGGGTTTGTTGTTGTTGTCTCTGCAAGTAGCAATGTGTCTCAAATTATTATCATGGGACACACAAAAGTTTCTGAAAACCACACTTCCTGAAATAAATTCTGAGGCCTTAAGAGGTCACACAATCTTCTTCTTGCATGAGTAGCCCATACAGAGTTCTTAAATTCTTATCACAATATTGTAAAGGTGGTAAGAGGTATGTCACCTAGAAAAGCTAATATGTTTGTTTCAATAATTAGGACTGAAACATAGGACTTGGGCAGTTACCCATGAAACATCTTGCATGAAAAATCTGAAGAAGTCATTTATATCAAAAGAGAAATATCTACTAGATATCTCCAGACTGTGAATGTCTATTAGTTTCCAGTATCTGCAAGATGAACATATGAGACGGTTTAAGGTAGACAAGTACTGTTTTGGAATGTGAATGGATGAGTTTTCACTTGTTAGGGATAGATTGTTTTACCCTATATGAAGCATGTATCATGTTTATGCTGATCTTTTTCCTCTAGAATTTATATAACAACATTAACAACAACATACCCAGTGAAATCCCACCAAATGGAGTCTGGTTAGAGTTTATATACAGCTAAATTATTTATTTGGATTCAATTCATTGAACTTCTGATAGAAATATTCAGCCCTTTGTGCTTCCAGCCTTCTCACCACTCCATATTCATGGAGAAATCACAGCCCCGAATTATGACAACAAATCAATGATTCTATATAGGAAGAAACTTGTTTAGAAGCAAAACAACATTCAAACAGCACATATTATACATTGAAAGCAGGCATAACAAGTTAGTAGCAAGTATGTAAACTTGCAGAATCACTACCGTTTCTTATTGTGATGCAATGCAGCTGGTGACTACAATACTTACTTCACTGTTATTCCAAAGCTATATACATCAGACTTTTCAGTGTGGATCTCTTTCGTCAGCACCTCTGGTGCCATGTAAATAAGCGTACCAACCATATTCCTCTTATGGAAACCTCCAGTTGGCTTGCCAGTCGATTTCCAGTTTTCAGTGGAAACTAGTTTAAGATTTTTTTTGTATTCGGCCAAACCAAAGTCCGCGAGATGTGGTTGTAGCTGTCTATCAAGCTGCAGTATAGCCAAAAAAATCAATGGAAGTTTATCATTGAGATAATTGGGAGAGGGACTTATTTAAAGTGGACAATGATATACATAAAAACTGCAAAAAGAATCAGGAAGATCAAAGACATTACGAGAATGTTTGCTGGTTTCACATCCCTGTGCACAATCCCAAGGTTATGTAGGTACTGTAAGGCCTTTGCTGTAAAAGGCAAGAGCTCTGTAAATTTGCTACCATTGAATTGATTTTTTTTCATTAACAGAGGAATAAGGGAGAGAAAACAAAGTAGCCTAAACAATTCAATACATTTCCTATGTAGCCAAAAACAGTAAGGTAGTTGGGTGTGCTTTGATATCAAAAGCATTAGGAGAAAGAAATGCCATTTAAGCAAACATATTCTATGCTTAAAGCCATTTGGAAAGATAGCCAGTTTTAGGGAAAACTTGAGGAAGTAGGAAAAGTGTGAGATATACTTAACTTAGTAGGAAAAAACATCTTAGCTAGAAGATTACTCTTTCATCTGCAAATGTAACTGGGACTCAACAAGATGTGATGGCATTTCCTGAAACATCCTAGTATTCGCTTCACCTCCTCCAAATTTTCTATTGCACTCCCACCACTCAATGATTTTTCTTTCTATATATTTCATCATGGTTAAATTCTCAATAGCTGATATAAATATTAAACTACAAAATCTCATAGCAGTCCAGGTGTCTAGTAATGATTCAAGTGTCATCCAATGCCCTTTCTTTCCCTTTTTATTTTTAGTCCATATGTGTCATCTACTATCAATGACAATCTGATATTGTAGTCTTCCAATAGAAGCTTAATTGCTTTTATTTTTTAATAACAACAGTGTCATGTGCGCACCTCAACTAAATCAATGGGGACATCAGCTACCTCCCACCAGCACATGTCTATCCACTAAAGCTTAGCCAGATGGAAAAAAATCATCTAATGTTTTTTGCCTCAGCTAGGAAGTGAATTTGCCATCTCATGGGTCTTAACTCACTTCATTAATGAATATTTTCCTAATCACACTCAATAGCATAGCATTCTCAATGCAAGTTTCACAAGATTGATCACTTACATGATCCTTCATGGAAAATGTTATAAATTCTTTGGAATTACATTACATCATTAACCTTATTCGATAGGTTAAACAATCCCCACACCGAAGAAAAAAGAAGTTAGTATTATCCATGATTACGTGGAAAAAGACAAGCAGCTGGAAAATGCACATGCATAACACACCTAAACGAGCTGCGATTTCAAGTGCCTGTCTGATACTTGGACACCATTCATCCACGTGTAATTTCCCGGCAAGATTTCCAGACTCATAGTATTCAAAGAAAAACATGTAATTTGGCGGCTTGGCGTGTGCCCCCACTAGCTTTGCTATCCCCCAATGATCCAATGTGCTATATCCAAAAGACATTTTAACAGAACTTAACAAACAAAAATATTAACTATCCTCAAAAACATAACAATAACTCATGATATTCTTGTAGGGAAACACAACAACAAGTAGGGAGTATCCTCATATGGCCTAAAAGGTAGATATTCTAGTTTTGTCAATCAAAAATTGTAATTTTGCATACGGAAATATACGGAGAAGGGCCTAAAATGACCTCAACTATTTGAATTGGTACAAAACTATCCTCCGTCCTCCTTTCGGCCCCCAAATACCCTAGACGTCAATCTTTTGGCTCAATAATACCCGTGATGTCAATCTTTTGGCTAAAAAATATCCTTATTTCTAACTGTTCACACTCCTAAGGTGGATGGAGGGCAATATTGTACCAAATCTCATAGTTTGCATTTTAGGCCCTTCTCCGTTAAAATAATTTGAAATTACTTAATCAATATATGGACTCATATGATTGACCTGATTTTGAGTTCCATAGTAAAATCACCTCCCCATCCCCCTTCACTTCTCTCTCTTCCACTTTTCTCTTCTGCGATCTTTTCAATCATTTTAAATTTAATTTTCTTAAACTTGTGGCATTCATATAGAAATAATTTGTTCCAAGAGATAGTATTTGGGGCCAAAAGGTTAATGTCAGGGTATTTGGAACCGAAAGTTAGATGGAGGATAGTTGAGAGGCATTTCAGGCCATTCTTTGTTTTGTATATCGTTCTTTTACTTATTCAAGTGATAAAATTTGCTATTTCCTGTGTTTAAAAAAAATGAAAGGTTGGAGTATGATATCAAATCTTCTAATTGTTCGTCTCAACTCTGTGACATCGAATTCTTAAGCTTTTAACTAGAATTTACATAATAAAAAACTAATAAAAAGTACAATAAATACCATTTTTGGTCAAAAACTTTTATCTTTTAAAAAACCAATTGTTTGAGTAACCACATTTCACATTAGGACACTCAAAACTTCACTATTTTTTTTAGAATTGTTGGTGTATGAGGTTACTTCACTCAAAGCAATTTAACAAACCTAAATCAAAACCCCCATTCACAAACAATTTGCTCATAGGTAAGGACAAAGTAAGAACTACTTACTTTGCTATATAGAAAACACATTTCAATTAATCAAACAAAATAAGGGAGGAAATTCACCACAATAATTGCAGTTCTTTATGGAATTTATCAATATCTTCAGATGTAGACAAGATGGGTTTTTTAACAGCAACTCTTTTACCATCAAGAATGGCTTCATATACCACACTTTCAGCCCCTGTAACCAAATAAAGATTAGTAAAAAATTGGTATGTTAGCTGCATGTCTGTAGAGATTTTAAAGTGTAAAATGAATAAGACCTCGAGCAATAGGGTGAGAGAGAGAATAAGAAGGAGGAGGGAGATGAATGGGGATTTTTTGGCTGGTACAACAACCACGAATGCAAGTGTTAGGTTGCAAGATTTCCAGGCCCATGTTCAACAATTCCCTGTCTTCTCTTCCTCGTGAAAATGTATAAGAAAATTAAGAAATGGGCACCTGAACAAGTGATCAGATTCTTCAGCTGAAGGTGGACCCAAGTGACCCAATTGGAGGAACTTTGCACGGTTGGTAAGCAACTTCGTCCACCATTGGCCCACCATATAATCAAATACACATTTTTGCCACATAATTTTCTTTGAGCAAATTACAGAAATCACATACTTTTAAGACAAAATTATAATTAAAAATTTGTAATTACAAAAATTCCTCAAACGGATACAATATTATAAGCGCTGATACATTAATCCGATGCGCGAGATACATTAATCGTTAAGTAAGGTACATTACATTTTATACATGATACAGTAATCCGATGTATATTTTATACATGATACACTAATCGAATGCGCGAGATACACTAATCTGATACGCAAAAATGAGGAATTTTGGAGATTTGTAAAACTTATAGGGGATAATGGTAATAAGTAAACTAAAAGGTGGGATTTCTGTAATTTTTCCATTTTCTTTTGATAAAATACATAAAAAATTCCTCAACTTTACGGGTAATTCTTCATCCCTTAACTTTATTCAAGTGAATTAATACATCCTTAAAAGCATATGAACCACACTTAAGGGTCGTTTAGTAAGGAGTTTAAGAGAAATAGTTCATATATTATGTATGATATTTTTAGTACTGTGTTAGATGGAATTTTGGGCATATGTATAACTAATTAATAGATTAGTTATACACCCTATATGGTATTATAGGAGGTATAATTAATACCTTCTATTTGGTGGTAGTAGTAATACATAAAATTTAATATCATGGGATTAATCTATATTTGTACTAGAAATTTTTTAAATAAATTAGCTTACAAATTTTATTATTTAGAAAGAGTTGTTTATTGCTAAATAAATTCAAAACAAATCAATACAATATTTGAAATGAGAGTTGTTTAACATTTACTAATTGAAAAGACAAATATATGACCACATGACGTTTGTGATCTTAAATGAATATATTATTTGTTGATATATATGTGATTTTTTAATTATTTGTATATTGAACAATTTATAAAATTGCACACATATCAAAACTACAACTTGCAATATTTATGTGTAAGCGTAGATGGTTTATTTGATTTTACTATTGTTTACCATATTTTTGGTTTAAAAGTATATGGTCTATATTATTTTTTTAAAATGAAAATTGATGATTTTTTAGTAATCAATTTATTGAGATGACAATTATTTACCCTCTATTAACACCTCAAATTTCGAAAAGGGAAAAGGTTGGATAAATTGTAGCTACTTGTTCAGATCTAGAGGACCAGTCTACGGGTCGTACAAAATTTTTACTAGTCGTAAACCTGTCTCATAGAAATGGGAGAATATTTTTTGAAAAATGATGTTCTAGTATCTCATACTATGGTTGACCCGAACGATCTGTCAAATGATCTATGGGTCGTAGATAGGTTCCGTAGAAGCAATCTTGACTTACTAAAAATTTGGGGTTAAGGTTGAGTTCTACGAGTAGGGTCAACGAACTGTAGGAAGCAATCCAAAGTATATCCTAGTAGTAACATGGCGTATAAAATCCTGAAAGGCCCTACACAAGCTAGCATACATCATACAAAATAATGGAAATAAAGATTTCAAATGAAACAATCTTATATCATAAAAGAGTTTGACAAAGCGGAAGTCTAACATAAGTCTCAACTATCCATCTACTAACTCAAAGGAAGCAGTTGGAACGTAACCCATACACTACGTACAAATGTTTGAAAACTAGAATGATATAAAGTTATAAGTGTTTTGGCCCAGCCCTCAAATCATGAGGACTCACCAATCTTCAAATGTCAAATGGATCAACTAGCCACGAGTATGAGAGGTAGGAGCATCGAACCCTATAGTATGAAACAATGCAGGCACAAGTATGCACAAGTATACTAAGTATGATAGCAATGCGTAAGAGTTATGATAGCAATGCGTAAGAGAGACTTTACATGACATGCAATGACCAAGCTAAATCATAAGATCAAAGGTTAGAAAACATAAGTCATAATCATACTCAATGCAAGTTTAACATCTTCAAAATACTGCTAAGGTGGATCCACTAGCTAATGTCTATCTAAGACAACATCATATGGTGGCACATAGTTAGGGACAAAGAGATTGCTACTAGAGACCCGACCTCTACAGCGGGAGAGCCTCCATCTCAATGTCCTCTCGGTGCTAAGTAAAATCCCACGGAATAGTCATTAATCATATTCATATTATGATTCATGGAAAAGCACAATTAAGTTTACTAATCCAAGATAGAAATATCATAGAGTATCTCCTTAAACCATGCGTGATAAAACCTTTCACCATCGATGATCTTTTCATAATAACTTTATAAGACTCATAGACATTAACTTCATACTAAAGTGTCATACTACTAATGGTATTTGTTTTAGAAACTTGGTCCATGATCATTGATGGCATATTTGACTACCATACTAATCAAAACATAATATAGAAAAATAATCAAAAGCATTAATGAAAAATCTAAATGGAATTCATGTCATGTGGCCAAGCTTCAAAGAAAATATAAATACCTTCATCTATAAGCTTACTTAAGTCATAAACAATGTTTATATAAAACATGCATAATTTCCATAAATCATAAATCATAATTCATAAGCTTCATCATCTGTTCATAGTCAAAAATCATGGAGCATGCATGGGTTTCATATGAATTCAACTTGAAATCATGTAAATACTCCAATTCATGCATTATAAGATAGAAAACAAGTAATTGAATTGTAATTGAAGAGAACACTTGAAGATTGAATAAAACCCTAACTTTGAATTGAGAATCTAAGTTGCAAAATTGGAAGATCTTTGAGGAACCCTATGGAGGAAAGGACTTCATAGGTGAATACTAACATACCTTAGTGATCAAGGCACAATAGCTATGGTGAATTGAAAATCTTAAAGTGAAACTCTAGCTTCTTCTTCATTAGCCTTAGAGAGGATTTTGGGGATGATCTTGGAGGGAAATTTAGAAATTAGGTGAATGATTTAAAATGGATAGTTTTAGGACCTAAATCACTTATATAGGTCTTGAAATAAGGGTTAAAACGAAAGGTTAGGCACCAAACACAGAGGAAAAGACTTAAAATAGTCCTAACTTAAAAGCTGATGGGTGACCTATATGGACCCCTAAACGGACTGTATAGGTCAACATGGTCCGTATATGGAACCATACAAAGGAGGCCAAAAATTAGGTTTCCCTAAATGGCCAACCACTTTCCCTAAACGTCTAGTGATACCCTAACAGACTGTTTAGGATTCCGTAAAGGGTTCATGGTCCATTTTTGGGTTCGTAAAGGTTAACTCACTTTAACCATTTTCAAAGTCCTATGTGTTACAATATCTCCCTCTTGGAAACATTCGTCCTCGAATGAAACTCAAGCTAGAATGAAAATAGTAGGAGAGAAACTAGCAACCCAACATGAATGCAATTCATCCAAATGCATGTCTAGTGATACCCTAACAAACTGTTTAGGATTCCGTAAAGGGTTCATGGTCCATTTTGGGTTCATGAATTTGCCCATTAGCGTACTTTAACCTTTTTCAAAGCCCTATGTGTGACAATATCTCCCTGTTGAAAACATTCGTCCTCGAATAAAACTCAAGCTAGCATGAAAATAATAGGAGAGAAACTAGCAACCCACATGAATGCAATTCATCCAAATGCACATAACCAAGGAGGAACATCGACTCCAAGCTAAAACATATTCAAAATATTATTTCATAAGGAATACATGCATATCGTACTCAAATGCACATAATCATGAAGAAATCAATCGAGCTAAATCATATCTTTAAAAAATCAGATTTTTCATGAGCATGTATACATGAGGAAACATGAGAATGACTAAAAATGCAAGAATCCTAAGGAGTGTGTGTAACACCTTAGAAATCAGACTTAATGTTGTTGTTGATCTTTGGCGTATTTATGCGCCTAATAACCAATTTATCCCATATATATAGCTAAGTTTCAGAGCAAATTCCTAATCGAACTGAAATTTTAGAGTCCATTGATTTTGTTTCCTCTAACCAATATGATTAGATGTTTCAGGGTGAAAAGCAAAGAAAAAGGAGTGAAAAAGGACACTATGCAAAAGGTCAAAGAATAGAAGCTGAAGTTGCTAAGGAGAAAGGCCAAGAAACTGAAAAAAATACACTGCAAGGAAGCAGCTCCGCGACACGGAGCTGAGGCCAGCGTGTGGAAAACAATTTAACTCAACAGTAGAGTGCACGCCAGGAGCGCGTCGCGGAGAGGATCCAATTGTGCACAAATTGTTACTAGGGAACAGGTCCACGTCACAGACCTGGACTTTAGAATTGAGTCACATGTTTTATTTCAGACTATAAATAGTCCGATTGTATTATTTTATCATTATTCAATTTTTGAAAAATGGGAGAGCATCGATTTGGGAAATTTTGCTGACACTATCTAGGGTTTTTCTTCTACTCCTTTATTTTGGTAAACATTTCTATGATCTTTGAACATTATTAGATGATGTTTTATTATATGAGTAGCTAAATTCACTTATTCTAGGGTTGTAGCTACGATTAATGGTGTAATAATATTTGTTTCTAGCATGAGATGGGTTTTCTTATGATTTATGCTCACATTATTGTTTAACTATTTTAATGGCTGATCAACATTAAAATAAACTCATTGTCCGCTCTTGAACTCGGAAGACGAATAGAAGGATAGACAAAAGAATGTGAGAAGCGTGTTCATTCTAGGGTAAAACTTAGAGTGTTTCGTATGTAGGATATGTTTATACTTATATGTCGCGTTTGATTAATACACAAGATGATAGCTTAATACTTCGTCATTGGTTCATACCTATCCTCGCTCTACGATGTAGTTAGGCTGTTAATGGTGGTAGGCGATTAGAGGTCGGGAGATCATGATCGTAAAATTAACCTTGTGAGTCAATAATAAGGATAACCTGTCGAATGCTAGGATAAATTATTATTGTGCTTGAAATCGGTATATGTTACAACCCTGGAATATTTTCCCAAATTGCGAAATTCCCTTGTTTGAAGTTGTTTAATTGTAGTAATTAATATTTGAGATAGTTCAATTTAGTTGATATAAACAAATTCTTGAAAACGTCTGTCTCATAAGTAAATTTAGTTTAGTTACAATAAAGTTAGTGTTTTGAAGTCCTTTGGGTTTTATAATCCGGCTCGAAAGAGTCGTTGTACTATTTGAGTGACCATGTGTACTTGCGTGTGCTTTTGGACGCAACAAGTTTTTGGCGCCGCTGCCGGGGACTTAAAATCGACAGATATCCAATTTTTGAGTTTCTAAATTATTTGTACAAGTGTTGACAACTTGATCTTGATTTTTCAATTTGCAGGTTGTGTGAAGTTTTCATCACATTGGAAGACGACCAGGACTTGGTAGAGCCTCTAGCTGAACCTGAGAGATTTGTTCGTTACCAGAGAAGGCAAAGAAGACTCACATATCATGTTCCTCTTGTCGCTAGTGAACCAAAAACTTCAGAAGAAAGGGAGGATCAAGACACACCCGCAATGATGGCAGAAATGAAAGTGAGAGATGTGGCAATCCCACAGACCACCAATGTTACCTCAAGTATTCAGAAACTTGCAGCTGGTGGGAGGTTTGAATTGAAGCAAAACATGGTGCAACTATTGCACACAAATGGACAGTTCATTGGTCTTTCTCATGAGGACCCACGTATGCATAATCAGAATTTCCTCGAGATCAGTGACACGTACACCCCAACCGGAGTGAACTCTGATAATGTGAGGCTCACCTTATTCCCCTTTTCTCTGCTAGGAAAGACAAAAAGATGGTTGAACTCTGAGCCCGCAAATTCCATAACATCTTGGGATGATCTTGCTAGGAAGTTCTTGATAAGATTTTTTCCATTCGGGAAAATGATGAGTCCGCAAATTGGACTCATTTAGGGCTTTATTTTGATAAGAATAGTGTCCTCGAATGCTTATTTTGTCTAAGTATCTGATGAAAACTCTTAAGTTTCAGGTATTTGAAGTTTTAGTGAAAGCATGGACACTTAGGCGCAAAAAGGAACAAAGAGGCTGAAAAGAACGACGAAGCTGAAGCCCAAGCATAGCCAAGCACACTTGGTGATTCGCCGAAGGGATTTACTCTACCTTTGTTCCAGTACGCGAAACCCTGAAGGATTTCTCAAAAAGGTGATGAAAGAAGCAGTCACCGAATAGTTTCGCGAAATACTACCATACCGCCTAATGGTCCAGAACGTAAAGGTGCTGAAGGCAAGCACAAAACGACGATGAGACAGACGAAGGGCGAGTCGCCGAAGTCATTTGGCGACATTGACTAACTTCGCCAAAAGATCCGCCAACGCTATTTTCTAAAGTCTATAAATACTGAACTTATTATTATTTTTAAGAGTGGAACTTTTATTTTAATTTTCAGAATAGAATAGTACTTTTTAGACATTTTTCTCTCAAGTTTGGAGAGGGTATTTGGGAACTTGAAGAAAGGAGTTCATCTTCCCCAAGTTGGAAGTGGGTCTTCTCTATTCTTCTTCCTTTGCTTAAATTAAGGTTTAATTTCTTATACCCATTTGATTTTACTATCATTTTAGGTGTACTTTGTTATTTCTTTATGTGTGACTAAAAACCCCCCATTCTTGGGGTTTGATTTAGCAAATATTTGTTGAAATTATTGTTGGGTCTTGCTTGCTGATAGGTTAGATGTAGTTTAATGGTGATTTCACATAGTGGTTGTGGTTTAATCTAAAGGGTTTGTAGTTGCAAATACAAAGCCGCTCATGTGTTTTCGGCTTGCCCGAGAGGGAGGTCACGAAACCAAGATCACTAGACTGATGGCCTAAGGAGTGGGTCGACATGAGTTTCAGCCCAAGAGGGTGAGCCCTAGTCTTATATCCTAACACTCAGCTCGAGAGAGTGAGTGGGGTAAGGCGTAGGCTAGTCTTTATGCGGCAAATGGGTGTTCGAGAGGAACACATTTGAAACGGGGTAAGTTGCCCGAGAGGGAACTTATTTGCATTTAAAACTTAGCTTAGTCACTATTATCTTACAAGTTTCTTGTCAAAAGCATGTACCCAACTATTTATCTCAACTTGTATTGCGGTCACACCCCAAGAACATTTCTCCATACTTGATTTTCTTGTTAATTTTTGCTGTTTTTACTACTTGTAACAAAACCCCAAAATTGATATTTGACACTTTCGTGTCACCCCCTTTATTTATAATATTTTTGTTCGTTAATGTCTTTAGCTACGACTACTTAGAGCTTAATTTTATTTTTCTATCAATCCTCAAAACCACTCCATTAGGACACGACCCCAATCTTTAGTTGGGTTACTATACTATCTATGATCGTAGACACTCACACCGTAGGTTAGTGTCGTTGGTCACGATAAGCATCAAATTGGCGCTGCTGCCGGGGAGTGGTGTTATTTGAGAATTTTTGTTTGATCAATAGAATTTTTGTTCTTCTTAGTTGTAGTTTACTAACTTTACTTTTATTTTTGTTTTTCGTTGAGTTGTCCACTTAGATGAACATGGCTAAGTAGAGTAGTGGCAAGTTGGTGGAAATAAGCCACGAAATCCAAAAGGACCTCACGCTGACCGCACTGACATCTCAGATAAACGAACTGGCCACCAAACTCTCAGAGGTGGAAGTCCAATGCAACTACAAGGGGAGGTATATACCCCTTCATGAGCGGAGGAAGTCTAGAAATGGGAGAGAAAATCGTGTCGAGGGCACACTTCAAATCATTCTCCTAAAGGTCACCGATCAGGATCGGGAGTTAGAAAAAAGGAAAGAGAATATTGAAGTGCTGCATCAAATGATTGGATCCCACTTTAGGTCAATCCAGCTACTCAGGTCACTTCTGAGTTTTGCAGTGCCTCATCTCCACCCAAATGACATATTGGGGTCACCTAGTGACACTGGGGCAAACCCCAATAACGAAGAGTGAGACAAGGCTTACGTCGTGCCACGACGTAAAATAAGGTGCTTCTTGGGAGGCAACCCAAGGTTTTACTGCTTTTCATTATTCTGTTTGAATAATGGTGTGCTGATTTTGTAGGGTAAAATGAGAAAGGTGTTGAGAAATGCAAGTTGGCAAGCCAAGGACCCAGTGGGCGAGTCACCGAATCTATCAGCGACTCCGACTTAACCCATCGTTGGGACCCCAAAATAAGAGATGTATGGTAAAACTCGGCGAGGTAAGTATGCTTTTGGCGCGTCGCCAATTTTATCGGCGATAAGACTAACGTCGCCGAATGACAGAGAACTGAACGGTTATGTAAAGGCAGAAAGTCAAAATGTTTGAAGCTCTCACTTTCCCTCTTCTTAAACTCTTCAAAATCACACCAAAGTTACTTATTCTTAGATTTTTACCTTTCCATTAGTATTTCAATTGGTAAATAGTGCTTGGGGTTGAATCTTTTTGCTGCCTAGCGTTCCAAAAAGCAATTTGATCGGAATTAAAGGTTAGTCTATAAAACCTCGAACTTATCTTAAAGTTTTTGCACTCTTTTGAAATTGTAATTTCAGGTGACGTGTGATGGGCCTCTCTGATATAAATAAGTTGATATGCTATGAGTAATTCGAGCTTAATTGCCTGGAATATTTTAATAGTTGAATGCCTTGTTGTTTGTGCTTTAATTTGATTGAGTTTGTACTGGGTGTTGCTTGATTGTCGTTATATTGGTGGGGTAAAACCTAAATGGCCCACATTTGTGCTGAGCAACAAAAATTGCTCAACAAAAAAATGGGTGACGACATTCTTAAAGGTGATCATAGTTAAATGGCTAAAATTTGGTAGGTCCGAAAGAAGTCTGAGTATTCCGGAATGATAGGAAGTATGGGTCTTGTGTGAATTTCGTGTCTGCATGCTTTAATTTCATTTTCAGTGCTTGTATGGTCGATTCTAAGGAGTGGGTTGAAAAATAAGCACGATGAATCATTCGGCGAGTCGGGTCGTGCTCGCAAAAGGATTCGGCGGTTCGCCTATTGATCTTATATCGCTCTTCATTCATGTCCATAGTGCTGAGAGATTTGTAACTTTCGGCGGACACATCTGTGGTCGCCGAAGGTAGTCAGCGACTCGCCATTAGGACTTCAGACCGCCTTTCGCATGCCTCATCTACCCTCTGTCACTTTATCTTTTGGCATACTACTTCGTCATTGCCCAAAGTAGTCGGTGTCTCACCAAATAGAATTTTTCATCTCTTATTTGCCTAGATTTCAAGCTAATCCCTTCGGCGAGTTCGACCTAGCTCGCTAAAGAGATTTGGCGATTCGCCGACTGATCGGCGAACCTTTCTACTTCAGATTTTTCTGTGTTTTAGTGTGACTGTTCTTCTGACTAATCACAAACTTTTGCAGATATAGTACACACAAACCTAAACGCACCACCTCAGAAAAAGGCAACGAGAATTACAATCAATAAAGAAGGATCACGTCCTTCACAGAAAAGAAAGCAAGATCTCCCACCGGGAGATAAAGGCAAACGAAAAAAGCACATCGCTAGGAAGGGCACAAATGTTGAACCGGCTGTTTCTGAGCCAAAGGATGAGCAGCCTTCGATAAATCGAAGGGAGGAACTTAGGGCTAGAAATCAGCCCACAGCCACCGGAACCCCTTCCTCTGCTACTCCCCGAACTACCAAATCAGTGCCGACTCCAACACCACCTCTAGGGACTCCTGCACTCCCTGTACTCCACCTCCACCCAGGTTGCTGAACAGACTAAAAGGCGATGGTTTACGAACCATTCTAGAAGAAAAATTATTACCTGTGTAGGGTTTGGAAGGTAAGCATGCTGAGGTGCTTGACACACTCAGGTATCATAAGTTCAAGCAGTTCACTAGACCACGAGGCTCTTACATCCCTTCATGGGTTCGAGAATTCAGTTCACTAGACCACGGGGCTCTTACATCCCTTCATGGGTTCGAGAATTCTACCTAGCTTATGGGGAGTTGGTCTCGAAAAATAAGAAAAAGGCTAGTGAGTTTCGACCAATGAAGTCGGTTATGGTCAGAGGCAAGGAAATGAAGTGTCACAGCGAGCATATTAATATTGTATTGGGTCGAACGCTGCACTCGACACTACCCTACCAGGGTTTGCCTACTGCTCAGTCCCTGGATAACTTGAAGGGTTGTCTAGCTCCGATGATCTCTAACACCACCTCGAGGTGGATGGATGCAGGAGCTCAAATTAAGAAGAGGGACATGAACATTACCTCCCGATACTGGTTTGGTTTCATCAGCAACACTATCATGCCATCCCAGAACGAGTCCATTCTGCGGCATCCTAACGCTTCTTGCCTTGGGTCTATCATGGCTAGGAGGCAGATCAACTTGGGGCTACTAGTTTCACAGGAGATGGCCATTAGAGCCAAACAGACGCAGACGTCTCTGCCCTTTCCTATTCTGGTCACAGAATTATGCCAGCATGTTGGAGTACCCCAAGATCCTGCCAGTGATATAGAGGTCACTCTGTCTTCTTCCACTGATATCCGACGTATAGAGGCCGAATTAACACGAGAGGAGAATGACAGGAAATGAGCAGCCTCAACAGATAATTCTCCAAAGGTCAATATTGACTTATTATCAGCAGAAACACCTTCGTCCACCCGGGCCTCTGAACTCTCAGGTATACCAGCTTCTTCTTCTTCTTCCTCACAGGCTCCAGGTGCTTTCTCATCCTCCCAGCCTTCTAGAATATCTTAGGCCATGATCTTGAAGATGGGGCAGTTTGCCTATTCAACTGATGTGAGAGCCACCAGACTGGAAAGGTTTGTTCCAGAGATGATTGACAGGGCTATACTAGCAGCACTTACTCTCATTCAGACTTTTGTTGATGCCTTAACAGTGAGAGTTATGGCTTGTGAGAGCAGACATCGAAAACCTCTGAGGTGACGGCCCTAAAAGCCGAGATTGCAAGTTTGCAAAAGGACGTAGATTACCTTAAGTCTACCGAATTCACTTCAATCTTAGAGAGAGCAGATGATAAGCATATTCCTGAGACCACTGGAGATGTGCAAAAGGATGGTGCAACACAGACAGAGTCGGATGCAAAAATCAACGAGGAGTTGATAGCAGCACAGATTGAGGAGATAAGAGTGAGCCAAGATGCGAGTATATTCAGAGATTTGCCAGATCTAGTAGAGAGAGTTACGTCCACAGCAACTCCTAGTGGATCTGGCACTGCCTTCCCATCTGAGACTACTCCGGGCACAGATGTCCCAACAGATAGAGAGATTGCATAACCAGGACCTTTCTCTACCCTCTTCTCTACCTTGCTTACATCTACTTTTGGATTCTGTATTACTTGCATTTGAGGACAAATGTGTTTTTATTTGTGGTGGGGTGAGGCCCACACCTTTTGTGCTGGTAGTTGTGTTTTGTGTATATACTTGGGCTGTCTGTTATAATTATGTTAAATACTATTTTTTTTTGTGGATGTTTGAGTTTGTAGCTCTGTTTACTTTTAATTGCAAAATAATTTTGACCCTTTCGCACATTTTTGCCACCCCTCGTGAATTGAATGTGGTTGTTCTTTTGCAAAAAATTAAGTTTTGGTTTCGATCAATACCGATGACTTGAATAGTGCTCTTAATTGAATGAACATGAATGTATGGCTATGACGAGGCCAAATGAAGTTGCATAGACAATATGTGAACTATTTGCATCTCATTGTGATTAGCCATTTATCGAAGTGATTCTCTTGTAATGACCATTGCACACAGCGAAAGTGTGTAGTCTTGTTTGACTTAAGTGTTGATGCCTTGTGTGATTAGCTTGCTTTGAACCATGCATGAATAAACCTAGAATTTGCCCTGTTAGTCTGATTGATTTAGAAAGGTGTACTCTTGATATGATTTTAGGCAACTTTAAAGAGCGTGAACCAAATTTGACATATACCTCTTTTGTGGCCTACCCGTGAGTGTGTGAAACTCTTTTGAACACCCTTTGAGCCTTACCTTTCTTTGGAAGAACCATGATGAACCCTAGACCTCACTTGACCCACTACCTATAACCCTCTTAATTTGTGGTTTAGTGAATAACCAACTTAGGCCAAAAGCCTAAGTTAGGGGTGTGGTGAAAAGGAAAACGAGAAGTCAAGAAGTACAGGAAAAGTCCCCCTTAACCCATGGTGTTGCAGAACAGTGGAAACCTCTTCAATTAAAAAAAATAAATAAATAAAATAATATATATATAAAATGTGGAATAAGGTATGAAGGAAATCGGGTTTCCAAGCAATCCATGAGGATGAATAAACATGTGACTTAGAAGCATTAGAAAAAGAATTGATAAAGAAGGAGAAGAGAATGCCTTGAGAACACCACATCCCACGAGGAAAGAGCTATTGAGCCTAAATGACCATACCTTTGCACTCATACCCATTACAAACCTTAGAAAGACCTTTTTGATCTTAAGTAAACTGAATCAAAAGTCGATTGAAAAATAAGGGCAAACCTATGGGTGAAAACATGCATTGTGTTCCTTTTTTTGAGTGTGAGCATTGCATCTAATTCTTGATTTTGAATTGATTAACCTCTGTGTGTGTGAATATGGAATCTTTCTTCATGTGAGGGCATTTAGATACCTTTTGTCGAGCTTGAACTCGCACAAGTAGCAAGTAGTGTGAGCATGAGAATCTCTGGTAATGGTGTGTCATAACTTGAATTTTTGAGTGCACAGTTGATCTTTGCATAAGTAATTTGAATCTTATTGTGTATGTTCATGATTGAGACTTGTGTAGCACTATTTGAGACACCCTTTTTTAACGGCTTAACTTGAGTTTGCTTGAGGGCAAGCAAAAGTTTAAGTTGGGGGTGTTGATGAGTCTACAAATTGGACTCATTTAGGGCTTTATTTTGATAAGAATAGTGTCCTCGAATGATTAATTTGTCTAAATATCTGATGAAAACTCTTAAGTTTCAGATATTTGAAGTTTTAGTAAAATCATGGACACTTAGGCGCAAAAAGGCTGAAAAGAACGACGAAGCTGAAGCCCGAGCTTCGCCAAGCACACTTGGCGATTCGCCGAAGGGATTTACTCCGCCCTTTGTTCTAGTATGCGAAACCCTGAAGGAAAAGGATCAAAAAGGCGATGAAAGGATCAGTCACCGAATAGTTCCACAAAGTAGTACTATGCCACCCAATGGTCCAGAACGTGAAGGTACTGAAGGAAAGCACGAAACGGCGATGAGACTGATGAAGGGCGAGTCGCCGAAGTCATTCGGCGACATCGACTAACTTCGCTGAAAGATACGCTAGCTCTATTTTCTGAAGTCTATAAATAATTAACTTATTATTATTTTTAAGAGTGGAACTTTTATTTTAATTTCCAGAATAGAATAGTACTTTTTAGACATTTTTCTCTCAAGTTTGGAGAGGGTTTTTGGGAACTTGAAGAAAGGAGTTCATCTTCCCCAAGTTGGAAATGGGTCTTCTCTATTCTTCTTCCTTTGCTTAAATTAAGGTTTAATTTCTTATACCCATTAGATTTTACTATCATTTTAAGTGTACTTTGTTATTTCTTTATGTGTGGCTATAAACCCCCCATTCTTGGGGTTTGATTTAGCAAATATTTGTTGAAATTATTATTGGGTCTTGCTTGCTGATAGGTTAGATGTAGTTTAACGGTGATTTCACCTAGTGGTTGTGGTTTAATCTAAAGGGTTTGTAGTTTCAAATACAAAGCCACTCATGTGTTTTCGGCTTGCCCGAGAGGGAGGTCGCGAAACCAAGATCACTAGACTGATGGCCTAAGGAGTGGGTCGACATGAGGTTCAGCCCGAGAGGGTGAGCCCTAGTCCCATATTCTAACACTTAGCTTGAGAGAGTGAGTAGGGTAAGACGTAGGCTGGTCTTCATGCGGCAAATGGGTGTCCGAGAGGAACACATTTGAAACGGGGTAAGTTGCCTGAGAGGGAACTTATTTCCATTTAAAGCTTAGCCTAGTCACTATTATCTTACAAATTTCTTGTCAGAAGCATGTACCCAACTATTTATCTCAACTTGTATTGCGGTCACACTCCAAGAACATTTCCACATACTTGATTTTCTTGTTACTTTTTGCTGCTTTTATTACTTGCAACAAAACCCCAAAATCGATATTTGACACGTTCGTGTCACCCCTTTTATTTACAATGTTTTTGTTCGTTAATGTCTTTAGCTACGACTAGTTAGAGCTTAATTTTATTTTTCTATCAATTCTCAAAACCACTCCCTTAGGACACCACTTCAACCTTTAGTTGGGTTAGTATACTATCGATGATCGTAGACACTCATACCGTAATTTAGTGTCGTTGGTCACGATAAGCATCAGAAAACAACCAAGCTGAGAAGCGACATATTAAGCACCCGACAGAAAGGAGGAGAAAACTTGTACCAAACTTGGGACAGGTTTAAGTCCATGTTGTTAAGTTGTCCATATCATCTTCAAACTAACGAAAGTGTTGGTCCATTCCTTCATCGAAGGGTTGGAACCAAACACGAAAAGTTTACTTGATTTTGTTGCTAGTGGACAAGCTTTGGAGAAGACATATGATGATCTGTTTACATTGCTTAATATGATTTCACAAGGTAATCACGAGTGGAATGGAGGGGGAGCTAAACCAGTTGTACAAAAGACTGCGGGAGTGTTGGAAGTGGATGCAGTGACATCTCTGACTGCACAGATTTCAACAATGCAGAATATGATTACTACTCACTTCAACAACATGTCAGTAGGACAACAACAAGCTCAAGTTAATATGGTGCAACAACCACCAGCTTGGTGTGAAGTATGTGGAGGTGGATATCACAATGTTAAGGTATTTGGAGCGAACCCAAAATATGTTCATTTTGTAGGTAATGGTTAGTGAGGAGGAAATCATCAAAACTACGGCAATACTTACAACCCAAGCTAGCAGAATCACTGAAAATTTTCATGGGGTGGTAATCAAAACCAACTCCAAGGACAGAACCAGTACAGACCACAAGGTAGTGGATAACATTACAACCAGCAAAGCCATGGAAACCAGCAAGGTCATGGTAATCAGCAAGCTGCCAAGCAAGGTGAGATGAGTGTGGAGGACATGCTTAAACAAATCATGGCTGACCAAGCCAAGTTAGCAGCAGATGTCCGAAACAATCAACTAGCGACTAAGAATTTGGAGAAGTAGTTTGCTAGTTCACAGAATTCCCGACCACAAGGGGGTTTGCCTGGAAATATTGATCCAAACCCAAAACAAGTAAATGTTGTGAGTACTCGTAGTGGTCGTCCATGGGAGGAGTTAATGCCAAAGACCAAAGCTGTAGGAGAAAAAGGATGGGTCAACTACATGAATTGGAGGAATTCAGACTCCATGCCTATGAAAATGATAAGCTTTATAAGGGAAGACTAAATGATGGCATGATATGCATATTGTGCCTCGACTCTTTGAGCCTGGTCAAAAGGTATTGTTGTTTAACTCTAGATTGTGATTGTTTCCAGGTAAGTTGAAGTCAAAATGGAGCAAACCATTTGAGGTGGTGTGCATGACAGAACACAGAGCTGTGGAGTTATGGAATGAAGGAAAACAATCCACATTCATAGTGAATGGTCAGAGGGTGAAGCATTACTTCGAACAAGATGTGGATCGAGAAGAAGAGATTTTAGAGTTAAGCAATGAATGATGGGGAGCTGAGTCATGCCGCGACGTTAAATCATATGCTACTCGATGGCAACCCGTGACTTTGTACTCTATAGGATATTTTCTTTATATTTTGTTTTGATAGGTTAATTTCATTTATTTGGTCATAAGGTTGTTTATTTATTTTAAAAGTTATAATTTGTATGGAAAAAAAATTGAGCGAAAAATAGTAGAGTCTACAACCTGCCCGCATCGCGGACTTGTTAATGCATGGTGAGGGTAGCCCAAGGAGAAAGCTCTATCGCGGACCTGGTTCTGGGAATTACGACAACGGTAAGGGTCTAACTGTGGAGTCTGTGACCTGAGCGCATCGCGGACTAATTCCACCAATCACATGACCTCACGTGGTGAAAGCTGAAAGTGTAAGGGGTGTCCGCGACAACTCTGCATCGCGGACCTGGTAAGTTTTTTTCTTCTTTTTCATTAAAAAGTCGGGTTTTCCCCGACTTATATGGTAAAACCCGACCCCCATTCCCTTTTAACCCCTAAAATCAACACTTTTCCCCATTCTTCCAAGAAATAAGCACGAATTACACACCCTCCCTTCAACCCTAACTCTCTTCCTCAATCAAATCTGTGTCGCGAAATTGGAAGGTCATAATAAAGTTCTTCAATTTACCTTTTTCTAAGCACGACATGCATGTTTTTTCTTTCTCTATATACTTTATGTGAGTTAAATTGTTGAGGTTAGGGATTGCAATCATGTGATATTTAGGTGAAATTCTTGTGGAAGTTGATTGTTCCTTGTTTAAAAACTTGGTCTAGCGTATTGAGGGTGGAATGTTAAAGGGGTTCCATTGCATGTTTGGGTTAAAATTTGGGCTTTGTAAATTCTTGAGTAGCAAAAGTTTTATAATTTTTTTTGGGTAAAAGCATCCATTTCGGTTCGAATTCTTGAGTAGAATCGACTTAATAATGGCTGGGTGTGGTTGAATTGAGTGGGTGTGTGAATTGTATGCTGAAAACAACATTGGAAAGTCTGAGTACCGTGTTAATTGTGATATTTGTGCTTCAAAATAAGTGGGGGGTTAATTTTTCATGATTGGGTCACATTACCTGAAATTGTAATTATCTCATTGCAGGATATCATGTCTAGCACACAAAGGTCTGGCAAAGCGGTTGCGCTAGCAGCCATAAGAGAGTAAGGACGGGCACAACCATTCCCCCAGCACCCGCAGTCCCATGAGGGCAGACACAACATTACGGGGATTAGGCAGTCACAACTGAGGGCAAAAAGTGGTATAAATCACACACCAAAGCCAAATACTTCTCGAAAGTGATACTTGATGATGTCCAATTAGAGAGGAAGTTCTCATGCATTATGCGTCGCTTACAAGAGTTGCATATGGGATTCATCTTTCAAGATCTAACAAAGTGCAATATTAGTATGGTTCGGGAATTCTATGCAAATTAGAAACCCGATGCTCGTTCTCACTTTGTAACAGTGTGTGGCGTGGAGGTCCCTCTGACACCTGCAACTATAAATCAAATATTGGGCATTGCATATGCCCCTTCTGATGTCCTAACGGGGATGAATATTAGTCCTCCTTATCAGCAGATTAGACACACTCTGTGTGGAGCACAATCCACTGTGAAGTGGATTAGGCATGGGCACCGTGGCTATCATCAATCCTGTCCCTATGCTCACATGAATCTTGCAGCCCGGGTGTGGCTAAAAATTGTAATAAATTGCTTGATACCAGGTTTACATTTCACTGAAGTGACAAGGGATCGTGTGTGCTTGGTGTATGCTTTAATGAAGAACGTCCCTGTAAATATAGGAGCGGTGTTGAAATCGGCCATGCGAAAGGCAAGAGTGCATCGAGGTCGACGGTATGCTTTTGGGGGACTAATTACTAATTTGTGCAGGCGAGCTGGAGTTCCAAAGGAAAGTGTGGACTACATGGCACCTTTGTTCACCACACCCCTTGATGTCACAAAGACAAAGGGGCCGGAGAACATGGATGGACCCACCCTCAACTACAGCAGAGCGCAACATGAGAGATAATCTAATTACTACATGCATGCTTGGACTTGAAATGCTATGCCACATAAATAGGTGTCGCCCTTCAACTCAGGAGCAGTTGGACGAAATTGCAATAAGGTACCCCCTGAATAAACATGCTGATGCATTGCTGAGATGCCGACATGGATGAGTGAATTTGATTCTGATGCAGAGAAGGGTGAATTGTTGGCTCTTGAGGACATCGGCGGTGATGCCGACATGAATGAGTGATCAGGGAAGTACACCTGCCCTACTTTGCTTACATTTTGATATTTGTCGCACTGGACAATGCTGCATTTTTAATTGTGGGGTGGGAGCATTATATCTTTGTAAATATTTTTGTTTTTTCTATTTTGTTTTGGGTTCCTTGGAAGTTGTTTTTGGTTCTTTAGCCAAGGAAAGTCCCGTTGAACCGTATAAAAAATAGATTTTTTTTCTTAGGATTGTGTCAGTGTCATAGTCAAGTCAAGCTGCCCTATGATAGATGGATGATGACCGTCTTAAGGGCAGTTTCCGTCATTGGATCTGTAGGGATGGCATTTTGCTAAGGCTGCACAACTGCATTGAGTTAGACTGAAGGTTGCATCTAATGGATAACTTTGTGTTGAAACATTTAGGCTCTTTTATGTGACTCTAAAGGGCGTGTGCTTAAAATGATATTTTGTCAGTGATTGGGAAGTAGTCTGTAGTGATCAGTTCTGAATTGAATGTGTGCTATGTGTGTAAGATTTGTGTATTCATTGCTGCTAATTGAGGTCCAGAACTTTCCTGGTGTGTCTGCATAGCGAAAAAAAGGATAAGGACTTGAGGAAGTGATATAGGCATTTCTTTGATAGCCCTGATTGTGTTTCATGTACCCACCTTGATGTATATCCTTAGTTAACCCCTTCGAGCCTTGAATTTATTCTTTGGTAGCCTAACATGAAGCTAATTTCCGTTCCTTCTATGGCCTATAAATTTGATCCAAAAGATCTTAAGCGCTTTGTGTGGACAATAGTGAAGAAAACGAAAGAATGAGTGGGAAGCCCCAACATATGTTTGGCTCATAGTAAAAACAAATATTGATGAATGAATTTAGAATAAAAATGGTGGGAAGAAATGAATGTTGAGTGCCTTACAATAAAGGGCCAAATGGTTTCAAGAAAAGGGGCATAAGAAGAAGGTGATTAAAAGAAGGTCCAAAAATGAAGTTTGTCTTGTATTAAAGCGCTTGGGAATGTAGTCACTATTCATATCCAAAAAATAGTTCATACTCGTCCCCTAGACTACATTACAATTCTTAAAAGACCTAATTGATCTTGAACTTCCTTATTCTTAAAAGTAGTGATGCAGTACACTAAGGGCAAGCATATGGTTCGTTGGTTGTGGCATGTGAATTCTTTTGAGAGTGTGAGGAAAATTTGCTTCCCACACCCATTCTCGCCTATTGTGTGAATTTTTATGTTTGAGTAAATAAGGGTGTTCAATTGTGGTGAGGGCACATGTTTAACTAGGTCTGGTAACTGATATAACTGTGGATCCAATAGTTGTGCATGAGTTTGCTGCGTTATAAGATCTATTCTTGAGGCTAGATTGTTTTGCTCGAGTTGTCCTGATGAATGCATAATGTTTGTCGTGCTATTGTGAAGCTCTTGTAGTTGTTATGGCTGAAGCTAGAATGCCTGTAGATGGAAGAGCAGTAGAGGCGTCAAGAGTTTAAAAGTGCGGAAGTGTTCGAGGACGAACAAAGCGTTAAGTGTGGAGTGGTGATCTTAGGCATATTTATGTGTCTAATAATCAATTTATCCCATATATAGAGCTAAGTTTGAGAGCAAATTCCTAATCGGAACTGAAATTTTAGAGTCCATTGATTGTGTTTCCTCTAACCAATATGATTAGATGTTTCAATGTGAAAAGCAAAGAAAAAAGAGGAAAAAAAGGACACTATGCAAAAGGTCGAAGAATAGAAGCCGAAGTTGCTAAGGAGAAGGGCCAAGAAATTGAAAAAAATACACTGTAAGGGAGCAACTCCGCATCGCGGAGCTGAAACTAGCGTGTGGAAATAATTTAACTCAACAGTGGAGTGCGCGCCAGGAGCGCATCACCAAGCGTATCCAATTGTGCACAAATTATTGCTAGGGAACAGGTCCGCGACGCGGACCTGGACTTCAAAATTGAGTCACGTATTTTATTTCAGACTATAAATAATCCAGTTGTATTATTTTATCATTAATCAGTTTTGGAAAAATGGGAGAACATCGATTTGGGCGATTTTGCTGACACTATCTAGGGCTTTTCTTCTACTCCTTCATTTTGGTAAACATTTCTATGATCTTTGAACATTATTGGATGATGTTTTATTATATGAGTAGCTAAATTCCCTTATTCTAGGGTTGTAGCTACGATTAATGGTGTAATAATATTTGTTTCCAGCATGAGATAGGTTTTCTTATGATTTATGCTCACATTCGTGTTTAACTATTTTAATGACTGATCAACATTAAAATAAACTCATTGTCTGCTCTTGAACTCGAAAGACGAATAAAGGGATAGACCAAAGAATGTGAGAAGCGTGTTCATTCTAGGGTACAACTTAGAGTGTTTCGTATATAGGATAGGTTTATACTTATATGTCGTGTTTGATTAATATACAAGATAATAGATTAATGCTCCGCCATTGGTTAATGCATATCTCCGCTCTACGATGTAGTTAGGCTGTTAATGGTGGTAGGCGATTAGAGGTCGGAATATCATGATCGTAAAATTAACCTTGTGAGTCAATAACGAGGATAACCTGTCGAATGCTAGGATAAGTTATTATTGTGCTTGAAATTGGTATATGTTACAACCTTGAAATATTTTCCCAAATTGCAAATTCCCTTGTTTGAAGCTATTTAATTGTAGTAATTAATATTTGAGATAGCTCAGTTTAGTTGATATAAACAAATTCTTGAAAACATCTGTCTCAGAATTCAGTTTAGTTGATATAAACAAATTCTTGAAAACATCTGTCTCAGAATTACGTTTAGTTTAGTTATAATAAAGTTAGTGTTTGTTGAGTTGAAATCCTTTGGGTTCGATAATCCAGCTCGAAAGAGTCACTGTACTACTTGAGTGACCACGTGCACTTGCATGTTCTTTTGGACGCAACAGTTGTGAAAGAATTTCTCACATAAAATGTTCATAAGGTTATTTTTAAGAAGGGTTTTTGGATTTTTTTCCTTATTATTTCAACTCAATACTATGTCCTTTTACCCTCTATTAGAAACCCTATATAAACGTTTTTACCCCCCAAAATCTCCTAATTCAACTCATTTTCTCAAATTCCTAAAAGATGAACAAGTTCATCCTCCCAAATATTTCTATCTCTAAAGCTTGAAGAAGAAGACTAGGGTTTCATGTCAAGTCTCCAAATTCACAATCGATTGTAAGCTCTTGGCATCAAGGTATGATAGTATTCACCTATGTAGTCTTTCCTCCCTAAGGTTTTTAAATTCTCTAATTTTGCAAGGTAGAATCTCCAATGGAAGTTAGGATTTTTACTCTGTATCATGGGTTCTTCCAATCATGATTTAATTGATTGATTTTTGTCTTTTTATGCATGAATTGAGATAACTGCATGATTTTGAGTTAAACTCATGTGATCCCATGCATGATCCATGCTTTCTAGAATTGATCATATTATGAAGCTTTTGAATCACGAAAGATGAGTTTTATCCATGTCCCATAAACTATGTGTCACCATAGGTTTGTCTAGATAGACATTAGCTAGTGGATCCACGTAAGCTAGAAGTTCATGGTTCTCACCTTGGCAAGTGAGAACACCTTTTTTCGGTGTGGGGTAGACATTGAATTCCATGTTATAGCTCACATGGTCTCTATGTAGGTTAAAGGTAAATCTCCCACAATAATGAACTTAAGTTACTTCAAGAAGTATCTTACGAATGTTTAAAGATGTTGAGCTTGCATTGACCAGGTTTTATGATATATGTATTATAGCCCCTTCATCTTTTGATTTATCTTGGTTATTGCATGTAATGTCATGAAAAGTCCAGCATGATTTCTTATCTTTTATGCATTGCTATCATACTTGATACATTTCATGTACTAACACATACTCTTGCCTACATTCTTTCATTAATGTAGGGTCCGACGCTCTTGATTCACATTTCCGTGGCTAGGAATCACTTTTGTCGATTGAAGATTGGTGAGTCCTCATATTTCGAGAACCGAACCTTTATTTCATATTGTCTTTACTTTCCGTATTGTATGTGATGTACGGTTTACATCCCGATCACTCTTGATGTACTAGATGACTTTGAAACTATGTTAGACTTCCGCTACATTTTATTAACTCTTATGTTTTGAAATTATCTTATAAAATCTCTTGATTTTCTATTATCTTGGATGATGTATGCTAAGTGGCTTGGGCAGGTTCTCTCGGGATCCTATACGCCATGTTACATCTGAGGTATACTTTGAGTTGTGACACAAACATATTCATTTACAATCATTAAAGGTATTGCAAGGTTTATTGGATGGATCAAAATCACAAAAAGTTGTATACTGCGAATTCCAAACATCGGACTTCGTTGTTAATTAAAGTAAATGTAAATCGTTATAACGAACTAGATTATAGACTTTCAGTTGACTGTAATTTCTTTACAATAGTTACCAAACTCTTTTTTTTTTAAATGCAAGATACATTAAATATTATAAAAATTCTACACAACAGTACTTTAATAAAAAAACTTCATCTCCATTTGCCATTGGAAATTACTGGTAAAGCAGTGAATTACTTCTATATGCAATGACAGTGTCAACTGATTAGAGATTCATGTTTTAATTCGTGAGCTTCGTACTGATAACATATTGTAAAACTAGATTAAAATAAACAAGAAATATAGAAGATGAGATAAATAGAATTAGGGAGACAAGAAATATGAACCCTGATGCATCTATTTATAGTCTAATATAGAGACATACAAGAGGTTAGTCATAAACATGACATTAATCGTGAATATAATGGAGAACGTTATGAAAGTGCAAGGTTATAAGAATAATGGTCATAAAGGTGGAGATTATCTTCATAATGGAGGGAAGTAATGGAGATAATTGGTGAGAGTAACTTCTTGGTGTAGTGGACATCCACACTATAATATTTTATACTCCCTCCATTTAAAAAAGAATGATCTAGTTTGATTTGGAACGGAGTTAAAGAAAAGAAAGAAGATTTTTTAATCTTGTGGTTTTAAATTAAAGTTATGTCAAATGTACCAAAATGTCATTTAATCTTGTGGTCTTAAACATGTCAAGTGGAAAGTTAAAAGTTAAAGTATTATCAAAAAAGGAAATGGGTCATTTTTTTTAAAACATACTAAAAATAAAATTGGGTCATTCTTTTTTAAACGGAGAAAATAATAAATAGCACAATACACAAGTGGAATGTGCACTTTAATGACGAAAAAGATTGTTCAAGATAATCATTAGCATATATACAGCTCAAACATTAACCCATACAACAATTGAATAGACAAAAGATATTAAAAAATTATAACTAGATAAAATATTTATTGTTTAATGTGAATATTTGAGTTAGGGGTCAACGGAAACTGAATCGAAAATTGCATTAAACCGTAAATCAAGTCAAATTAAGAAAAAAAAATCTAATTTGTGATTTGGTTTGACTTGATTTGATATTGAAGAAAAAAATCTGATTAATTGATTTGGTTTGGTTTTAACTTTAAAAAGTCAATTCGAGACCAATCCAACCTGACATCATATATATAATTTTTAAAAATTATTTTATACATAAAAGTATTTACTTAGATATAATTTATAAATATATCTTATACATTTTCATATTTTTTATCTTTTAACATATTATTTTAAGTTTGACTTAGAATTTTAAATAGTCCAATAAAAGTTATATTCTATAGAGATATTAGTAATTCTAACAAAGATCAACTCAAAATCAAATCAATATTATTGCTAACAAGAAAAATCAAGTCATATACGAAGAATGACAATATTTATTTGCAATATTTATTTTATATGATTTCATTATTAGTTTGTTGAATATTTAGTGACATCACACATATCATATTTTGTGTTATTTTCTTAAGAAACACCCTAGATATTTATATTTTGGTAAGAGTAAAGAAATATTTGAAACATAAGTTAATTATATATTTGTATGAATACTTTATGGGAAAAACTCTGAAAACACAAGAAACCTGAAAAATTTGAAAAAATTCCGAGGTTGAAAAATACGAATTTATTAATTTGGTTTGATTTATAGATTTAAAAATCCGATATCAGTGATTTAATTTAATATTACAAAAAAAAAACCCCGATTAACGTACACCCCTAAATTATGAGTACTTCATCGTTTTGACGAGAGACATTTGATGTTGATCATTTAAATAAGTTTGACCATACAATAATTTTTAACGTCATTTATCTTTATTCTTACTCCTATAGTTATTTACTTAACACTTTTATTTTAATAACATTGAAAATTATATAAATTCATATAATATAAATTTGAAATGCATGTGCAATGCACACCTTGAGAAACTAAAATTTAAAAATGGGTAAAATATAAATGACATAGTCCAAATATTGGGTGCCTCGTGAAAATATTATTGTAATATGTTAATCGAA
>NC_064282.1:37273020-37286483 GCF_019186545.1 Solanum stenotomum
ATTGAGGTTGTATGTGTTTTCTTAACCATCGACAATAGAAAGCTATTTATAATAGTCGTCAAACTGGGGAACTAGTACTAGTGCCATCCGAGTATTTTATCGTCTGGTAAGTCGCTGCAGCCCATGTGGCTCGTTATTTGGTATAATAAATTTAACAATTATATTGAAGTGTAATTGTAGATGAGATATCTAGCCTTTCACCTTCGATAGAACAAAGGAAACTCTTTCATACAAGGGTCTTCCTTGAAGTACAAGTTAAACTTCTCTTTTTAATATGAATTGACTTGCAAAGAAAGTAGATTTCTCGTATCTAATAATTCCGTTGGAAGGCTCTTTTGAAAAAATCAGGTAGATGTATGTAGAAAATCAAGGTAGACCTTTGTACCTTCATTGCATGTATGTTTCGTGCTTGCAATAGTCTCACATATATGATTTTGAAGATTGTACATGGCCGGGTTGGTTTGGGTTTTTCAAATATCAAATCATTTGTATCGAATTTTTAAATTTATAAATCAAATCAAATCAATAAAATTTGGGGTTTTCAGCCTCGGGTTTTTTCGGTAAAGTATTCATACAAACATAATTTATTTGTACTTTAAATATTTCTTTAGTCCTACATAAATATAATTATCTAAGGTGTTTCTTAAAAAAATAATATAAAATATGATATGATTAATGATACTAAGATATCCAACAAAAAAAATAATAATGAAATCGCGTAAAACAAATATTGTAAATTATCAAGTCACAATGAAAATGATTATAATTTAAAGTACTAAATTATGTTAAAATAAATGTAATAAGTATTAGTTACATGACTAAATATTAAAGGAAATTAAAATTAGATTATATAATTTAATTGTCTAAATCAATGTAAAACTAAAGAACAAATATTCAATATTATTGTCATTTTGAATTGATTTTCTTTTTGCATTAGTATTAATTTGATTTTGATTTAAATTTTATTTAATTATCAACATCAATGGACTATAATCTTTATTGATTCGTTTAGAATTCTAAGTTACAAATTTGAAATAATATATTAAAAGATAAAAACTATGAAAAATATAAGAAATATTTAAAAATTATATCAAAGTAAATATTTTTATGTATAAAATAAATTTTTAAAATTATAATTATATATATAATTGTCGGATTGGTTTGGTCTCGGGTTATTTTTTGTAGTTAAAACCAAACCAATCCAAATATAGTCAGATTTTTTTCCCCAATACCAAATCAAGTCAAATCAAACCACTAGTCGGATTTTTTTCCGATTTGACTCGATTTGTGATTTAATACGGTTTTCGATCTGGTTTTGTACTCCCTATGTAACATCTCACAATTTGAAATAACTAGGAAGAAGCTAAGAATTGGAAATAGTCATTTTTGGAAAGAATGAAAATCTAGAAATTTTGTCAAGTTAGAATAAGTTGAGTTTTGGTCAACTTCAAATGGCCATAAATTCTAGCTCAGGATGAGTTAGGTGTACTTCCAGATATGGTAGGAAAGCTCTTGGAATGATATTTCCAACGCCGCTGAGTTTGCGCGATTTCGAGTTCGTATGCGTGAGTTATGCCCTTTGGAAGTTGGGTTGTTTGAATAAGGAAAGTCAAAAACCGGATTTTAGAAGGGTAGTTTGGTCTTTTCCTTACCCTTTATTTTAATTTGTTTTTGGTAATTACTTAGGGGTCTAAACTGAACTTAGTTAGTTTACACTTTTGAAAAAAGAGTTAGGGTTTTGAGAGAAGAGAAAAGAAGAGGAGAAAGGAGAAGAGAAGCAAGATTCGTCAAGATCGTCAAGTTTGGCTTGTGAATTTCGTCAAGGGGTGATCCCTATGAGGTATGTGAGATCACATAGCGTTGGATTAGTTCACCCACGAGCTAAGAAGGATTCAATTCAGAGAATTTAAGTCTTTCAAAGTTTAGAAATTGAGTTCTTGATGAACATTGATGAAGGTTTCGTTTGAATTCTTATGGGTTGTGTTGTTGAGATTTCTTGTGCTTTGATTCATGTTTTCTGGGTGTAATTTTGGTTTGAATCTACCATATATTGAGAGAATAAATGATTCTTAGTGTTTGGGGAAAGAACTAAGTGAAATTAGAGGGTTTAGAGTTGAAAAACGAAGAAGAAAATTTGAGATTTTCTGGGGAAGGAGCTGGGGTGCCGCACCTCTCAGTGCGCCCCAAAACAGTCTCTGAATGTGGGGCTCTGGGCCAGACAGAGAGCCCCAACTTGTTCTCTGAATTTTGAGGGCTAGCACCCCGTGCCTTTCAGAGAGCCAGGAACGTCAGTTCTCCCCATTCGTTCCCCACATTTTCGTACTTGTTCCTTAGCAATGTCCTATGTTTTCTAGTTGATTCCAACACTCTAAGGTACATCAAAATATCATGAAATTATCCATAAACATGAGATCATGAACCTTGAATCTATAATCCAATTTAAGGAAAGTTAAGATCAAAGTCAAGAGAAGTAAGAGTCAAGTTAAGAGAAGTTCTTAGAGTTTTCCAATGTCTTTTTCAAATGTTTTAACTTTGTTTTAAGACTTAAAGTTCAAGTTGAGTAAAAATTAAAGAGTAAAGTTTGAAGTTCATTTATTCAAAAGAGTATTTTGGGGCTATGTATTCCCAAAGAGTAAAATGTTTTCACATTTAAACAAGAAAGGAAACTTTGATTTCCAAAGAGCCTTTGAGCTAGTTTTCAGAAAAGAGAAATCGCTTTCTAAATGAAGCAAGAGAGGAAACTATGATTTACAAGATAGCCTTTGAGCTAAGTTTTTGAGCAATTATCTCAAATCACATAAAGAAATATGTTTTTAAACATGAGAGCTAATATCACATTTTTGGGAGTAGTATTGAGCACCGATATAGGGGAGAGTTCAGACAATTCACAGACCCCATAAACCATGTAGCCATCATGGGTGGAAAAGGGTCATACTTTTTAAATGATTCCTTTAGTGCTTTTTAGCAAAGACTAGTGGATCCACTTAGTAGTTCAGGTTTTATACCCCCGGCAAGGTATAGGACGACCTTGGTAGCGTGAGGCAAAACATGTATCATCACAATAGCTCTTGCGTGATGGTTTCGGTTAGAGAAACTCCCACATAAGTAATTGTATTCTTAATTACACAGTTTGTTTGTATTTTTACGTACATCTCAGATTTATATGTATCTTTGCGTACACAAAGAGTTGACATCATGTTTTAAACAACTTTTCTTTATATTGCACTTGTTTTAAACTGCTTTATATTGAAATGAGCTTAGTTATGTTGAGTTGAGTTGAGCCACGTAAGTTCGTCAAATTCTTTTCATGCGTATGTTGTGTTTAGCATTCAAACTCGCATACTCGTACATTCAATGTTCTGATGCCAGTTGACCTACATTTTATTATGATGCAGACGCATGTAACTAGGATCGACATCCAGCACATCATTGATCCAAGGAGCACTCCAGAGTCAGTTGGTGAGCCTCCTTGCATTTCGGAGGACTCCTTTTTATTTTTTTCAGTTATTTTATTAGTTCAATAGAATGTCGTGGGGTTTGTCCCGACATCCATCTCAGTTGTTTTAGAGGCTTCATAGACAGTCAGATGTTAGTTCTTTAGTCTTTTCATTGTCATTATGTGATGTTAAGACTTGAGTTTTCCTTAATGGCCAGTTGAATGTTCCTTTATAACATTCGAGTTTATTACATAGACTTGTTTTGTTGAATTAAATCTTTCGCTGAGTAAGTAAGCCATACCAATGGTTCGCTTCGGGCCAGCAATGGTTCTCAAGTGTCAGTCCCACCCAGGGTGTAGGCTCGGGGAGTGAAAAACTTGGTATTATAGCACAGAGTTCAAGAGTCCTAGGGAGTCTATGAAGCCGTGTATGTAGAGTCCTAGTTATCGGTGTGAAGCTCACCACATATATAACTAGGGGGCTGCAACTTTTAAGGAATTTCCTCACTTCTTTCACACTCATTTCGTGCGTTAGAGTTTGATCTCTAAAAAACATCCTTCTAATTCGTGCTTGCACGTGCTTTCAGATAATCATGCCTCCACGAAGAGCTGTCAGAGGTCGTTCTGCTAGACGTAAAATTGAGGAACAAGAGTTACCAAATGCACTTGAAGTGCAACCTTAAGGAAAAGTTACCAGTGTTGAGTTCCGTGAGGCTATCCGTATGTTGAGCCAAGTTGTGACCAACCAAGCTGGGCAACAAAGAGGAGCTAGACAGGAAGTGGTTGATACTTCTAGGATCATAGAGTTCTTGAGGATGAATCCTCCAAGTTTCACGGGTTCGACCACTTTTGAGGACCAGGAGAATTTTATTGAGGAATTAAATAAGGTATTTGAGGTCATGCATGTTGCCGATATTGAGTGAGTTGAACCGGCAGCATATCAATTGAAGAATGTTGCTAGGACTTGCTTTGATCAATGGAAAGAGGGTAGAGATGAGGATGCACCCACATGCGAGGTTGGCTTGTTATGAGGAGGCTTTCTTGGGGAGTTTCTTTCCCCGAGAACTGAAAGAGGCTAAGGTACGAGAGTTCCTCACACTTAAGCAAGGTTCTTTGAGTGTTCATGAGTATGGGTTGAAGTTCACCCAACTGTCCTGTTATGCTCCGGAATGGTTGCAGACATGATAAGTAAAATGAGCTTGTTTGTTGCTAGGCTGGCTCGTCTGTTGAGTAAGAAAGGTAGGGCTGCAATGCTAATATATTTCATGGATATCTCAAGGTTAATGGTATATGTGCAGCAAGTTGAGGAAGAGAATCTAAGGGATAGAGGAAAGTTTAAGAACAAGAGAGCGAATACAGGGAACGAGTCCGGACAGTAGAAGAGCAATGCCAACCGGTCATCCTTCCAATAGAAACAAAAGGTATCGACTCCGTCATCTTCTAGTGCACCTACACCTAAGAACAAATGTGAGTACAATAGTCAGAATTTCATAGCTAAACCTGCTTATTCTCAGGGTAGCATGGCGCAAGGGGGTAGTAAGCCTCCTGCCTGCGCTAAGTGTGATAGGAACCACTCAGGTACATGTCGTGAGAGCTCAACGGATTGTTTCAAGTGTGGTGAGAATGGTCATTTCATGCGAGAATGTCCAAAGAACAAGTAGGGTAATGGTAATGGGGGCAATATAGCCCATTCTTCTTTAGTTGCTCCACCAGATAGAGTTGCACCTAGAGGGGCTACTTCCGGTACTGGCGTAGGAACAAACTGCTTATATGCTATCAATAGTCGCCAACAAGAGGATTCGCCAGATGTTATCACTGGTAGGATCCAAGTCTTTGATTTGACTGTTTATGCTTTACTAGACCAAGGAGCGAGTTTATCTTTTGTAACTCGATATGTTGCTATGGATTTTGATGTTATTCCTGAGGAACTTAGTGAACCATTTAGTGTTTCTACACATGTTGGTGACTCCATTCTAGCAGAGAGAGTTTATCGTGATTATCTCATTTTCGTCAATCATAAGAGTACCATGGATGATTTAATTGAGTTAGACATGGTAGATTTTGATATTATTCTTGGTATGGACTGACTTCATGCCTGTTATGCCTCAGTTGATTGTAGAACTCGAGTTGTCAACTTTCAGTTTCCAAATGAGCTAGTCTTAGAGTGGAAAAGTAGTTCAGCAATGCTAAGGGTCGTTTCATTTCGTACCTTAAGGCAAGGAAGTTGGTTTCTAAGGGGTGTGTCTATCACTTAGTACGAGTTAATGACTCTAGTGTTGAGATATCTCCTATTCAGTCAGTTTCAGTAGTAAAAGATTTTCCAGAAGTCTTTCCAGATGATTTACCCAGAGTCCCTCCTAAGAGAGAGATAGACTTCGGTATAGATATTCTCCCAGATACTCGTCCTATATCTATTCCACCATAGAGAATGGCACCAGTAGAGTTGAAAGAGCTTAAATAGAAGTTAAAGGATCTCTTAGATAAGGGCTTTATTCGACCAAGTGTCTCACCTTGGGGCGCTTCGGTCTTATTTGTGAGAAAGAAAGATGGTTCCCTTAGGATGTGTATAGATTACCGTCAGTTGAACAAGATTACCGTCAAGAACAAATATCCTCTCCCAAGGATTGATGATTTTTTCGATCAACTTCAGGGTACCACCTGTTTCTCTAAGATAGATCTCAGATCTGGCTACCATTAGTTAAGGGTAAGGGAATGTGATATTCCAAAGACAGCTTTCAACACCCGTTATGGTCATTATGAGTTTTGTTCATGTCCTTTGGTTTGACCAATGCGCCTGTAGCATTCATAGACCTTATGAATAGAGTTTTCAAACCTTATTTAGATATGTTTGTTATTGTCTTCATTGATGACATACTAATCTATTCAAGGAATGAAGAAGATCATGCTAACTATCTAAAAATAGTTCTTCAGACTTTGAAAGATAAGGAGTTGTATACTAAGTTCTCTAAATGTGAGTTTTGACTTGAGTCTGTGGCGTTCTTGGGCCACATAGTTTTCGGTGATGGAATTAAAGTTGATACCCAAAAGATAGAGGCAGTGCAGAGTTGGCCGAGACCCACATCTCCAATTGATATTAGGAGTTTCTTGTGTTTGGATGGCTATTATAGAAGGTTCATAGAGGGGTTCTCATCCATTTCATCTCCTTTGACCAAGTTAACTCAGAAAACAATGAAGTTTCAATAGTCTGAAGCTTCTGAGAAAAACTTTCAGGAATTGAAAAAGAGGTTGACTACTGCCCCAGTTTTGACATTACTGGAAGGTACCCAAAGTTTTGTAGTGTATTATGATGTATTTAGAGTTGGTTTGGGTTGTGTATTAATGCAAAATGGAAAAATTATCGCCTATGCCTCCAGACAGTTGAAAGTTCATGAGAAGAATTACCCAACCCATGACTTAGAGTTGGCTGCCATAGTATTTACTTTGAAGATATGGCATCATTATTTGTATGGTGTTCATGTTGATGTATTCACTGATCACAAGAGTCTTCAGTATGTGTTCACTCAGAAAGAGCTTAATCTCAGACAAAGGAGGTGGTTGGAATTACTCAAGGATTATGACATGAGTATTCTTTATCACCCAGGTAAGGCTAATGTGGTTGTTGATGCTTTAAGCAGGTTGTCTATTGGTGGTACCACCCATGTTGAGGAAGAAAAGAGAGAGTTAGTGAAAGATGTGCATAGATATGCATGCTTAGGGGTCTGACTGATAGATTCCACATAAGGAGGAGTAGTGGTGATGAATGGGGCAGAATCTTCATTAGTGTCACAAGTGAAATAAAAGCACGACCAAGATCCCATTTTGCTTGAATTGAAGGCAAATGTTCATAAGGAAAAAGTATTAGATTTTGAACAAGGGGGAGATGGCGTATTGAGATATCGAGGTAGATTGTGTGTACTAATGGTGTATGGATTCCAAGAGAGGATCATGGAGGAAGCTCATAGCTCCAGATATTCCATTCATCTGGGTTCCACAAAGATGTATCACGATTTGAGAGAGGTTTATAGGTGGACTAGTATGAAGAAGGGCATTGCAGAATTTGTGGCTAAGTGTCCAAATTGCCAACAAGTTAAAGTAGTACATCAAAGTCCCGGTAGTTTGGCCCAGAATATAGAACTTTCGGAATGGAAGAGGGAGATGATTAATATATATTTCATCACAGGTTTACCAAGGTCTCGTAGGCAGCATGATTCTATTTGGGTGATTGTGGACCGCATGACCAAATCAGCCCACTTTTTGCCGATAAAGACTACCCATTCAACAGAAGATTGTGCTAAGTTGTATCTTCAAGAGGTGGTAAGACTTCATGGGGTTCCGGTCTCCATTATTTCAGACAAAGGTACACAATTTACTGCACAATTTGGGAAGTCATTCGAAAAAGGCTTGGGTTCAAAGTTGAACTTAAGTACCGCATTTCATCCTTAGACTAATGGGAAAGCAGAGCGCACTATTCAGACCTTAGAGGATATGTTGAGGGCTTGTGTGATTTATTTCAAAGGTAATTAGGATGATCACCTACCTCTCATCGAGTTCGCTTACAACAATAGTTACCACTCGAGCATCCAAATGGCTCTTTATGAAGCTCTTTATGGGAGAAGATGTAGATCTCCTATTGGATGGTTTGAAGTTGGTGAAGCAGGGTTGATAGGACCAGATTTGGTTCATCAAGCTATGGAGAAGGTGAAAGTGATTCAAGAGAGGTTGAAAACAGCTAAGAGTCGTTAGAAATCCTACACCGATGTTAGAAGAAGGGAGTTAGAGTTTGAAGTAGATGATTGGGTATATTTGAAAGTTTCACCCATGGAAGATATTATGAGGTTTGGTAAGAAGGCGAAGCTTAGTCCCCGGTATATTGGCCCTTACAGAATATCAAAAAGGGTAGGTAATGTAGCTTATGAGTTGGAGCTACCGCAAAAGTTAGTCGCGGTTCATCCGGTATTTCACATATCCATGTTGAAGAAGTGCATGGACGATCCTTCATTAATCATACCAACTGAAGATATTGGGATCAAGGATAGTTTATCTTATGAAGAGATTCCGGTTCAGGTTCTAGAACGTCAAGTTCGCAAGTTGAGAACAAAGGAAGTAGCATCATTCAAAGTCCTTTGGAGGAACCAATTTGTTGAAGAAGCTACTTGGGAAGCTGAGGAGGATATAAAAAAGAGATATCCACATCTCTTCGAATCCAGAGAAGTTCTGAATTAAGGTACTAATCTTTTCTTAGTATGTATTTATAAGTTGGCATGTTGTTTTGTATTTGCTTGTAGGTGCTTGAACTGAATGTTGCATGTTACACCCATAGCATAGCAAGGGTAATCTCATTCAAGGATGAATATTCCCAAGGGGGAGATATTGTAACATCTCACAATTTGAAATAACTAGGAAGAAGCTAAGAATTGGAAATAGTCATTTTTGGAAAGAATGAAAGTCTGGAAATTTTGTTAAGTTAGAATAAGTTGAGTTTTGGTCAACTTCAAATGGCCATAACTTCTAGCTCAGTATAATTTAGGTGTACTTCCAGATATGGTAGGAAATCTCTTGGAATGATCTTTCCAACGCCGCTGAGTTTGCATGATTTTGAGTTCGTATGAGTGAGTTATTCCCTTTGGAAGTTGGGTTGTTCGAATAAGGAAAGTCTAAAATCGGATTTTAGAAAGGTAGTTTGGTCTTTTCCTTACCCTTTTATTTTAATTCGTTTTTGGTAATTACTTAGGGGTATAAACTGAACTTAGTCAGTTTACCCTTTTGGAAAAAAGAGTTAGGGTTTTGAGAGAAGAGAAAAGAAGAGAAAAGAAGAGGAGAAAGGAGAAGAGAAGCAAGATTCGTCAAGATCGTCGAGTTTGGCTTGTGGATTTTGTCAAGGGGTGATCCCTAAGAGGTATGTGAGATCACATAGCATTGGGTTAGTTCACCCACGCGTCATCCATGATTCAATTCAGTGAATTTAAGTCTTTGAAAGTTTAGAAATTGAGTTCTTGATGAACATTGTGGAAGGTTTCGTCTGAATTCTTATGGGTTGTGTTGTTGAAGTTTCTTGCACTTTGATTCATGTTTTCCAGGTGTAATTTTGATTTGAATCTACCATATATTGAGAGTATAAATGATTACATGTTTTTTGGGAAAGAACTGACTGAAATTACAGGGTTTAGAGTTAAAAAACAAAGAAGAAAATTCTGGATTTTCTGGGGAAGGGGATGGGGCGCCGTGCCTCTCAATGCGCCCCAAAACAATCTCTGAATGTGGGGCTCTGGGGAAACGCGCCAGCCAGTGCGCCCCAACTTGTTCTCTAAATTTTGAGGGCTGGCGCCCCGCGCCTCTCAGAGATCCAGGGACACCAGTTCTCCCTATTTGTTCCCCACCTTCTCGTAGTTGTTCCTTACCAATGCACCTATGTTTTCTAGTTGATTCCAACACTCTTAGGTACATCTAAACATCATGAAATCATCCATAAACATGATATCATGAACCTTGAATCCATAATCCACTTCAAGGAAAGTTAAGATCAAAGTCAAGAGAAGTAAAAGTCAAGTTAAGAGAAGTTCATAGAGTTTTCCAAAAGTCTTTTCCAAATGTTTTAACTTTGTTTTAAGACTTAAAGTTCAAGTGGAGTAACGATTAAAGAGTAAAATTTGAATCTCATTTCTTCAAAAGAATATACCGGGACTATGTATTCCTAAAAAGTAAAATATTTTCACATTTAAATAAGAAAGGAAACTTTGATTTCCAAAGAGCCTTTGAGCTAGTTATCAGAAAAGAGAAATCTCTTTTTAAATGAAGCAAGAGAGGAAACTATGATTTCCAAGATAGCTTTTGAGCTAAGTTTTTGAGAAATTATCTCAAATCACAGAAAGAAGTATGTTTTTAGACATAAGAGCTAATATCACATTTTTTGGGAGTAGTATTGAGCACCGATATGGGGGAGTGTTCAGACAACTCACAACCCTCGTAAACCATGTAGCCATTATGGATAGATGACGAGTCCACAATTTGGACTCATTTAGGGCTATATTTTAATAGAATTAGTGTGCTCAAATGCATATTTTGTCTCAATAATTAATTTTAACCCTTAAGTTTCAAGTACAAAGCATGGATGTTATTAAGCAAACAGGAACAAAACGGCTGAAAGAATGGAGAAAGGGCACCCTGAGGATCGCCTAATCTATTAGGCGTGTCACCGAAAGGCCCTAAATCCCGCCGAATGTTCTAGTGTGATGATACCTGAAGGAGAAGGTCAAGTTTGTGATGAAAAATAGCAGTCAACGCGTCGCCGAGCAGTTTCGAGAAGTAGCACTCTATCGCCCAATGCCTCAAAAAGTGAGAATCCGGAAGGCAAAAGCAGAAAGGCGATGAACCAAACCAAAGGGCGGATCACCAAGTGTAACGGTGATCCCAACTAACTGCGCCGAGTGATCCTCCGCAGCCCAAATTTTCAAACACTATAACTATTTGTTTAAATTGTTAGCTTAGTATTAGGCTTTAGAGAGAAATTTATTTTTTGGAGACTTAGAATATATTCAGTTTTAGTTCTTAGAGTTTTTTTGAGACATTGAGCTTGAAGACTTTCAATTCCAAGAAATTGGAAGTGGGTGTTGGAAATTCTTCATCCTAGACTCGTTTAAAGTGAATATAAATCATACCCAGTTGATGTCATCTCGATTCAGTATCATTTTCTTCCCTTTTTCTATATCCAGCTAAAACCACAATTCTTGGGGTGTGATTTTGTGAATATGGGTTAAATTTATTGTTTGGTGTTGCCTATCTCGTTTCCTTATATTTTTGTCATTTTTGTTGATTAGCTAATACAAACCCCCATTGATAATTGACGCTTTCGTCACCCCTTAGATTTAGTATGTTTGTATTCGATAATGTTTATAGCTATGACTGATTAAAACTTAATTTTATTTTTCTATTAATTCTTAAAACCACTCCATGTGGGAACGATCCCAACCCTTGGTTGGGTTATATCATTATACACGATCGTTGGCACTTGAACCGAAGTAGTGTCCTGATACGTGAAGTCAGTAGAAAAGGGTCATACTTTTTAGATGATTCCCTTAGTGTTTTTTAATATAGACTAGTGGATCCACTTAGTAGTTCAGCTTCTATGCCCTCGGCAAGGTATAGGACGGCCCTGACAGCGTGAGGCAAAACGTTGTATCATCACAATAGATCTTATGTGATGGTTTTCGGTTAGAGAAATTCTCACATAAGTAATTGTATTCTTAAATACACAGTTTATTTGTATTTTTACATACATCTGAGAATTATATGTATCTTTGCATACACAAAGAGTTGACATCATGTTTTAAACAATTTTTCTTTATATTGCACTTGTTTTAAACTGCTTTATATTGAAATGAGTTCAATTATGTTGAGTTGAGTTGAGCCAGGTAAGTTCTTCAGATTCTTTTCAAGCCTATGTTGTGTTTAGCATTCCAACTTGCATACTCATAAATTCAATGTATCGATGCAAGTTGGCCTGCATCTTATTATGATGCAGACGCAGGTAACTAGGATCGGCATCCAGTGCATCGTTGATCCAGGGAGCACTCCAAAATAAGTTGGTGAGCCTCCTTGCATTTCGGAGGACTCTATTTTATTTCTTTCAGTTTTTTATTAGTTCGTTAGGATGTCGGGGGGTTTGTTCAGACATCCATCTCATTTGTTTTAGAGGCTACATAGACAGTTAGATGTTAGTTCTTTAATCTTTTCATTGTTATTATCTTATGTTAAGACTTGAGTTTGCCTTAATGGCCAGTTGAATGTTCCTTTATAGTATTCAAGTTTATTACATAGACTTGTCTTTGTTGAATTCAGTCTTCTTATGAGTAAGTAAGTCAGGCCAAGGGTTCACTTGGGGCCAGCAATGGTTCTCGAGTGCCAGTCCCGCCCAGGGTTTAGGCTCGGGGAGTGACACTCTAGTTATATGGGGGAGTTGGCAAAATAGCCACTCTAAAGACTTAATGTGACATTAAGTCACAAGTCTTGGAAAATTAGTGGTATAGCCACTAATTATGACATCATCCATGTTCCCTACTTGGGACATACAAAAGACCCCCCTAAGTTTTCATATCTCCACTTTGATCTTCCCTTTCTTTTCAACAAATATAGAATGAATTAATATATTTATTTCCAATGTTTTAAATTATATTAGAAAAAAAGTAGTCTCCAACAAGCAGCTCGTTTTTGTTGCTGTTTTTGCCGATTTCGGTGACTTTTCCGGCCATATTATCCATTTCAAAGGTAAAAGCATCATCATCTCCTAGTCCATTTTCATTTTTACTCCATTTTCATTAAAAAATCAAGCTTCAAAATTAGTTTTTTGTCATTTTAGGAGCTTGAGAAATCTTCCATAATCACTTGATAACTCATTAGTAGATACATTTCAGTAGTTTAGAAGAATTAAAAATACATTTTTTCATTGCAGGAGCTCAATTTTGAACCCAATCTCATTCAATCACATTTTTGTATGGATCTCATATCTCATCGATCGTTAAAGACTAATATTGTAATCTAGTATCTATCTTTGTAGTCTATAATGACAGTAGCTGAATTTATTGTTTATGGTAGTGATTATATGGGAGTATGGGAGGGGATAATATAACGACCCTAAAAATGAACTAGTGAAACTAGAGCCTCACATGTGAGTTTGGAGTTGAGAACTTGATGAAATGATGAGGAATGACCGTGACGTCCGGAAACTAGTCATTTGAACTAGTGAGTTGTAGTCAACTTTAAATGGTCATATCTTTTAGCTCAAAATGAATTAGGTGGACCTTTACCTATCCAATTAAAGGTCTTTGAGTCCTCTTTCCAACGCCACCGAGTTTGCCCAATTCTGACCTTGGAGTAAAAAGTTATGCCCGAAATAGTGAAGCACTGTCCAAAAGGACGAGTTTAGACGGGAAGGGGCAAAATTTTTTAAGTTAAGACTTTATGGGTCCTTAGTCCGTTTCCAAAATTGACCCTATGCTATTTTATTCTTTTTCTAGCAATTATAAGACCTTTT
>NC_064282.1:37288775-37305916 GCF_019186545.1 Solanum stenotomum
TTGGCTATGGTCTTATATGTTAATGTTGACTTGTATTATGTCTCTTATACTTGTAAAGGAAAGGTTTTATCAAATGATATGAAAGCATTTATTCCTTGTAAATGTCCGTTTTGGCATGTTTTTGCATGGTCTCCATACTTAGTACTTAATTGTGCTAACCCCTTTCTTTCCCTTTTTGGACTAAAGTGTAGGGATTTGGAGAGGATGACATGTCATGGCTATTTGATAGGTTTCTAAGTGTTGAAGATGAAGACTTGGTGAGTCCTCATATATTCGAGGACAATACCCCATATGTTCTTTTATGTCTTTTTAGTACTGTTTAAGTTGTGTATGGGATTAGTCCCAAATTTTGTACTCTAAAGTATTAGATGGTTTTGAGACATCATGTATAAAGTCTAGAAAGTCTTCTGCTTGCTATTTTTTTTATTTATTTATGAAATGTTTTCTTGGTAAAGAAAGTTTTTAATTCCTTATGGTTTTAGTGTCTATGCGATGAATGAATGCTAAGAGGCTTGTATTGGACCTCTTCGAGGTCAAGTACGCCGGTTAAGACTAGGGGGTGCTCCCGGGTCGTGACAACTCCAAAAAGCTAGAATTGGAAATCTTTAAGTAAGACGATAGTGTCAATTGTGTCGCATCGCAATGGTTCATATGACGATATGATTGCAAGCGTAATTTAGGCCAGTGAGTAAACCTGCGAGTCAAATGACTTGGTGATTCGTTATCAAATGAATGGGAGGAAAAAAATACATCCACATTCATAAAAAAAAGGATAGGCACGTGAGCTTGTACATGTTAGATATTGGTATTATGACTCTAGGCCTACATTGAGGATAAAGGTCTATGTGAGTCCTCCAATTGACCCAACAAATATATTTAACGACGAAAATGATTACATTGGAAATAAAAGTTTGGTCGTTCATTCAGAAGAGAGCTTGTGTGATTATTCAAATGAGAGCTTGGGCGATCATTCAATGAATGTAGAAAATCAGCTAATAAATGTGGAAGATCCCGAGCCCCTTAATGCTATGTTTATAGAAAAAAGAGAGTATCTCGTGACATCTATATTTAATTCAATTTCTAAGAGATTTGGAGAATTGTCCAGGGAAAGGCATGGATATATCCTCAAATCAAAGGGTACCGACTATCGAAAAATTTGCGAGAAAAAAATGATCGAGGGCTACTATTTTTTTTGGACCCCAGAATTTTGGTCAATTTAATGTCAGCTATTATCAATTAATCCTGATCTAATATAGATCAATCAAAAGATGACATATTTGTACACTATCTATTAATATATATTATCGAGTCCACTCGTTGTGTATTATTAATATATAAAAATTTATGGTTTTCATAATGCAATGATTTTAATGCATGGATTAGAATGATTAACGAAGGTAGTGCTCTAAAAAATTATCATGATGTAAAGCTGTGTATTTTAATGCATGTGTATTATTATTATGCATGTTATTTTTAATGCACGAAATCAAATAATCAATAAGAAATAATCTAAGTATAACTTTTGTTACCTTTGTAAAACTTGAATATCTAAATATTTATTGGTTGTCAAATTATATAGACCCTTTATACATTTGATACATCTCTATGTGCTTGGTGTCTGTCTGACCAATGTAATTTACACTCACATTAGTAAGATATATTCAGGTTTATATCTATGTTAAACAATGATCGATACTGCACCTACTAGAATATGATACTAATATATAGACCATAACTAGTAGAATTTAAAAAAGAGAACAATTAATTAATAATAAATTATATTTTTGAAATTTATCCAATTAAACTAATTTAAACAAGTCATGTGATCATGTAAGCGTACACATAAATTAGGGGTGGTGATCAGAGGTGTACGAGGAAGAGTTGTGGTTATACAATCAACATTCTTATGTGGACTCTATGTTGATCAAACACAAGTATGTTATGAGGATTTCATTTCTTCATCCACAATTCATTCTCATACATCTCTTATTACTATGCCCAATTTATGCAGATTCTTATATGATCCAATGACTTGTTTAAACTCTTTTAATTGTGTAAATTTCAATAATTTATTTTTTCATTAATTAATCATTTTCTCTTTAAAATTCTACTAGTTAGAGTCTAACATGTGTATCATAATCCAGTAAGTTTATTATGGATGAAAGTCTTAGTATAGGCTAGACTATGCTTAGTTTGGTACTCGACTTCTTATAGTCAAGTCTATCCTAAGACCTTCATCCATAATAAATTTACTAGGTTAGGATACATATGTATAGACTATAACTAGTAGAATTTTAAACAAGATAATAATTAATTAAAAAAAATTATTGAAATTTATACAATTAAGTGAGTTTAAACAAGTCATATGATGATCACATAAGAGTGCACATAAATTGAAGATAACAATCAAAGATGTATGAGGATGAGTTGTGGTTGAACAAATGAAATCCTCACAAAACATATTTGTACTTTAGTAAACATTATTTTGAGGATGTTAATTGTATAATCACTATCCATCCTCACACATCTCTGATCATCGTCCTTAATTTACGTGGACTCTTATATGATCATATGATTTGTTTAAGCACATTTAGTTGTGTTAAATTTCAATAATCTTTTTATTGATTAAGTATTTCCTAATATGCTAGTAAGAACTATAAACTCATATAGTATACTATTGATAAAGCGTGTAGTTTAGAATTTATAGTGAATTCTGGTCCTCAATATACTCTATTTATATAGCTATTTTTTTATACTAATATTATTTTTTACCATTGTACCCGCATATACCTTACATATGATGAAGTGTCAATCTATGCAATTCATCATCTACTAGCCACATGAGAAATAATTGATTATATTTATTGATGTACAATTCTAACAAAATTTAAATATTCACTTCATGCAACCGTAGTAAAGTACAACTCAAATTACACCTATTCGTAATATATGACTTTTTATTTGTAAAAAAGAAGGCAATCTTTTCTTTAATTCCCTCATTTTATTGACTTCATTTTATATTCAATTTAAAATAACTACAATGTCTCAAGAACCTCAAATATCCAATGCAAAGAAAATATTGTTCCATTTAAGTAAACAAGGAATGAGCTGTCTTTTGTTATGTTTGTCGTTCCATCTAAATAAATGATGAATGCGCGAAGAAGAACCTAAAGGCTTTATAACATTCCTTCTTATATTAAAAAGAAGGTAAGCTTTGTTTTAACTCCCTCATTTTTGTTGACTTCATTTTTTATTCAATTTCAAATAACTACAATGTCTCAAGCATCTCAAACATTCAATGCAAAAAAGTTATTGCTCCATCTAAGTAAATGAGAAATGTGTTGTCTTCCATTATGTGTCTTTCGTTATGTTGTAGCTCCATCAAGTAAACGAGGAATGTGCAAAGGAGAATCTAAAGACTTTTCGACATAATTTTCAAGATAAGGAAAAGTCTCATATATCCAACCCTGCAATCAATAGAAGAAGAGATAAATTTATAAAGTCTATGTATTACTGCATAAACAGATAAGAGCTTATAATAAATCGATAAGATGATAGATAATAAGTACCATAAATGCCTAGAAAAAATTGTATAAAGCGTACAAAGCATTCTTCTTATTAAAAGTTTTTTTTTCCTGTTTGTTCAAATCAGACTTCTTCTTCAAACAACTCTACGCTAGTCCAAACGGCTCTTTTCCTAATGGATAATTCTCGAAGAAATTTAAATCAACCACTATTTTGATTTTGTTTGAATCCACTTTCTTCGACAAATCCCTTGACAGTAGCACCGAGTGCACGAACCAAACTAAAATGCACTTCAACTCTTGCTCGTTTCTTATTTGATTACATTTGATCAAGCTTATCAACCTTTCAGTAGTGATGTTCTTGTTCTTGTTCACCTTGAAATAAAAAATTCCACAATATTGAAGGACTTTGCTCGTTTTTTATTCACGGGGTATGCTAACAATTCAACCCTGTAGTCAAAGCAATTTCTTTAAGTTGAAACAAGTTGGCTTATCGTTCACATAAAATTAGATATCATGTAACTTTTTTTATTCTTCGCACATCATAACAACATATAACAAATCATTTATTCTTGAATTTAATTTTTTTGCAAATGTACCAAGTGTTCAAAACAGTTTTACTTGGAATCAGTATAGAGCTTTTGATTAATTAGAAGTTTTCTAAAGTGATCACGATAAACCACCACCTTACTTGTACAATTATTTTTTAAAGTGATTAACTTCTTCAGCTTTACGTTTCTTATTGATGCAAGTAGTAGAAACAATTTTTTAATAATTTTCTATCTTTAGCCATACTTAACAATCAATAAGCAAAAATAAATTTGTAGTGCTCAATCTATCGACCACTAGTCTATTAACTGAAACAAAACCGTACTCTATCAAACATGCAAAAATAAGTAGCAGTAATTTTAGAAAGGGGGAATGCAAAGACAATAGCCAAAACACCATTAACGTCTACTAAAACGCATAAATTTTTTTTAAAATCGATAGAAAATATAAACATAAAAGTTCATTTTTTTAACCATTATCCAAAGCAAAACGCAATAGATGCAGAATCAAGAACATGAACTCAAAACATATCAAATTTTGACAAATTTAATCAAGAACAATCAATTTTTTGTAAAAATTCAAAATCCACTAAACTAGAATGCAACAAAAAAAATAGTAAAACGGAGCTAAAATTATTCAGAAAAGAAATATGAACTTACATAAGCACAAGCGGATGAAAGTTTCGACTTGAGAAGAAGATTGGAGAAAAATTATTTCAACTATTTGAGATACTCGAGAAAATAGGGAAGAAGAGAGAGAAAAATTGTTGAATAATTAAATGAATTTAAAAAGATGGAATATTTAATAAATATAAAAAGGGATTGTTTTGTATTTTTTGTAAACTTGTATTGACCCCACAACTCAACTCCACTTTTTTACTTTTTATTAACCTAAGCCTAGAAAATAAATAAAAAATAAATTATGTGGGTATGGACTAAATTAAATTTTGTTGGTGGGTACAAGACCAAATAATTTCTAGTTATGTCATTGAATGTTCGCTGCCAAGAATAATCTTCAAAGCCTAAGTAGCCTGATATGTCATTCCTTTGTAATAAATTGTGTCTTGTATCTCCATATCTACAAGCAGTGTATCCCTTCCAAAAAAATTTTCAAACAACCAGAGGGGTGAAGTGAACGAAGTAGCAACTCGACAACCATGTTCCAAGGTTTCTTTTGCCACCAAAGGTCAATTTTTATGATATTAGCATTGTTGTATAGCTAGTGGATATAATCCATAAGACCTATAATGCATTCGAGTATGAAATGTATTATATTGTTGTTAGGAGGTAAAATATGTATAGTAATATAATAAGTCAAGTTGTATTAATATCAAATTTCTTCCAAATATACGTAGTTGCATTTCCTCTACTGAATACATGTTCAAGGGGAATTTTAGTAGTTCAATTGGTTGGTTATTTGAACTTCCACCTTATTGGTGGGGGTTTGATTCTTCCACTGTAACACCTCAAAAGTTCCTAACTCAGATAAAGTTGAAAAAATGTTGAAGTTTGCAACATCTTTGCTTCCATGTGGGCTTTCATGAACCGTATAAGGTTTCACGGTCCGTGAAGCCACCTCATGTAGAAGAAGCCTCGATGAGGGCATTCATGGACCGTATAAGGTTCCACGGTCCGTGGAGCCACCTCATGTAGAAGAAGCCTCGATGAGGGCATTCACGGACCGTATAAGGTTCCACGGTCCGTGGAGCCACCTCATGTAGAAGAAGCCTCAGGAAAGAATTTCCCTAAGTCAGGAACAGTCCGTAAATGCATTCAAAGACCGCAAACCCAGTCGTAGTTCCACTATAGAAAGTTGAGAAATGAGGGATAGCAGGACGGATGGGTTACACAAGCTGAGGAGGATCCTGGAGACCGTGGATAGGTCTGTAGACCACACCACTAAACTTCAAGAAATTTTGGCTAAGGATGGTTGTATGGGAGATTTTTACGATCACTGTAAGCCTTATCGTGGAACGAAAGGTCAGAGACTTGACAATTTTGCTTCGACAGGACGGGAGGACTTTACGATTTGTGTAAGGGTTAACGTTCTGTGGATTGTTATTCGACAGTTTCTTCTCAAGGTATTGAGTCATTTTCTACTCTTTTAATTTCTATACCATGTCGTTTTAGACCTATTTTGAAGACTGTAATTGGTTCTTAAAGCCCCTAACCTTTCCCATTAGCTCTAATTCTTTCAAAATCCAAATTCTCTCTCAAGTTTTCTTCCCCAAGAAAAATCTAGGGTTCAAGAATTTCAATCCTCCATTGGTGATTTCATTGAGGGTTTTCATCAAGGTATGTGAGAATTTCATCAATGAGTTCCTCTTCACCCATTGAGTTCCAGAGAAATCTCATGTTCTCAATTATGATTCTTACCCAATTCTAGGGTTTTATGATTTTCTTATGGGTTTTATTAAATTTAAATTTATTCTTCATAATTTATCTTATTGTGCCTAATTTGATTAAAAATCAATGTTTTCAAAAATATTTTTCATGAACTCATGCTATGCTAGTATGTCATGATCATGAGTCAAGCTATGTTGATATACATGCATTAGGCTATGGAGATTTTCATGTATCAATGGTGCTTTTAAATAAAGTATCAACAAGTCTATATGAAAATATGATGCTTCTGATTAAAGCACCTTTCATTATGAATGTCTATCATGATTTAGATGGTTTCAATTATAGTGTCTCTTAAGACTATGTTATGTATCATGATTTTTAAGGAGATATTCTTATGATGATTATCAAACTTTTATGAATGATTCAATATACTAGATTCTTACTGTTTTAAAGAATACAATTATGATTATGAACGTTTTCAATAGGGAGACAACTTAGCACCGAGTTGGACTAGTGGTGAATATTCAGGTCTCAGAACTACATGTCCCGTAGGACTTAGTCTTAATTGACTCTAGATAGTGGATCTACCTAAACTCATAATTATGATATTTACCTTGGCAAGTAGGACACTCTCTTTTCGATGTGAGAGCAGTACATTGAACTCCTTGTTAAAGCTCACATGGTTTACTTCAGTTAATGGTATCTCCAACATATATTATGATTATGATTATAATTTAAAGAGGAATGCATGACCTCATACTATGCTTACAAAATCACATTTTTTAGTTTATTTTTATGTTTCTTTTGTCATTGCATTATCATAATTTTTAGACTCGTTATGGTATATATCATGTCATGCATCGTCCCCATATTTCGTAATTTCAAGTATTGATTGCATACATTCTTGTGCCTATATTATCTTATAATATAGGTGTTGGCACATCCTATCAGGCTCGCAGTTAGTACTGGATTCCATTAGCCTACACAACTTTTTGTGAGTCCTCATGGTTTGGAGACATGCCACTTTTATTTTTTTTATGATCATTCATTCAACAAATAACTACTCTCTTTTATTTAGTGAATATAGTTGAAGATATAATATTTTCTTTGTCTCAACTCTCTCTTTCACTATTACATACTATTATATTTTTTTACACTTAACATATTTCATCTCCTACGCAACACAACGGAAGAAGCATCACTATTTATAGGTGAAGAAGTTTTCCATGTAATCAATGGGTAGAATGAGGGATAGTAATGTGGGTGTCACGACTCGATTCCTTGAGTCATGATGACACCAACTATAACCCACTAGTAGGTTAGCCAACATGTTATCCCGAACAACAAGTAGTGTGTGTAAGGATAGAAACAAAGCCGAAACGACAAATAAACTATAGAAATAGAAGAATAGGTGGAAGCAAACCAAAATATAAATACAAACAACCGCATTCACAGCAATCCATGTATTGAAAAAACTAATTATTTTAAATAAATAGTCATAGATCTGAAAAGATTGCTATAAAAAAGGATCATTGCATACCCAGGTAAAGCGCTTGCAAAAGTTTGCCTGCGTGTAGATATTGGTAATACTTTAAATAAAATAAAAATGATCTCTTGGCAATGGAATTAACCTATCCCCCTCATAGTTGTAAGTGATGAATCACAGAATAGACAAAGTATCAAACTTTTCGATGATGTGATGATAGACATATTGAAGAGATTACCAGCAAAATCACTAATTAGATTAAAGTGTGCATCTAAAAGTTTGTACTCTTTGATAAATGATCCTGATTTCATCTTTATCCATTATAATTACGATTCTCTCTCAAATCACTTCATACTTCTTAAGCGTTACGTCGAAATTGAGGAAAGTACCAATTCCATTTATTATAATGGTAAAAATATTCTATCCTTACATTCAAATGATGAAGCATTCAAATCTATAACATCAAATGTAGAATACTTGGATAATTATTTAGGTGTTAACATTGCAGGTGTGTCTGCATTGCTAGTTATAGGGGCATTGTTTTGTATAACCCAACATTGAGAGAGTTTTGGGAACTCCCTCCTAGCATTCTCCCACTAAAGAGCTTCCCTACTTGGTTGACATGACTGTAGGAATCGGGGTTGACACTAACACTAATGATTATAAAAGGTCGTTAGAATACTAGATCCCAGTCATGAGGAATTAATAGTTGGACCGATTCTCATAAGGACACCATTGCCAGTTTGGAAGAATGAAACAGAACTAATGATAGAAAGGAAGGATGGAAAACTTGTGTCTTGTAATCTCCTATTCCGTGAAATGAAGGATCTTCATATGTCTTGTGTTCCTAACTCATGGGAAGCTATGATTTGCAAAGAGAGCTTGATTTCTATCAACAAAGAGAGAGACAAGTGGTCGTGATTTTAGACCGCATTGCCATCCATATCATATAAATTATTCTTGTTACTTAAAAGAATTTTATACTCCATCCGTCTCATTTTATATAACATTTTTTAGATTTCGAGATTCAAACAAGTCTATTTTTGACCGTCGATTATTCATAGATCTTTTAAACCTTTTGAATTATCAATTATTATGACTTATATTACTTTTTACGTAGTTTATAAATGTATAAATTTCATTTCAAAATCTTTGAAGATTCCATGCCCAAATTCCCGGTCAAACTTAAGTTGTTAGACTCTCAAAAAATAAAAAATGTCACATAAATTGAGACATATGGAGTAATTATTTAGTACTCTACTACCATTTATTCCCTTTTGCTTTTGATTATACATCTTTCATTCAAGACATCCTGCATTAATTATTATAGAATCATCATTTAATAACTAGATCATTATGAATTTTTTAAATTTGTAGATACGTATATAGTATTCACGTCGGCATATTCTGGACAAGGATTAATTTTGTGAGTGCTCTCTACTTTCACAATGTAGTGGGAACCCAAAAGTGGATGTTGTTGCTTGTAACTTTTTCAATATAACGGTGTGTTTGATAGGAAAGGAAAGTATATACGTGGTTATCTTACTTATTCTTGGTGTTACATTAGTAAGAAGAAAGTATTATCTTAAAGGCTTTTAGGTATATGATAAGAAAATACTATCATGGACAATAAAAGAAAAAAAAAAGGCTTTTACCAAGGGAAACTCCAATCGCTACATGTCCAAATTCAAGCATGACCGGTCACTAAAGGCTCCAACGTCAAAAGTACATGATAGATTTTATCCGGTCATCAAACCCTTCAGCAAAGTAAAAAAATGTCATTATACCTCCTTCAATTATCAGATTTTCCTTTTGCTAATTATCAATTTGGTCGTTAAAATTTGTAAGTAAGGAAAACTATTCAGTCGTTAATAGTATGTTACTTTTGACAATAATACCTTTAACATCAATTTTTCCTTAATTATTGTTAATTTAACAAATACTATTGTGAAAAATTAGATATTTATAGTAAAGTATAGAAATATCTAGATTCTTGTTACATAGTTAGAAGATAAAAATATTTAGATATTTCTTGTATATGTATCTAGAATAATTTCTAGAAGCATCCCTATACAAGCATAAATAGGAGTGACATTAGACATTTGTAATCAACCAAAAAAAAAGACAATTCAAAAGTCTTCCTCCATAAACAAGTTCTCCTTTCTAGCTTCCTCTTCTTTAGTCTTTTGAAATTACTTAACGATCTTGGGCTAGTAGAAGGCATCCCGGATTATACTTTTCTTCTACTGTTATCTACATGGTATCAGAGCCATAGTCATATGTTGGCTTCTGGATTTTATTTCAAGATCGGGTTAGTGGTAGATTCAACTAGTTTGTGTAGATTGATTTTAGCGGTCGTGTTAATGGACTGGAGTTGGAGTTGTTAAATCATTCCAATTACAAGGTATGGAAGATATGTATGGAATCATACCTTGTGGGCGAGGATTAGAGGGATGTTGTGAATGGAAGTAAAACAAGTCCTCATGTTGACAGACCGGAAAATATAATAGTGCATACAAGAAGTGGAAGCATATTAATGTGAAGGAGGAGTTCATTCAGAAGAGGACAATCTCCTTCAGTTTATTTGATCATATTATAAAGTGTAAATCAGCTTATGAAATATGGAGGGCACTTGATTGTTTATTCAACAAGAAGAATAAAGCTTGGCTGCAAATACTAGAGAATGAATTGGCTAACACCACTTCAGGTAATCTTTCTATCGCTAAGTATTTTTTTGAAGATTAAGAACTTATGTTCTGAGATATCCTTATTGAATCTAGATGAGGCTCTCTCTAAAGCACGAATGAGAAGAATTGTCATTCGTGGTTTGAAACCTGAATATATTCCATTTGTGACGTTGATTCAAGGACGAGTTCAATAGCCATCCTTGGAGGAATTTGAAAATATGTTGTCGTCATAGGAATTACTAGCCAAGCAGTAGGCTAGTGTATTTGACAAAGATAGAGAAGGAGATGCTCTTGTAGCCGACAAGAGAAACTTCAAAGGAAAATCAAGAGATATGTCTTACTCTCTATCCTCAAGTGATTCAAGCTCGCCTGGAAAGAAGGAAGAGTCTTCTAACTATTCTGGTAAGAGGCCTCTATGATGTCATCGTTGTGGTGCAATAGGGAACATAAAAAGATATTGCCGAGCCAAGGAGAGCGATATGGCTCAAAAAGTTGCTGAAGAAGAAGAGGAGTGGGAAAAGTGTTTAGTAGCTGGGGCTTGAGCAATAGATGTCATAATTTCCATCAATCTTGAAAGAGACTGGATCAAGGATCTAGAATAAAATATAGACGATCACGTGGAGAAGCAAGAAACTGATGTTGTCGGCATGAAGCAAGAAATTTTTTAGGATGTTCCTAGTGGTGACAAGGTAGCTGCTATTGAAGAAATCAGTTAAGAAGATCTTGAATAGGCAATATTTGAAACTACATGTGCTAGTGACGACTATTACAAAGAAAGCATTGAGGGAAACGTATTGGAAGCGGAAGTATATGGTCAATCATCTGCAATATCAAGGTCAACTAATGATTCAGAGCAGATTCAAAAAGCGAATGGAAAAAGTAGAGATCAAATAGAGGAAGAAGATGATATTGAAGTCTCAAACACAAACGATATGATTTTTGAAAATTTTGAAGCTGCCAAAAAATCTATCGAAGAGATGATAAGAGAATATGGTAGTGGATCCTATGTTAATGTTGAGACTTCATAGGAAATTGATAGTGTTTCTCTGGATAAAGTATAATTATCGAGAAGTTAAGAGAAATTGGGAGTCTGAGAACTCAACAAGGAAATAATATACATGGATCAATTGACGATGGAATTTTTTTATCATTTGAAGAAGTAAAACACTACTAAAAAACTGCTAAAAATGATGGAAGTAAAAGAGACAGACGGCGTCGCTCCAAAAAGGTGATGCCACTAGACACACTGTTCGTCGCTTTTTAATAAAAATAATTTTTTTTAAAAAAAACGACGGATGGCATCGCTTAGTCCGTCACTTTTTTTTTGCGAATTTTTGCGCCAAATATATATATAATCAATAATTAATTATTTTATATAGATAGTGACGTAGTCCGTCGCTTTTTATTAAAAATAATTATTTATAATTTTAAAAAAAGCCACGCCGTTCGTCGCTTTTTATTAATTTTAATTGTTTAATTATTATTTAAATAAGCGATGGACAATATCTTTATATCCGTCGCTTCTTGGTCAAAATATATGATCAAATATTTTAAGAAAGTGACGGACAATGTCTCTTAGTCCGTCACTTTTTGGTCAAAATGTTGGTCAAACATTTTTTTAAAAAAGCGACGGACATAAAGACGTTGTCCGTCGCTTTTTATTAAATATCTAAAAACAGATCCGCGATTTTCCCCCCATTTCTCTATTTTCCCATTTGTGAAATCTCCTCCTTCTCTCCACTCCTCACCACCACCACTGCGTCGCTGCTGCTGCTGCTGCCACCGGACCCGCCGTTCGCTAACCGTCGCCGCCTCCTGCTTCTCCAGAGTTGCCGGACCATACGCCGCCGCCTGCCTCTCCCCTCTCTTCAATCTCTCCTTCTCCTTTAAGGTTAGGGTTTAATAATGCATTAAATTTTTTTTTTCAAATTGAACTATATTTTGATTTTGTTAGCTATTTATTTGTAATTAGTTTATTGAATTTGTGTTTATTGATTGTTAGTTTGAATTAGGATTATTAGTTAGTGAGTGAATTGAAAATTTTAATGTTAGAGTTAGTTTGAATTAGGGTATCTTAGGATTTGTTTGAATTTGGGTATTTCTTGAGTTAATTAGTTTTATTTGGGATTGTAGGATTAGTTTGAATTAGGCTATAATTTAAGGAGTTGTTTGAATGTGGGTATTATTTGAGTTTCTTTGATTTTCGGATTTTAGGACTAACAAGAGTTTGAATTATTATTGAGATTTTAGGACTAATAGTTTGAATTCGGGATTAGGAATAGCTAGCTAGTTTGAATTTAGGATTTTAGCACTAGTTAGATTTTAGGATTTTAGGACTAGTTTGAAATTGTGATTTTAATACTAGTTTAAATTTGGAATTTAGGACTAGTTTGAATTATACTTGAGATTTTAGGACTACTAATAGTTTTAATTTGGGATTTTAGCACTAGTTTGATTTTTGAATTCTAGGAGTACTTTGAATTTGTGATTTTAAGACTAGTTTGAATTTGAAATTTAGGACTAGTTTGAATTATATTTGATATTTTAGAACTAATAGTTTGAATTTGGGACACTATCTAGCTAGTTTGAATTTGAAATTTTAGGAATTTGAATTACAACTTAATTAGAACTTATAATTAATTATAACTTGAATTTACTATGAATTGAACATAATTAGAAATATGAACTTGAAATATTGTTGACTTTAATTTATTAGAACTTAATTTTTATTCCTATTAGAACTTGAATTTTATTTGAGCTTAATTAGAATTTTGTAGTACTTGAAAATCTTATTGACCTTAATTAATTAGAACTATATATAAATTAATTAGAACTATATTAAACTAAATTAATTTATAATAACTTGAAAACTTAATTAGGAATTAATATAAACTTAATTTTGATCAACTAATTAACTAGAACTTTAACTTAATTTGAACTTAATTAATTAGTATTGATTAATTAATTAAGCTTTAACTTTATAGATCTTGAACTAATTGAACTTAGTTAGACCAAAAAAAGCATATTTTGGGAACTTAATTAGACCAAACAAAGCACATTTTGAAGTTGAACTTAGACTTGAACTTGAAATTAGAACATGAACTTAGAATTTGAACTTGAACTTGAAATTAGAACTTGAATTGAACTTAGAACTTGAACTTAGAATTTGAAGTTGAACTTCTTGAACTTGAAATTAGAACTTGAACTTGGAACTAATTAGCTTGAATATATAACTAATTAAGTTTAGAAATTAGTTATGAACTTGAATTGAGAACTTGAACTTATTAAAACTTGAATATATATATATATAAACTAATATTCTTGGATTTGAAGTTTATATTTAACTAATTTTAGAGTTGATACAAGACTATATTGCTTGTTTCATCAAAGTAGGAGATAAGGTTGGTGCTTCTAAATTTCTAAAGTTCAAGTACAATTATTTTCAATAATGTGTTTGTGTCCATCTAGTATTGATACTTAGCTTTAATTTTGTGATAATTTTTTTGTGTCCATCGATTGTTTGTTAAGCATAAGTACCAACACTAGTTGATCCTATTGATGACAAAATTGATTTTCTTGCAAGATCAACTTGTGTCCATCTAGTGTTGATATTAAACATTAATTTAGGAATAATGTATTTGTTTAGCATAAGTACCAACACTAGTTGATCCTATTGATAACAAAATTGATTTTCTTGCAAGATCGATTTGTGTCCATCTAGTGTTGATATTAAGCTTTAATTTAGGAATAATGTGTTTGTTTAGCTTAAGTACCAACACTAGTGATCCTATTGATGACAAAATTGATTTTCTTGCAAGACCAATTTGTGTCCATCTAGTGTTGACACTTAACTTTAAAAAGTTGTTAAGTTGTTAAAGTTAAAAAGTTGTTAAGTTGTCTAAATAAGTTAAAATAAATAATGTGGTTTAGTTGGTGGATTTAGTTGTTGTATTAAGTCAAAACTAAACTAGTTAAAGTTGTTAAGTTGTTTAAATAAGTTAAAATAAATAATGTGGTTTAGTCGTTGATTTAGTTGTTGTATTAAGTCAAAACTAAACTAGTTAAAGTTGGTATGTTGTTTAAATAAGTTAAAATAAATAATGTGATTTAGTAGGTGGATTTAGTTGTTGGAATTAGTCAATACTAAACTAGTTAAGGTTATAAAGTTGTAAAGTTATTTAAATAAGTTAAATTAAATAATGTGGTTTTGTTAATGGATTTAGTTGTTGGAATTAAGTCAAAAATAAACTAGTTAAAGTTAAAAAGTTGTTAAGTTGTTTAAATAGGTAAAATAAATAATGTGGTTTAGTTGGTGTATTTAGTTGTTGTATTAAGTCAAAACTAAACTAGTTAAAGTTGTTGTGTTGTTTAAATAAGTTAAAATAAAGGGATAAAGGTCTGAAAAATACCCCAACTTTGGTCGGATTTGTTGTTGCGATACTAAACTTTCATGAGGACCTATTACCTCCCTAAACTATTTAATATCGTATTTTAAACATATATATTTGCCCACGTGAACATAAAAAATAATGCAAAATTATAAATAGTAATGTGTCCACGTGGGTACATATACACCTTTAAAACACACTATTAAATAGTTCAGGGGGTAAAAAAATACGGTAGGTAATAGTTCCTTATGAAAGTTTAGTATCGCAACAGCAAATCCGACCAAAGCTGGAATATTTTTCAGACCCTTATCCCTAAAATAAATAATGTGATTTAGTTGGTGAATTTAGTTGTTGGAATTAAGTCAATACTAAACTAGTTAAAGTTATAAAGTTGTTAAGTTGTTTAAATAAGTTAAATTAAATAATGTGATTTAGTTGGTGGATTTAGTTGTTGTATTAACTCAAAACTAAACTAGTTAAAGTTGTTAAGTTGTTTAAATAAGTTAAAATAAATAATGTGGTTAATTCAATACTAAACTAGTTTTAGGACTACTATTAGTTTGAATTTGGAATTTTAAGTAATTATTATAAATATATATTAACTATGAATTAATGTAGTAAAATTATTATTAAATTTTATTTATAATATAATTGAATATCTATATTTTTGTAGATGGATCATCGTTTGTCGATGTATAATATGCATTATGAAACTGGTGCTAGTTTGAAACCTGAGTTTATTTACGGTGTTAGAAATTTTATTGAACATACAATGACACTTGACATTTTCAAGAATAATGGATTGGTTAGGTGTCCTTGTAGTGCATGTAAGTGCTTAAATTTTTTTAAACCAGATACAGTTATGGTTCATTTGTACCGTAATGGATTTAAGCTTAGATATTTTGTATGGATTGATAATGGAGAAAGTGATGAATTGGATGGTATGTTTTATAATTCGATGCTTGTGGATGTATATAATATGGTTGCACCACATGGCCAAATTAGGGTTGAACATGATAGGGTTCATGAAATGATCAATGATTTCGGGGTTCAAGGTGGGATGGAACCGGAACAATATTTTGATGAAACTGCTAATGAAGAAGCAAGACGCTTCTATGATCAATTAGAAGAGTCTAGTCGTCCACTGTGTGAAGGGAGTCCGCATTCTGCCTTGTCAGTTGCGGTTAGATTAATGGATATTAAATCAGATTGGAATGTTCATAATGCGGCTATGGACTCAATGGTTGATCTTTTGGGTGAACTAGTTAATCCGGAGTTTAACATACCAAAGAACTTCTATCAGGCAAAGCGTTTGGTGTCCAAGTTAGGATTGACGTATGATAGAATTCATTGTCGTGTTAATGGCTGCATGTTTTTTTACAAGACTGATAGTGAATTAGAAAATTGTAAGTTTTGTGGACATGCTCGTTATAAGAGGACTCCAGCTAGAAAGATGGTCCCAGTTCAGGTGATGCATTATCTACCTCTCATTCCTAGGTTAAAGAGATTGTATGCATCAATGAGGTCTGCCCCACATATGAGATGACATCGTGAATATAGAAGGTCGTTGGGTGTCTTGTCTCATCCATCTGATGGTGAATCATGGAAGCATTTTGATAATGTATATCCTGATTTTGCTAGTGAACCAAGAAATGTTAGATTGGGGTTGTGTTCAGATGGCTTCACACCAATATCTAATAATGCTTTGCCTTATTCATGTTGGCCGGTATTTCTTACTTCGTATAATCTTCCTCCTGAAATGTGCATGACCAGTCCCTACATCTTTCTAAGTTGTGTTATTTCAGGTCCCCGTAATCTAAAATGTTTGATTGATGTCTATCTACAACCATTGAGAGATGAGCTCAAATAACAGCGGTTTGAAGGCGTTTTGACTTATGATATATCAACTAAGCAGAATTTTGTTATGTGTGCTTCTTTAATGTGGACTATTAATGATTTTCCTGCATACGAGATGTTGTCTGGTTGGATGACAGCTGGAAAGCTAGCATGTCCGTATTGCATGGAAAATACTAAGGCATTCACTTTAAAGCATGACAGAAAAAATACATGGTTTGATTATCATTGCCAGTTCTTGCCAATGGACCATGAATTTAGAAAGATGAAAAATGTATTTAGGAAAACTGAGGTTGAAAGTGACCCCC
>NC_064282.1:37305997-37314386 GCF_019186545.1 Solanum stenotomum
CCCCCCCCCCGCCTCCATTACTCACAGGGCATCAAATTTGGGAGAGAGTTTCTCAATTACCTAAAGTTACAGAAGTTTCACCTTCTAGACTTCCTGGATATGGTGTTAAACATAATTGGACCAAACAAAGCATATTTTGGGAGTTTCCGTATTGGAAGGACAATCTGCTACGACATAATCTAGATGTGATGCACATTGAAAAAAAATTACTTTGACAATTTGTTTAACACAATGATAGTTGTTAAGGGTAAGACAAAAGACAATCCAAAAGGTAGAATGGACATAAAGGAATATTGTAGGAGAAAAGAGTTATGGCTGCAGGAATTAAAGAATGGTAAAATAGTTAACCCCAAAGCCAGTTTTTCATTCACATTGGATGAGAAACGTGAAATTATTGAGTGGGTTAAAAATTTGAGGATGCCGGAGAGCTATGCTTCGAATTTAGGAAAGCGGGCAGATATGAATGAAGAAAAATTGATAGGTAGTTTTAATTCATATCGCTTTTAGCCATCTACCCGAAAGGATATGGAAACCAATCACAGAGATAAGTCTTTTTTTAAAAGATTTGTGTTCTGGAAAGTTGTTGGAGAGTAGTTTTGACAGGATGGATAGAAAATATTCTTGTTACTACTACTAAGTTTGAGAAGATATTTCCATGTGGTTTCTTTGATGTGATGGAGCATCTTCCAATTCACCTTGTACAAGAGGCCCACCTCGGAGGTTCGGTTCAAACAAGATGGATGTATCCATTTGAGAGGTATCCATTTGAAATATTCACTAAGTTATATATATTCGCTAAGTCTTTTATATATTAACATATATATACATATATACATGCAGAAAAATTGGCAGTTCGAAGCAAACGATTAAGCAAAGGGGAAGGATCGAAGGATCATCTGTCATATTGGGAGAGAAACTTGTGATTTTTATTCTTATTACTTTGGTGATGATGTGTCAGGTAGGAGAAACATTACCAATCACAATAATGAAGGCGATATTGATCCTTTATTTTCACCGATATCAATTATTAATCAAAATGGTTGAGGATCTAAAAAGTGTGGAAAGTGAGGCTTCACTGATATGGAAATGTAATCAGCTGTGACACATATTTTACTTAATTGTCCAAAGATTCAACCAAATGTCAAGTAAGTGTTAAAAATATGTTATTAAATTACATAATAATAAGTGATCATTAACTAACGAAATACTTGAATGTAAAATGATCAGCTTGTTCGTTAACACATGGGGTAATGAAGCCATCCATACAAAATTTTCCAAATGGCTGAGGAACTATATAAGTGTGCAATCACTAAGTATTTAATAATATATTCATGTTATACTAAATTGTATTACTTGAAATAACAATCACGTAGGTTTGCGATGAATACTCAAGTGTCCAACATTTGCAATTAGTGAAAGAAGTAGCACTTAGACCTGAATCTCAAGTACTGACAATGAATAAGTATTGTGTCAATGATTTTAAGTTTCAAACTAAAGAAGTCTCTAAGAATAAGAAAACAAATAGTAGTGGTGTCTACATACAAGGTGATGTTGATGGTGCTGGTTAAACTATTGAATAGTATAGTGTCATTCAAGAGATTATTGAAGTGAGGCATTCAGGTTGGCCTAAGAAGAAGATTGTATTGTTTCGATGTGAGTGGTTTGATCCATCACATAGAGGCACAAATGTGGACCTTCAATGTAATATAATTGAAGTTAAGCACACCAGGAAATACAAAAGTTATGATCCTTTTATTATTGCACAAAATGCTAAACAAGTGTATTACGCTCCATATCCATTGCGTAGAGACAAAGCTGATTGGTGGGTTGTTATAAAAAGTAAGTATGTGGGAATAATTGAAATTGACAATGTCTTAGATGTGGAGTATCAAAATGATGTTGCAATTGTTCAACAACAAGTTGATGTTGAATTGGAAACCACACTACAACATCCTCAACATATATTAGAAGAAGTATTTGATAATGAGATACTGAATGTTGAGGAAGAAATATCCGAGAATGAAGAAAACGAATCATATGATGACGAAGAATGGGACGATAATGAAAATGAAACAACTGAGGAGGAAAAATGGGAGAATGATTGAATTGAAACAAGCGAGGAGGAATAGTGTAGAATGAAAGCTAGCTAGTATATATATGTAATTGTATTTTGTTAATTTTATTTAATTTATGATTTTTATATATATTATACATGTAAATTTGTATACAGATGTCATCAGGCGGTGACGGTGATAGACATCACGAGTATCTTAGAGTTAGCCAAACTAAACAAGCTAAGAAGAAGAAGTCTAGGAGACCCATATATCCTGAGGATATTGTAGGATCTATTTCTTCTGAGCCAGAGCGCATCATCCATGATACTCATTTATTTGTTGTTCCGTTTGGTACGGCGGATCCTCGACAATATTATCCTAATTACCGTCGATCAGTCGGTGCTTCATCGACTTCATAGGTATTGCCTTCACGACGCTATGAGGACCTACCTTTACAAGCTATTCGTCAAGCAGGACCGTTATCGGCAGGTACTCCATCTCCCACAGGTATATCTCCTTAGTTATCTGCCATGAGGATTGGAGATTCTACTAGCGAGCAGTCAGATGCTATGAGCAGTACGTCTCCATTGACTTAGCGTTTTGTGCATCCTGATGTATCACCCTTATCTACAGCCACACCTAGTGCTACACCAGATGATACGATGCCTGCTCTAGCTCCTGGCCAGAAGGACAGACTTGATAGAGTCATGATTGAGCCAGATGGATCATCGTAAGTTTGTTTTGTTATCTATTTGTTATTTTATTTTATTTATTTCTTATACTTTATATAATATATTATTCATGAACTAACATATTTATTATGTGTTTTGCAGGTGGCATCCTGCAAAGGATGTTGCCCAGGCTTTAAAAGACTATATTAGAAGACTCTATACACATGTTTATCACTCTTGGGGCGAGATTCCAAACAGTATACGCCAGGCGATGTTTAATAACTTTAAGGTATATATTTTTTAGTTAAGTTTAGTATACTTTACTTTTTTTTACTATCGATCTAATTAACATTATTCATTTTTTTTTCAGACTATGTGTACTTGGGAGTCGAGGTACAATTTGGTCATTGGGACCACATTTGAGAGAAAGGCATCTGCTAGACTGTCTAGCTGGCTAAAGAAAGTTTGGGATAGTGGTGAACGTCCCGGTTGGATGTTGCCTCATGTTTTTGATGAATTGGGTCAGTATTGAAACACAGACAAGTTTAAGGCAATATCCTATCAAGCCAAAAAGGCTAGAGGCAGTCTTAAATGTGGCTCGTTGCATATCGGAGGTGCAAAGACGGTTGGAACAATTGCACAAGAGATGGTAAGTTCTAATTCAAACTTTTAAATAAATAATTAGTTGATTCATATATATCGTTATAAATTTCAGTTTTTATTTATAAGAAAAAGAATTCGGACGCACTCTCATTGAACCGGAGGTTTTCAAGAAGACTCATGTTAGGAAGAAAAAAAATGAGTCAGATCCAGAAGTGTGGGTCGAGGAAAGGGCCGAACGAACTTTTGTAAGTTATTTAATATGCAGAGTGACTTTCATTAGTACGTCGCTGAGAATCTAGATAGTTCGGTCCAATTGACACCTGAACTGTCCACCCAGATTTGAAAAGAAAAAATGATGGAGGGGGGGGGGGGGGGGGACACACAAGGGTAGATGCTATGGTCTAGGATCTCGAAATGATGTAAGACGACTCCAATCAGGCTTAGAAGAAATTGGACCATCAAGTCAAGCCGAGGCACTTGACGGTGTTCAAATTGTTGTTATGTCGGCTCAAATAGCACAACTTACATCGGCACTAGCAGCGTCGGAGCGGAGAAGAGAAGCTGAACAACGAAGCATGAGCGAGACCGTTCAGCAAATCAAAGAACAAGTGATGAACCTCGCTTGTTGACCTACTACTTCGGCTCCCGAGGACACCGACGACGACAATGATGATGAGGATGATTATGTAGAACCCACTCCCTAGTTTAGATCTCTGGACATTTATGAACTTTTTAATATTTTGAAATGAATTTTGTAAGACTTTATAAGTCTTTAAATTTTGATTTAGATACTTTTGAATGTTATTTTATGTTTGTTGTTTCATGTTTTGTGTAGATTGTTTATAATTGTGTGTGATTGATTGGGCTGAATAGTTTAGAATTGAATTGAATTGAATTTGCAGGCGGGGAACAGAAACTGGCAGTTTCTGCTATCAAAAACATTGCAGAAAAAGCGACGGACAGCGTGGTTTTGTCCGTCGATTTTCAGGGATTTTAATTTTTCAAAAAATCCAGAAAAACAACAAACAGCGTGGTTTTGTTCGTCGCTTTTCTGGACTTTTCAAAAAAGAAAAATTCCAGAAAAGCGACGGATAGGGTCCTTTTGTCCATCGCTTTTTTGGGATTTTTAAAAAAAAATTTCCACAAAAGCGACGGACTGCGTTGCATTTTGGAAATTAAAAAAAAATTAAAATTAAAATAAAGCAACGGAGTCCGTCGCTTTTGTTAAAAAAAATATCAAAAAACGACGCAGTCCATCACTTTTTGAAAAGCATCGAGCTAAAAAGTGATGGAAGTGACTGTGTCGCTTTTCCATCGATTTTCACCAAAAAATTGATGCAGTCCGTCTCTTTTGGCTGTCGTTTTTTTGCAGTTTTTTAGTAGTAAGAGGAGTTCGGAAGAAATTGTCGAGATTTTTACCAAGATGTGGCTCAAAGCTTGGTTTGAGTTTATCCACGACAAGTGTGGGGTAGTTACCAAAAAATCACTTTTAGGGTGAGTGTGAAAAATTAAAGTTGACTTTTTCGAGGTACAAAAAATATCTTTAGATATTTAGTAGAACTTTCTAGAATTTTGTATAGTATCTTTGATATTTATACTTAGGAAAAATCTATATGTTCTAGATAATTAGATATTTATAGTAAAATGTAGTTAGAAGATACATATCTAGATATTTCTTGTAGATGTATCTAGAATAATTTCTAGAAGCATCTCTAAACAAATATAAATAGGGGTGACATTAGGCATTTGTAATCAACCCAAAACAAAGACAATTCAAGAGTCTTATTCCATAAACAAATTCTCTTTTCTAGCTTCCTCTTTTTAGTCTTTCAAAAGTACTTAACGGTCTTGAGCTAGCAGAAGGCTTCCCGAATTATACTTTTCTTCTACTATTCTCTACAACTATAATATGGAAAATTATATTTTTCCTTTTGGTCATGAAATAGTAATGATTAATGTTTCAGATTATTTCTCATATAAATACATATTTGAACACAGAAAATAGTCCATACTCATAAGAGGTCATACCCATAAATGGTCATTGTTAATTTCCACGAACTAAAGCATTACGATACCTAAAGTAAAAATATAAAATATAGACTAAAGCATTTAATCATAATTATGATCTAAAATCAACTCAAGGCATCACTTTGAATCTTCTACTAAAATGATTACGACAGAAGAAAGCGATAAATTCTAAAAACTATAAAATATTTGATTTTTATAATGTGTATTTCTTAAATAATGACGCAAGAGATAGGGATAAAAGTAGATAAAAATATTTATTAAGTTGTAGTAATGAACAAGGTTCGTGTCGTCAGAATTTATCATGAGTGTTACCAACCAAGAGAAAAATTTCATTCTTCTCAAGTTTTTTGATTTTCCATACCACATAAGAATTTCTTAATTTTTAACAACAAAAGTTAACAATATGTGAACTTGAAATGAAAGAATAGGGTAAGTGATGAGTTGGTATTTTATCAACTCATAAGACTTAAATTCATGAAATATTGTCCTGTTTTAATGTTAATAGAATGAGTTTTAGGCCTTATTTCTCTTGGTTGCAGACATTTTTTTGAAAAAAGCAAGTTTGATGAATTTGAAGCCCAAAAAGCATACCAAGGAAGGAACTGGCGTCCCGCAGGGACCAACAGGCGTCTCGTCGGCTAAACACAAACTTGATAAAGATATTGCATACTTGGCAAACCTAGGGTCGGGTTCTCGACCGGCTACCAAGGGACACAACAAGGCCCTTGGCTTCCTCGAGAAAACAATCATGGTTGGAGAGACCATGATTCTCCCCAAAAAGTCTATGCTCCCCAAAATCATGCTAGTGTGAGTGACCCAAATGGTTCAGAAATTGAGAAGATGTTGAATAGAGTTCTAAAAAGAGACGAGTCTACGAACAATGAGGTCAAAGAACTAAGAAGCGACGTTTCGAATTTGACTCAAATTGTTAGCTCTAACTCTACTTCAATCAAGAATTTAGAAACTCAAATGAACCATCTATCGGCTCAAATGAATCCAAGATCAAAGGGCACACTCCCAATTGATACACTCTCAATCTCGAAGAATGATGTCCATTGCACGGAGATAATCACAAGGAGAGGTAAGGAAATTGAAGGACCGAAGGTAATGCCAAATAAATGTGCTAATAAAGAGATTGATGAAGAGTTGTCCAAAAAAACAAAGCCAATGTTGATGAAGATAAAGGGGCTAATCGTCCTAAATTAACAGTTGATGTTGAGGAAGAAATAGGGGATAAATCCACCAAGGGCGACGAGTCTGAGTATCCACTTCCCTATCCTCAAAGGGAAATTAAGAAGAAAGAAGATGAGCATTTCAAGAAATTTGTAGATCCGCTCAGCAAATTGTCGGTGAATGTTGACACCCAATTTTGATCGATTTATAACCCTTTTTGAATTTCTACTTGATTAAATATATATTTTAAAATCTATTTCTTTTATTTTATGTTTAAATTTATTAATAAAGATCTTGGGATTCCAGAGAATCCAAGGGACATATGCTTGATAGTTTGAGAGAATATCAAATGTAGCCTAGACCAAACATTATTCATGTGTTAATCAATTCAGTTGCGATTAATCTTTACCTATTGACTTGAAACCCCATCATAATGCACCCCTTTAGTCTTTTTCAAATATGGTAGATTATATTTACATTGAATCCCTGCTTTGTTACTTAATGTTGGTGAATTTTAGTTGTTCCTAAACCCTCCCCCAGAATCGCCTCGTCGACAATTGATAAATGCTCGACTATGTCTTATTTTATTTTTTGAGAATATGTGGTGGTATGAAAAACAATATTCAACTTTAGAGATCGGGATCGAACCACAAGGATTGAAAGATGAGATCGCCCTCAATTGATTTTGCAATTCAAAACAAACTAGCATGATCTAGTTTTGAGGTCAATAGGTAAAGATTAGTAACAACTAAAATTCGCCACATGTCTCATCATCCTACATTACATGTTTTTTTGTGATAGACTTGTAGGGGATTGTGATTGCTTATTATTTTATTATCTTTCACTATCACTAGTATGAACATGTTTCCATTTAATTCTCATTTTTAGTGATAGTATTATCATGCCTCTCATTCATATAGTTTTCATCTGAGCTCGATTAGCCTATGATACTTATTAAGTACCTGTATTTGGTAATCATATTGCATATGCATCTTATTCCGATGAAGTTCCTAGTACGATTCTCCCTCACTGATCTATGATCTCTCATGGATATTGCTGATTGAATTGTGTGAGCTCTTGGGGTTTGGAGACTTGTTGCTTTCCCTATTTTGTACTGTCTATGCATTTTATATTTTGATTAGATAGAATTATTAGATATAGTACTTTTCTGGACTTAGACACTCCTGTACTAGTGACACCATGTCTAAGTTTTGGTTCTTATGTATATTCATTTTTCTTGGTCACTTTCGAGCGTTTTTAGTATATTTTGTATCATTGTGTTGCTCCTATTTTATGTCTATTATGCTTTTGTGTATATTTTAGTCTTAATTTTATTCCTTATTGCATTGGGTTTGGCTTGCTTATTGGGGGTTTATTGATAGCATCCAAGGAAGCTCTACTCCATTGAAGGACAAGAATGACGCTTTAGAAACTCCAAGGAGGCCCATAACAAGATCTCAAACCAAGGAATTCAATGATAAGCTCAATAGGCTTCAATCGCTGATCCAAAGGTTTCTTATTGGGGAAGAAGAGCTCAAGCCCAAGGGAGAGGAATTGTCCAAATGGTACAATTATTTGGTGGCCCAAATTCAAGCCCAAGATGAGGAATTTTAAGGTCCAATTTCGTGCAAAAAAGGTCAAGAAGAGTCCAAGAATCAGCCACAACAAGAGTTGCTTTCTGCCCAAGTTTTGAGAGAAGACTAGTCAAACTTTCCAAGATTGTCAAGATTCTTTTCCTAGTTGGGATTTACCTTATTTATTTATTTATATATAGGTTATTAATATTTTCCTTAGTCTATTTATGGTCTCCTAAGTACCATTTAATGCTTTCCTAGAAGTACTAAATTTGTTCCTAGTTAG
>NC_064282.1:37318107-37494603 GCF_019186545.1 Solanum stenotomum
GTTCTTTGAACCTTTGTGACTTGTTCTTTGAGAATTTATCTTTAAACCTTTACTAGTTTCATAGTTTAAGGTATAAAGTAACTTCTTCTTGTGATATCTTTGGTTTCTTTTTGGTATTCTTTAGAAGGTGATTAGTTTCTACATACTAATTATTGTCTTTAGTTACTCATAAAGCGGTCAAGATCCGAATCTATCGTTTTGATTCGTTTTCTCAAGTAAAGGCGTTAGATTTCTTCCATAAATCTATACGTTGTTACTTGGATCTTTTCAAGGCCTTAGAACATCTAATCTTTGGAAATTCGTGGATCTTTCCTTCGAATTTCCCATATCTTTATTTAGTTTTTTTGTTTCTTTTCTTTGTGCTTCCGCATTCTAATATTTAATTCTCTATTTGTGATCTCCCTTAACCTTGCTGTTATCATTTATGGTAGGCTTCGTCATGATCCGATTTGATCGCGACATAAATTTTTTCTGAGGATAGTCCCTCTGAACTGACTAGGATCTTATTTTTAGAAGTAACTTAATTTAGATCTTTTTAGTTTTAGAATAAGGAAAGTCCATCACTAGTAATAAGGTGCTCTACATAAAAAGATTGATTAGACTTCATGGGAAAAGCATAACTAAATAAAAGTACTTAAGTATAGACTCACATACGATCTAGAATAAGACTACATTTGTAAGTCTATGGTATGTGTTGATATGTCTAGAATTTATTTCTAAGAGGGAGAAATATGGTACGCTCATGCCCTATTGATATGATACTGGTAGCGATAGAAAATGGGTAATTCATTGAATATGAGGGTTCTTAATAGTTAGAACTAGTCACTTGATTTCGGTAGTTCCATCAAGACAACGAGAAACTATACTTCACAAATAAACAATAGGCGGTTGTATGTAAAATAATACCCAATTTTATGAGTTAGGATTGAATCTACAAGGATTGGTAAAATTTTCTTAATGAGTTGATCTAGTGAGAGATGAGTGGAAAAATTATATTCTATAGCACAAATTACTCACTAATTCGCGGTGGAAAAATCTTTATTTTTTGTAGTGGAAGTCCTAAACTAAAAAATTTAAAAATCAGAATACCCTTTTTAATCAAATATATTTATGTTTTATATTGTTTTATGTTTATGTTTTATATTGAATTGTTGTATCTGTTATAAAATAAAATATTAAAACAAAAGAAGAAAAGAAGAGGAAGAACCAGTAGCAGTAGAAAGAAGCCAAGGAATAATTTCCAATTTTCTATCTACATTTTCTTATTGCCGTGTAACTACCTCTTTTATAGGGATAAAGTTACTTGGAGAGGTCGACCTCCTACATTAACAAATATATATTATTTACAATATGGCCCATAAACATACACTATTTACAACGCTCTCCCTTGAATGTTTATGTACAAAGGAAAAGAAGAAATGTCCATAGTTATTTGTAATACACATTATTTGCTGCCTCATTAAAAACCTTACCAGGAAAATCCCGTGGGATAAAACCTTGGTTAAGGGAAAAAGAGTGCAGCGTGTATTTACTTCCCCTGATGACGATGTCACTTAATGTCTCGAAGATAATGCATTTCAATCCTATGTCTCAGCTTCCCAAAGGTTGAAGTTGGTAATGCCTTGATAAATATATATGCTAAATTATCACTGAAACGAACTTGTTGAACATCTATTTCACCCTTCTTTTGTAGATCATGAGTAAAAAAGAATTTTGGTGAAATATATTTTGTTCTATCTCCTTTGATGTATCCTCCTCTTAGTTGAGCTATACACGCATCATTGTCTTCAAATAATGTTGTTGGGATGTCTCCTTATAAGGGAAGACCACATGTTTCCTGGATGTGTTGAGTTATTGATCTCAACCACACGCATTCTCGACTTGCTTCATGAATGACTATTCTCATAGTTTATTTTGTTGAACGCCATGATATAGCTGTACCTCCATATGTAAATAAATAACCTGAGATCAACCTTTATGTGGGTCAGACAAATATCCTGCATCTGCATAGCGAATTAATTGTGAATAGGATTTTTTGGAATAAAATAGTCTCAAATCAATAGTCCTTTGCAGGTATCTAAATATATGTTTAATGCCATTCCAATGTCTTCGTGTTGGGAAGAATTGAATCTAGCTAATAAATTTACAGAAAAAGATATATCTGGTCGAGAATTACTAGTAAGGTACATCAATGCACCAATTGCACTAAGATATGGTATTTCAGAACCAACAAGTTCTTCGTCATTTCCATAAGGTCGAAATGGATCTTTATTAATATCAAGTGATCTCACAATCATTGGGGTACTTAATGGATGTGATTATCCATGCAAAATCTCTTTAAAATATTGTTAGTATATGTTGATTGATGAATAAATACTCCATTTATAAAATGTTCAATTTGTAGACCAAGACAAAATTTTGTCTTTCCAAGGTCTTTCATTTAAAATTCTATTTTCAAACATTCTACTGCTTTTGAAAGCTCTTTGCGAGTTCCAATGATACTCAAGTCATCAGCATATACAACTATAATGACAAATTCCGATCCAGACCTTTTAATAAATACACAAGGACAAATTAGGTCATTCGTATGCCCTTCCTTTAATAGATATTCACTAAGGCGATTATACCACATGCATCCTGATTGTTTCAATTCGTATAAAGATTTTTGAAGTTTTATTGAACAACTTTCCCTGAAATCTTTATATACTTCAGGCATTTTTAATCCATCAGGAATTTTCATAAAAATGTCGTATTCTAGTGAGCCATATAAATAGACTGTAACGACATCCATCAAATGCATGCCAAGTTTTTCATGAACTGCCAGATTTATAAGATACCTGAAAATAATTGCATCCACCACGGGAGAATATGTCTCCATATAATCAATATGAGGTCTTTGCAAAAATCCTTGTGCCACAAGTCGTGCTTTATATCTTACGACTTCATTTTTCTCATTTCGTTTTCGCACAAAGACCCATTTGTACCCCACTAGATTTATACCTTCAGGTGTTCGGACTATCGGTCCGAAAATTTCACGTTTTTCAAGAGAAATTAATTTAACTTGAATTGCATCTTTCCATTTTGGCCAATCATTTCTCTGTCTACATTCCTCAATAGATTTTGGTTCAAGATCCTCAATTTGTTGCATTATTTCTATAGCAACATTATTAGCAAAAATATTGTCGACAATTATATCATTTCGATTCCACATTTTTCTTGATGAGACATAGTTTATTGAGATTTCTTCATTATTTTCAGGCGCCTAAACCTCCTCAAAGGTTTCATCAATTATTATGTTTCCTTGCTCTTCTTGAGCAGGTTCTTTCATATTATGACCATCTTGATCGTTAGCTCCTTTTCTTTTTCGAGGATTTTTATCTTTGGAACTGATTGATCTACCACATTTTAAGCATGGTTTAGACTCATATGTATTAATTAATTGTCCTATCGGGACGTCAACTTGAATTGGAGCATTAGTAGCTGAAATATGAGATTTAGTAACTCTTGATAGGTCATCGAATGCATCTGGCAGTTGATTTGCAATAATTTGAAAATGGATTATCTTTTGAACCTCTTGTTCACATTTATTTGTACGAGGATCTAAATAAAATAGTGATAATCATTCCACTCTATTTTCTTTTTCAGTTGCTTATTTTCTCCCCCTAATGTTACGTATACTGATTCATCGAAATGACAATCAGCAAATCTTGTCGTAAATAAATCTCCAGTCATAAGTTCCAAATATTTTATAATAGAAGGAGATTCATATCCAACATATATCCCCAACCTTCTTTGGGGACCCATCTTTGTATGTTATGGTAGAGTAATTGGAACATATACCGCACATCCAAATATTATTAGATGGGAAATGTTCGTCTCCTAACCAAAAGCCAATTGTAATGGAGAGACTTTATGATAGCTTATCTGTCTAATCCGCACAAGACTTGCTGCATGTAAAATAGCATGACCCCATAAGGAAATGAGAAGCTTTGTTCTCATAAGCATTGGTCTAGCAATTAATTGGTGACGTTTAATCAATGATTCTGCTAGACCATTTTGAGTATGAACATGAGCAACTGGATGCTCAATTGTTATTCCAGTTGATATACAATAATTATTAAAAACTTGGGATGTAAATTCACCAGCATTAGCAAGACGAATATTCTTAATTGTATAATTTGAAAATTGTGCTCTTAACTTTATTATCTGAGCAAGTAATCTTGCAAACGCCGCATTGTGAGTTGATAATAAGCACACATGTGACCATCTTGTAGATGCATCTATTAAAATCATATAATATTTAAATGGTCCACATGATGGGTGAATGGACCCACATATATCACCCTGTATATGTTCTTGAAATGCTGGAGATTCGATTCCCATTCTGATTATTGGTCTAGTAATCAATTTGCCTTGAGAACATGCAACACAAGAGAATTCCTTGAATTGAAGAATTTTATGGTTCTTCAAAGAATGTCCATGTGAACTCTCAATTATTTTGCGTATCATATTAGAACCGGGATGGCCCAATCGGTCATGCCAAATAATAAAATCATTTAATTTAGTAAACATTTTGTTTACTATGGCATGTGTTTCAACCATACTAATACTTGTGTAGTATAAGCCAGATGAAAGAGCGGGTAACTTTTCAAGTACAAACTTGAGAGTTATTTTGACGAATGTCTTTGAAACTTAATAAGTTTCTTTGAGACTTACTACAATATAATGCTTTATTGATTGTCAAATTCGTTCCTCCGATAAGTACTAAGTTAGCTTTTTCAGAGCCTTCAATTAATTTTGTACTACCAGATATTGTATTAACATTAGCTTCTTTCATAATCAAGTAAGAGAAATATTTCTTATCTCTTAAGGTAGTATGTGTTGTGGCACTGTCTATGAGGCATATAGCATCATAATTGATTTTGAATCCAACTGATGACTGGGAAATTTCTATATTCTTTATAAAAATAAAAGATATTATAAGAACGTGAAAAACTACAACATAAGAAACTTTAAGAAATTACACTAAGAATGTAGAAATTAGTAAGACATAATGCTTTAAGAAAAATATTTAAGAAGAACAACATAGTAGTAGATATAATAGAAAATAACAATTATTCCTTTTCATTATTTTATCCCCAGTTAGATGATAAGTTCTTCAATCAATATTCTCATAAAAGTCTTTAGCTTCCAAATGAGTAATATTTGGGAGCCCTTCAAAATCATCATCTTTATAAGCAGGATTTGCCTCAATATAATCATATTTATTTGAGGGAGCTACTTCATTATCATCATTCCGAAAGGTCAAGTGTGCCTCAACATTATTATCTTTTCTTTTGAGAGAGGCTTGATAAAGTTTCACAAAATGATCAGGTGTATGACTCTCACGTGCCCAATGACCTTTCATACTACATCGGTGACAAATATTGATTCTATCTTGAGAAGGATTATTTTGAGAAACTTTATTATTCTCATGTTTATTTTCACCATAATGACGATAATTATTTCGTCCTCTACCACGTCCACAACCGTGACCACGGCCACGGCCACGATCAAGATAATTATTTTGTCTTGGTTCAGACTGATTATGTGCTGCTACAACATTCGCTTCAGGGAATGGACCAGAACCAGTAGGACGAGCTTCATGATTTTTCATCAATAAAGTATTATTCTGCTCAGCCACAAGTAGGCACGTATTTAATTCAAAATATTTTTTAAACCCTTGTTCACAATATTGTTGTTGTAATAACACATTTGAAGCGTGAAAACTGAAAAAGGTTTTCTCAAGTAAGTCATCATCAATGATAGTATCTCCACATAATTTTAATATGGGACTTACTTTATGAATTGCAGAATTATACTCAGTTACAGTGTTGAAATCTTGAAATTGAAGGTGTATCTACTCATATCGAGCTTTTGGTAACATCGTAAGTTTTAAGTGGTGATACCGATCCTTCAAATTAATTCATAATTCAAGAGGGTCTTTCACAATTAAATATTTAATTTTTAATCCCTCATGAAGATGATGTCGAAGAAAAATCATGGCATTCGCTTTATCCTCACTTGATGCTTTATTTTCTTGTTTAAAAGTATCACCAAGACCTTTAGCATCAAGGTGAATTTCAGCATCAAGGACCCATGACAAATAATTCTTTTCCTTAATGTCAAGTGCCACAAACTCAAGCTTTGATAGATTTGACATGATGAAAACTAAAAAGAAAGATGAGTTAGAAATAATAAATTTGACTAAGACCAAATTTCTAAAACAAATACATATGAATAAATTCTTAAGTTATGCTCATATAAAAATAAGTTGGTCACTATTATTTTCAGTACATAGATGTGTGTAGAAATATCATTAAAAGACCTCTTTAAAAGTGACATAAAGTATTGTTAATCAATTACTAGTACATATGAGACAAAATTTGTAAACACTAATAATTTCAGTAATTCGTTGGTATCACTGTTTAACTAATTTTACATATACTATTTAACATAAATTTTTGAATATTGCCATGTAAAACCAAAAGGGATTGTTGATAAAAAAAATTGCGGAAAGAAGCATATGAATTTAAGGTACATAGTCAGCAATATAGAAACGCATAAATAAAATCAGCAATATAAAAATCCATAAATAATATTTTTATTGCTAGGTACATAATTTGTTTTTTAGCTATAATAACAACATACATCAATAAAACTTTATGTAGTATCTTAGGACGTTCAAAAAATAAATTATGGTGACAACATTATTTTATATGAGTAGTTGAGAGAAAATTATATACATACTAAAACTAATATAACCCTCTAAATAATAATAGAGTTAGATATACCAAATAAAGATTATCAAGTTAATTTAACTAAAATAAATAAATAAATAAGAAAGAACTAACATGTAAAAAATATATAAGACATGTATTTATTATATCTGAAATATTTGAAAAAAATTAAAATTTCGTACTAATAACGTGTTATAAAATAAAATATTAAAATAAAAGAAGAAAAGAAGAGGAAGAGGCAGTAGCAGTAGAAAGAAGCCAATGAGTAATTTCCAATTTTCTATCTACATTTTCTTATTGCCTTGTAACTACCCCTTTTATAGGGATAAAATTACTCAGAGAGGTTGGCCTGCTACAGTAACAAATATATATTATTTACAATATGACCTATAAACATACACTATTTACAACAGTATCCTTTTTTTAGTGTTTGATTTTAACGTAACTATTTGGCCATTAGGAAACTTTTCAAAGGATTAGTTCTTTCCTTGAAAGCACACAACTCTTTGTTTATTCTATATACAATATTATTGTCAAATAAGACTACTGTAAAACTAATAGATTAGTATTTATGAAAAAAAAATTATTCTTTTCCCTCTCGTTATTTGAAGAATTATTTTAATTTCACTGTAATCACTTATATTATTTTTAAAAAGTGACATTATTTCACGTATTTTAAATATCTAAAATTTCTTGCATGACTTTAACCCATAAAGATACCAAGAGTGAGAGCGAAGGATTCATAAAGAGACGAAGTAATGAAGAAAATGAAGCAATACATGTCATGTGCTTTATGAAGAATAAACTCAAACACATAGTCTAATAGTGCAATCACATGTATATAAACACGAACTACACTAAAATAGTTAGTCTAAAATGGTACCTGTTACAGATGATTGTTCCCAATTTCAATCAACAACTCTTTGTTGCAGGAACTTTTTAGAGAAGGAGAAGATGAAGTTTTCTGTTTTTTCTTATGCGCAGAGAATTTTCACGGGGAGTTCACATGGACTCCTTTTTAATAGCACAGTTGCATCAATTTGAAAGTCTCCTAATCATTGTGTCTTTTCTCTTTTCTTTTCTAATTAAGAATTAAATATATAACTAATTTTATTTCTTTATTTATTTTTAAATATGAATTTGGGTTGCATGGGTGATTTGATCCGATTTCTTTCATCTCCCACTCACACATAGTGGGTCAACTCTTATCTCTATTTTGTAACTACCATACTTGACGATAGACCGTGTGACTAGTGCATACTTTGAGTGTTTCTTTGTTATACAATTGTTAGAAATATATAATATCTTGATCAATGAAACTTGGAGTAGATTATAGCATGCAGTACCTTTGATTATTTATCACATTTGTAATTATCATCATCTCTTTTCATTAAAAATTGAGTTCATCATTATGTAAATATAAAGGAATGGTCAATGAACACAAGTAATGTGATAATTCTCAATGATCTTTCTCGTCTTATGAATCTCTTAATCTCAATGTGATATACTTTTCTAGAAATGTCCCGCCAGATGGAATCAACTATGATTTCTTGGCAACATACTAAGATAGCAAACACTAAACTGAATCTCAAGAAACTGATTAGAGTCATGAGGAAACAATGTGAAAATTACTTATAATTTTCGAGGCTTCACACGATAGCTAGTACATACTAAATTTGTATTGGCATTATAGGTCACTCTATGCATACATGGTATTAAACATGTATCATGATGAGTACACCATTTGGACTCATTTATGGCTTTATTTGGATATATTTTGTGTCCTCAAGTGCTTGTTTTGTGCCACTAACTGATGTAAAACCCTTGATTTCCAGGTATTTGGATAGAGGAACAAAGCATGGACACTAATTTGCAAAAAGGAACGAAGCGAGCTGAAAGAATGAAGAAATAAAGGCCTGGTGATCGTCGAGTCCTCTTGGTGAGTCACCTAATGGCCTCTTGACCGCCTAAAGTTCCAGTGTGCCAAGCCCTGAAGGAGAAAATCAATTTGGCTTGAGAAAGGAGAAGTCGGCGTGTCGCCGAGTTGTTCCGCGATGCAGTGTTGGATCGCTCAAAGTTACATAACTTGAGGATGCTGAAGGAAAAGGCAAAAGGCGATGGAACTGACCAAAGAGCGGATTGCTGAGTTGATCGGCGATCCCGACTTACTGCGCTGAATGGTCCTTCACAACGTATTTTTGGCGATTATAAATACATTTTCAAACATTATGTTTAGTATCAAATTTTATTCTGAACATTCATTAGAGTAATTTTTGAGTTTGAACCCTGAGTATAGAGACAACTTTTCCTTAGCTTTGAAGAATTGAAGTTTTCCATTTTTGAGAAATTGGAAGTGGGTCTTTGAGATTCTTCAATTTGGACCTTTGTAAAGACGGATTTAATCTTACCAAGTTGATGGAAACACAATTTGGTAACAATTTCTATCTTGTTATGATGTCTAGCTAAAACCCCAATTCTTGGGGTGTGATTATGGGCTGATTTAGCTAATGGATATTGCTAATTGATAGTTTAAATGTTGTTTAGAAGTGATTTCAATCAGTAATTGCGGTTAAAATTAAAGGATTGTAGTTGCAAATGCAGTTCTACCTTCGTGTTTTTGGCTTGCTCGAGAGAGAGGTTTTAAAAACCAAGATTACTGAATTGATGGTCTGTGGGTATTGGGTTGTTATGGGTTCAACTCGAGAGAGTGAACCCTAAACCATTTTCCTTACATTCAGCTCGAGAGAGTGAATGGACTAAAGCGTAGGCTGTTCTTATTTCCTTGCTTGTTGGTGTTCGAGAGAAACCAACTTGATTCAGGGTAAATTGTTCGAGGGAAAGTTTATCCCCACTAAAGTCTAGCTTCTTCACTGATTTATAGTTATTTACTAATAGTTGCAATTACCCATTTGTCTATATTAGCCTATGATCGAATCACATCCCAAGAATCCGTCTCATTATTGTTATTTCTTGTTATTTGTTGTTGCTGTATTTGATCATTTGAAACCAAAACCCTTGTTACTTGACACTTGTGTCGCCCCCTTAATTTGAATTATGTTGTTATTCAATAATGTCTATTCCTATGATTGACTTGAACATATTCATATTTCCCTATTGAATCTTAAACATGTACCACTCCCTATGGGATTCTCTGCTGCTACTAGCTCATCATCCTCTCAGAAGTTGTAGCCTGATGCTACTGGTACATTCCAAGTTGGGTCAGAGAATTCTATAGTGCTTACAGTGCCTTGATACCACACAGGAAGAAGCCGACAACCAAATTCAAGCTGGTTGACTATGTGGTTGTCAGGGAGAGAAAGGTAAAGTGTGATAGTGATGCCATCCTGGAGTGCTCCAATGATATTGACGATGACTGTCAGCACATGATCAGGACAAAAATGCTGGAGAAGATGAAAAAATGGTTGGCCTTGCTGATATCAGACGGTACAGGTTGGGGCGGTCATTGAAAAGAAGGACCTCAATATAGCGGCGAGGTATTGGTTTGGCTTCATCAGCGGTACCATCATGCCATCCCAAAACGAGTCGATTCTACGCCACGCCATAGCAGCCTATCTTGGTTGCATCATTAATGGGACACAGCTGAACCTGGGGATGATCATTGCACAGGAGATGCTTATGAGGGAAAAGTAGAAGGAGACGTCACTTTCATTGTCGGTGTTGATCACCGAGCTGTGCAGACGAGCTCGGGTGCCTAGGGATAAGAAGAGGGCGTGGAAGTGATTCCCACATCTTATACCGACATTCGAATGATTGAGGTGGAGTATTTGAAAGATGATGTGGAAAAGAAGAAGGCAGCCCTGATGGACACTTCCCCAGTTGTTGATACAAAGGCACTACTTGCAGAGGCATCTTTGGCTACTCCGGCCCTTAGGCCTTCAAGTACATCTAGTGTTGTTCCTTCTGTTGCTCCCAGTTCCTCTACTACTCTTGTGCCTCCCAGATCTGGTACTGTTGTTGCCGCCTCCCGACCCCAGCTCACTCAGGTTGCATTACTAAGGATAGGGTAGCTAGCCCATTTTGCTGATCGTTGTGCCGCCAGACTTGAGGCCTCCATTCCAGGCATGATTCAGGCAGCCCTCGTTGATGTTGTGACACCTTTGAGTGCTACCATTGATGCCCTTGCGGCTAGGATAACAGTGTGCGAGCGTAGCCAAGGGGCCACTGATGAGGTGACAGCTCTAAAGGCCGTTATTGTTGCCCTGAGGAGAGATATAGACCAGTTGAAGTCCACTAACACGTCTATTATTTTTGGGACGGTGGAGATCCCAGATGTGCAAGTTGAGCCAGATATGCCTCCGGCTACTACCGGAGATGATGTTCGAGTTAATGAGGTAGTTGATCCTGACTTTCAGGCTGAGACGGATGAAGAGATGTCTGAGGTTGCTAAAGAGGCTTCTTACGAGGGCCTTACGGAGACTGAGGAGGCCATGGTAGATGAAGTTGTGTAGACATCTTTGGCAGACACACCTTTGGCTGCCCTAAGTAGGCCTACTACTATTGATGTGATCTCAGGCACTAAGGCCCAAGATCAGAGTCTTACACCGAGCACTAATGCCTCATCAGATGGAGTGACTGTTTAGAAAGGATTCCTCTTTACCTCCCTCTCTATCTTCTTTTATTTACTTTTGGATATTTTCTTGCATTTGAGGACAAATTTCTTTTGTTTGTGGTGGGATGAGGTACTTACATACCTACCTCTTGTTTTGATGATATTTTCTATATATATTTGGTTTTTGAGCTATATATTGTGTTTTGATACTACTTTTGTGGATATTTGAGCTTGTGGCTCCTTGTTTTAATTGTAAATGATTTTTGGACCCTTCCGAAGAAAATTTTGTGCCACCTCTTGATTGTGTTTGAATGTGGTTTTTCTCTTGCAAATTTGAGTATCGGTTTTGATCAATACCGATGATTTGAATAGTGCTTATAATCGAACAAAAATGAATGTGCGGTTACGATGAGGCCAAATGAAGTTGCATAGACAATATGTGAACTTTTTGCATTTCGTTGTGACTAGCCGGTTATCGAAGGAGTCTCTTGTGATGAACATTTTAGACTAGCAAAAGTGTGGAGTTTTGTTTGATATTGGTGCCAATGCCTTGTGTGATAAGCTTACGGTGAACCATGTGTGATGACACTCGGAATTTGCCCTGTTGGTCTGGTTTACTAATTGATGCAATCTCTTGAAATGATCTTAGGCGACTTTGAAGAGTGAAATAATTTGACATTATACCTTTTTTGTGGCCAACCTTGTGAGTGTGTGATCTTTGCTTGAATACCCTTTGAGCCTTACCCTTATTCTTGGAATAAACTTGATGCAAATTGTGACCTTTCTTTATCCAGTACCCATAATCCTCATGATTTGCGGTTTGTTCGAATAGCCAACTTAGGCCAAAGAGAAGGTGAATAAAAAAGTGCAGAGAAGTCCCATCTACCCATGGTTTTGAGAAAGATGGAACCCCTCCATATAAAAAAAACAGAAGCAGGGAGAAAAAGAAAAGAAGAATGAAAAAGAAAAAGAATATAAATTTTTTTGAAATAAAGTTGTGAAATTGCCAAAAGAAATTGGGTGTCCGGTAGCCCATGGAAAGTGAATAATGGGGTGACTTATGAGCATAAATGAGAATGATGAGGAGAAGGAAAGAAAGTGTTGATTATACCACATTTCATGAGGATAACAACCACTGAGCCTAAATGACCATACCTTTACACTCAGCTCTGTTACAAGCCTTGAAAAGACCTTTTTGATCTTGAGTGAGCTAAAACAAGTGTAGATTGAAAAATAAGGGCAAACCTACGGGTGAAATCATGCATTGTGTTCATCTTTGTGAGTGTGAGTGTTGTGTGTGATTCTGAAGCTTTAAATTGTTGAACCATTGTGTGTGAACATGGAATCATTCTTTGTGTGAGGGCATTTGAGTACCTTTGTTGTTGCATTTGAAGCATGTAATGTGAAGTTGAGAATTATTTATAAAAGGTGAGTCACATCTTGAATCTTTAAGTGCACAACCGATCCTTGCATGAATAAATTGAGTCTTGTTGTGTGCATTCATGATTGAGTCTTGTGTAGCACTGTTTGAGACATCCTTTTTGAACTGCTGAACATGAGTTTTACTTGAGGACAAGCAAAAGTTTAAGTTGGGGGTGTTGATGAGTCCATGATTTGGACTTATTTAAGGTTTATTTGGATAGATTATGTGTCCTCAAATTCTTGTTTTTTGCCAATAACTGATGTAAAACCTTTGATTTGCAGGTATTTGGATTTAGGAACAAAGCATGGACACTAATTTCCAAAAAGGAACGAAGCGAGTTGAAAGAACGAAGAAATAAAGGCCAAGTGATCACCGAGTCCTCTTGGTGAGTCACCTAATGGCCTCTTGACTGCCTAAAGTTCCAGTGTGCCAAGCCCTGAAGGAGAAAATCAATTTGGCTTGAGAAAGGAGCAGTCGGCGTGTCGCCGAGTGGTTCCGCGATGCAGTGTTGGATCGCTCAAAGTTACAGAACTTCAGGATGCTGAAGGAAAAAGCAAAAAGGCGATGGAACTGACCAAAGAGCAGATCGCCGAGTTTATCGGCGATCCTGACTTACTGCGCCGAATGGTCCTTCGCAACATATTTTTGGCGACTATAAATACATTTTCAAACATTATGTTTAGTATCAAATTTTATTCTGAACATTCATTAGAGTAATTTTTGAGTTTGAACTCTGAGTATTGAGACAAAACTTTTCCTTAGCTTTGAAGAATTGAAGTTTTCCATATTTGAGAAATTAGAAGTGGGTCTTTGAGATTCTTCAATTTGGACCTTTGTAAAGACGAAATTAATCTTACCCAATTGATGGAAACAAAATTTGGTAATGATTTATATCTTTTTATGATGTCTACCTAAAACCCCAATTCTCGGAGTGTGATTATGTGATTATGGGCTGATTTAGCTTATGGGTATTGCTAATTGATAGTTTAAATGTTGTTTAGAAGTGATTTCAATCAGTAATTGTGGTTAAATTTAAAGGATTGTAGTTGCAAATGCAGTTCTACCTTCATGTTTTTGGATTGCTCGACAGAGAGGTTTTAAAATCCAAGATTACTGAATTGATGGTTTGTGGGTATTGAGTTGTTATGGGTTCAGCTCAAGATAGTGAATCCTAAACCCTTTTCCACACATTCAGCTCATGAGAGTGAATGGAGTAAAGCGTAGGTTGATCTTATTTGCTTTCTTTTTGGTATTCGACAGAAACCAACTTGATTCGGGGTAAATTGTTCGAGAGAAAGTTTATCCCCACTAAGGTTTAGCTTATTCACTAATTTACAGTTATTTACTAACAGTTGCATTTATCCAATTGCCTATATTAGCCTATAATTGAATCATATCCCAAGAACCCGTCTCATTATTGTTATTTCTTGTTATTTGTTGCTGCTGTAGTTGAAAATTTGAAACCAAAACCCATGTTATTTGACACTCATGTCACGCCCTTAATTTGAATTAAGTTGTTATTTTATAATGTCTATTACTATGATTGACTTGAACATATTCATATTTTCCTATTGAATCTTAAACACGTACCACTCCCTGTGGGATTCGACCCCATCTCATTTAGTTGGGTTGTATACTGACTAACGATCATTGACTCTTAGAACTAGGTTAAGTGTCTTTGATAGCATTATTCAATCATATCACAGTATTGACTCCTTTCCCATGAATCACGTGTCTTTTACTAGTTTAGTTCTATGCAGATGATAGTTCAGACAACTCATGTCTAACTTCAAGTTCACAAATCTATTCATCATTTTATTCTTAGAAGACATACCTGACATTCAAAACAAACTAACTCATTTTAATCACATATAATTAAACACACATTAACAAACAACATTTTAATTATAAACTTTCAACTCTCTATTATCACCACTTCTAACAACAGTTATTTTATAATTGTCTCATCTCTACTTATCACTTAGACAACAGAGGTGATAGCCTGTGAGAATAGGTCAATCTTTTTGTTTGTTTGACATACTTTATATCCTCAAAAATTTGTGTACACTACATAAAAATGATATATGTATGTGATTCAAAAGGAATGGAAAATCAGGCATAAACCAACATTAACTTCATTAATGTGAATTTATCTAGACATTCTTGGGAAAAAAATATAAATACTTCAGCATCTATGTAAACCCGATGACTTCACATCTCTCTCATAAGCATCATATAGATTTTGTTAAGGGAATCGCTATCATTTGATATGTAATATGTATTTCATGTTTACTTCTTATCGTACTACCATGTCTCTTATAAAATTTTACTTTATGTCAATATGTTTCATCATCTTTTGTATAGGTTATTGAAGTATGACTATCACAATTGATTGTGACAAACTCAATAATATTTTTTTACACACCCAAGTGAACAAGAAGATACTTAAGCCAAACAGATTCTTTCACAGCAAATGAAAATGCTACAAATTCAATTTTTATTATAGATAAGACTATACATGTTGTTTCTTGCTACTCCATGATACAACTCCATCATTAAGCAAGAATTCATATACATAGGTGTATTTTCTCTTATTTAAATCTGCACCCCAATCAGCATTTGTGTAGCCTTTGAGTTGCAGATCATTTCTTTGATAACATAAGGAATAGTCTGTTGTGATTTTGGATACCTCAATATCCTTTTAGCTGCTGTCTAATGTTGCAGTTTTGGGTCATATTGATATCTGCTAAATAACCCAACAACATAATAAATATCCAATCCAATACACATCATAACATACATAAGACTATCAACAATATTGGCATAATAAAATTTTCGCATTTGTTCATTCTCATATGAAGTCTGAGGGCACATCATTCTATTCAAAGCTTCACTTTTAGAAACTACAGTGTTCATGAGTTTGCAACCTAACATATTAAAGTATTCAAAAATATTCTTAATGTAAGGTTCTTGTGAAAGAGATAACAATCTCTTCGAACTATCTCTTCAAATCTTAACTCAAGAATGTATGTTGCTTCACCCATATCTTTCATCTCAAAATTTGATGATAACCACTCGTTTATGTCTTTTACAAATTCAATGTCACTTGTAGCTATTAGTATGTCCTCTACATACAATGATAAGATCACAAAGTTATCATTGAATTTTTTATGTACACACAATGGTTGTAATGCCCCGATCGGTCATTTTTAGAAAATTTCATGAATTTACCTTTTTTCCCCTCTTAATATCGACCCCGAGTCTTTTATGATTGAGTTTGGAAAGTTGATTTTGAACTTTGGGTTAAAAGATGAGATTTTGGTAAGTTTGTGAATTTTAAATGTTAAGTTGTTAAGAAAGTGGTTTTGGGGTCTTTTAGAGTTTCAAGTATTGAAATGGAATTTCATCGATTCCATATGTCTCGAAATGTTAAATATGATCCATGAGAGTTGTCGGTTTTAGATTTCGAGACTGCTTTAGGATTTGTGGTCCTAAGATATGAAATTATGGAAATTTAGCCTTTTGGTTGGCTTTGGTCAAAATTCCGAGTTTGGATACTCAGATCATAATTCCAAGAGTTCCTTTGGATTTGGGGGATGATCTTAGGCCTAGGTGAGGTCTTGGTTGATTTTTGAGAGGTCCCGGCTTGTTTTAGCCTTTATAGGGGATAAGTTAGTTTCTTGTGTTTTTCACTGATGTTGAGTAAAGGAGACCTCGGATTCGTGTTTTGACAGTTTCATTGAGTCCGAAACATTGAGTATAATAGATTTGCATATGTGGTTTGTGTTTACGGGGTTCTGAATGAATTCTGAGTGTCCTTTCGATGATTTTTGAGTTGGCTGGTTTTGTTATGTTCTGGTGCAACCCTCCACGTTCGCAGAGCTTGTGGCACATTCATGGAGGGGAGGGAGTGAGAACCCAGCATTTGTGGAATCTCGACCGTGTTTGCAGCAAGTCAATGTGTTGACCTCTGCGTTCGTGGAGGTCCAGGTTATTAAAACTTGCGTTCGCAGGCATAGGTTCACATTCCCGAAGGACCCCTGGCAGTGGTAAACCTAAATTTTGGGGGTTTTTTCCTCATTTTCATTTTTGGAGCTTTGAGGACTCGGTAGAGGTGATTTCAAGATAGAATTTTTAGGTAGCATTTGTTAACTCTAAATCTATGATTACACATTATTATTATTATTACTATTATTATTGAATTTATGAGTTAAGATAAAGATTTTGGGCTAATAAATTGGGGGTTCTTCATGAACTTACTTTTGAAGTAAATATGAGTTTATGAACTTATTTTAAGCCTATTTTCAAAATGATATTTCATTATGAGTTTCTAAAGCCATGAATAATATTTTCAAGTATTGTGTTCTGGATTAAAACCTCCATATTAATATTGGGTTTTGAGTTGTTTGACCCAATTCTCTATATAATTGATGTGAGAATTGTTGTTTCCGATGGGTGATTGTGAATACTTGATTATTTTTAGATTGTTTGGCTTTGGCAGTGAGTCGAAAGGGAAAGACTCAACTTTTGGAGTGATTGTTCTTTGACTTAAAGCAAGTAGCTTCCTAAACCTTGTATGCTAGTTGAATTTGTATACTTCCTTCGTTGCTTGTATATTGGGAGTAATGGGGATGAGGTGAATGTGTCACGCCCCGAGCCTATACCCTAAACATGGCTGGCACTTGAGAACCATTGTTGGTCCCCGAGCGAACCCTATGCCTGGCTCAACTACTCAGCGGAAGACTTACTCAAGTGAAATAGAAATATCAATTACAAACTCAACTCATAAGTAAAGTAGTTTAACTCAAAAAAATACTCAAATAAACATAAGTGTTCAACTCACAGTCTTTAAAACATCAACAAGAGAAATGAGAAAATGACTCCTCAATAACTATTGTCTATGAATCCTCTAACATACTATGATGGAAGTCGGGACAAGACCTACGACATCCTAACAAAACTAAAATATAAATGTGAATCCCTCTGGAAAGCAAGGAGGATCACCAAAGCTAGCTCGAATGCGACTTGATCAACGAGGCATTGGTTGATGATCTTGAATACCTAAATCTGCATCATCAAATGATCCAGTCCAAATGGCGTCAGTACATTGAATATACGAGCATGTAAGGGGAACTCTGCAACATAGCATAAAACTGGAACTAACAAAAAGGAAGACATAGTCACCTCATCTCAACTTAACTGAAGTCACTCAAGAATACTCAACTCAACAAAGGAATACTTAACTCAAGTCAGTATGAAAACAATGATGATAAGATGCAATACATATAAAGCTTTTAAAACAATAGATAATAAATCAATGTATATGAAAATACATAAATAAACTCTTTACTCTTATTTGGGAGATTCTATAACCAAAAACCATCACTATGAGCAGCATGATGATACAACATCTTGCCCATGCTGTCAGAATTGCCTTATACCGTTGGAGTATATGACATCCTCAACTAAGTGGATCCAATATGCTATGCTCAAAAGCAATAAAGAATCATCTAAAAAGTAAGATACTTTACCTATGTTAACATACATGGTTTATGAGTATTTTGAGCTGTCTGAACTCATCCTCGTATCGGTGCTCAATACTACTCCCAATAATATATATAACTCATTCTCAATGTTTAAAATATAACTACTCCTCAATTTGAGATAATTGCTCAAAAGATTCTCTTAAAAGAGATAATACTCAAAAACTCCTCATGAACTCATTTGAAAATCAAGGTTTCCTCTCGTTTTAAATGTAAAAATGTTTACACTTAGGAATACCTGATATTCATTTTGAAAAATGTAACTCAACTCTCCTCATTCTCATACTCATTTACTGAATTCTTAAAACAAGTTACAAATAATTTCAAAAGACTTCTCCAAAAAACTCAAAAAAACTTTCTCAAACTCTACTTTTAATCTTTACTTTAATTTGAAATGAAGATTTAAGAGTTATGTTTCAGATATGCATGATCTTTCAAGTATTAATAAAGATTTTAAGTGTGGATATGAAGTAGAGAGCATAGGTATGTGATGAGTCCACAAGTTAGACTCATCTATGGTTATATTTTAATAGAAATTGTGTCCTCAAATGCTTATTTTTAGCTTAATATCTGATGAAAACCCTTAAGTTTCAGGTATTTCAAGTTTGAAGGAAAGTATGGACACAATGTCGCAAAAGGGAACGAAAAGGCTGAAAAGAACGAAGTAATGAAGGCCTAAGGATCGCTGAGTCCACTTGGCGAGTCGCCGAAGGATCTTACTTTGCCTTTTGTTCCAGTGTGCTGAGCCTTGAAGGAAAGGACCTAATCGGTGGTGAAAAGGACCAGTTGGCGTATCGCCGATTAGTTCTGGGAAGCAGTACAGTATCGCCCAAAGATCCAAGATGCAAAGATGATGAAGTTAAGAAGCTGAAGGCGGTGAGCTGACCAAAAGGCGGATCGCCGAGTGCATCGGTGATATCGACTAACTGCGCCGAATGGGTCATCCGCAGCACACTTTTTGGAAACTATAAATAATCCTTGAGAGTTGTAATTACATATCAGATTTTCACTTTAGAACATATTTTTAATATTTTAGCTCTTATTTATCTTGAGTTCTAAGTTTGAGAGGGTTTTTGAAGAACTTACAAATTCAAAGGGTTTCATCTCCAAGAATTTGGGTTTGGGTCTTTTGGATTCTTCATTCTTAGCTTGTATCAAGACTTAAATCATCATACCCATTTGAATGCAAACTCATTTTGGTATAAATTTATATCTCTTGTTCGTGTCTAGCTAAAACCCCAATTCTTGGGGTGTGATTTTGTGAATATGGGTTAGATTAGTTGTTGGGTCATGCTTGATGATAGTTTAAATGTAGTTTAATTATGATTTCGTCTAGTAGTTGTGTATGAATCTAATAGATTTTTAGTTTCAAATATAAGTTCACTCATGTGTTTTTGGATTGCTCGAGACAGAGAGAGAGGTCATAAAACTTAGACTACTAGATTGATGGCCAATTGGAGTGGGTCATCATGAGATTCATACCGAGAGGGTGAATCCTAGTCCCATGTCCACACACTAAGCTCGAGAGAGTGAGTGGGTTAAGGCATAGGCTGGACTTTATGCGGCAAATGGGTGTCCGAGAGGAACACAGTTGAAACGGGGTAAGTTGCTCGAGAGAGAGCTTATTCCCCTTAAAGCTTAGCCTAGTCATAATTACTCTATAAGTTTTCTATCAAAAGCATGTACCTAATAATCTTGTTTAATTCGTATTCCGGTCACATCGCAAGAATCTCCCTCTCATTGCCTAGATCTCTTTGCATTTTTGTTGTTATTGTTTGATGTGAGGCTAAAAATACATATTTTTAATAATTATTTGCCTCATATTTATTATTTATATTTGTCCTTTTTGAGCATTAATTTTATAAATTGTGCTAAATAGTGTATTTTATTTGTAGGAGTAAATTGATGTAAAGTTGAAGAAGTTTGGAGCTAAAACGAATTAAAAATGGAAGGTTGAAGAAGGAAATCAAGCAGACAGCTTAATGGATTAAATTTATTAAAATAATATATTTCTATATATGGTGCAAAGAAGGTCTTTCCAATTCAATTTGAATGTGGTTTGCAGCTGCCACGTGTCACCAGCTGACCAGCCCTTGCCGCCAAGAATTTCCATAAATTGCGGCCACACGGAAAACCCAATTTAATTGGGTTTTGTTTTCCTAATTTGTATTGAACTTAATTATTTTATTTAGGATTTTCTACATCTATAAATAGTGTAGAGAAATAATTATTTGGGAGGAAGCCAAGAACCAAGATACAAGACCGAATATAAATTTTCTTCTAGCTTAGAAACTTTGGAAGAGCCGTTGTGGAGGCCGGAGAATTGTGGTTTATTCTTTCTTCTCCTTTAATATTTATTTGTATGTGATTAATAAAAGATAGTTTAGCTATTGTTCTTAACTTTTTATGATTAACACAAGCATGTTTATTTTAATGAATTTTGATTGTGTTCTTGAGATAATGAGTAACTAACTTTCATAACTAGGGTTGTGGGAACCATGAGCGATTAACAATGTATGAATAGTAAATAAGCAATTCTTGAATAGTGTTTTGCATGCATTGATAATTCTTTCGTTTAAAAGTCTTTTTAACGAGTGCATGCGTTAGAACTCGCCTTGTTGCTACTTGCCAGATCAAGGAGGTAATCAACAAGAAAAGAATTATCAACATAGATTTAGTGGGATACTATCTAATAGGCTAGTATCGATTGGTGCGAAGTAATAACTAAGCCAAACATCGATTATGATGTCTAATATGAGGTAAAGGTAAGGGTTAGTAAATTATACACACGTAGCCGGATCAAGGTGCGGGGTGAAATTCTCTAGATGCCGGATCAAGGATTTAGAGATACCTAACTTATCACTTTGCATGTAATACACTAGGAAAGGATTGCGATTACTAGAATTACTGCGTTATGAGCTTATGGGGAACACATTCCTAGTTACTTTTAATAATCTGAATATAAATAAACACTTAGTTCAAATCTATCTTTTTATTGTTTGTTTATTTTATTTCAAATTAAACCCCCCCCCCATTGTTATATAACGACTATCGAGTTAAATATTTGCTATTGACAATATTCTTTCATATTCTCTGTGGGATCGACCCCGACTCATAGTTGGGTAAATATATTGCATACGATCGTTTATATTTCTTTTCAAGAGGTATATTTGAATGTTATCATTGTTTACTTGTGACAAAATCCCCATTTGATATTTGACACATTTGTGTCACTTTTTAGATATCTAATGTTTTTATTCATAAATGTCTTTAGCTATGACTAATTAGAACTTAAATTTATTTTTCTATTAATCCTCAAAACCACTCCCTTGGACACGACCCCAAACCTTGGTTGGGTTACTATACTATTGTACGATCGTAGACACTTGCATTGGAAGTTGTGTCATTGATTATGCGACCATCAAGGCGCCGTTGCCGAGGAGTTGTGTTATTTGAGAATTCTTAGTTTAATAAATTTTTTGTTCTTATTAGTGGTAGTTTACTTACTTAACTTTTAGCTTTGTTTTGCTTGTTTGTGTATTAAAATAGAAACATGGATATGAAGGATCATTATAGGTATCAAAAAGATCACCCCCTCCTGAAACTGTTGAACCTTAGGGACAACCTCCTAACATTCAAACAGGTAGGGGATGAAACCATTTAGGATATGTGGCTGATGTTTCAAACAGTGCTAGAACCATGCCCATCTCATGGGATGACCGAGAGAGCGCTAATGGAATGCTTCTATAGGGGTCTTGGACCTAAAAATAGAAGTATCATCGACCAAATTTTCACGGGTGGTGGTATGCTACACCAGCCTTATGAAGTAGTAGCAAATCTCCTTGATGTCATGATTGAAACCAATAAGGAAGCCCAAAAGAAACACGAGTGGGACACACTAGTAGCTCAAGTAGACACTCTGTCCAAACGAGTCATGGAGTTGGAAGTACAAGCCACTGAAAAAGACAAGCACTTCTCCCTACGAGAGTGTAAACATGGGAAGAAGCATGGGGGTGTGCAAAACGATGAAGTTCTCTCACTCATTCAACAGATAATTGAAGCACAAGACATGGTGTTGAATGAGATGAAAGAGAACATCGAAATGCTAAATGAAACGTCAACATCTAACTCCATGATAATTCAGTTGAAAGATGCCCAGATAGGTCATTTGATATCAGGTCGTTGTCCATCGTTTGCCAAGGATTCACCTAATTACACCATGGCCGACTCCAAAAATGAGGACTAGGTGTTGACTTGCGTCGTGTCGTGACCTTAAATAAGGCTTTTCTTGGGAGGCAACCCAAGGTTTTATCGTTTTTAAGTATTATGCCAGAATAATGGTGTGTTAATGTTGTAGGTTAGAGTGAAGAAAGTGTTGAAAAATGGAGGTTGGTGAGCAGAAGTTCCATTCCGCGAATCGCCAAATAGGTCGGTGTGACCGGTTGGATCTGTCGTTGGGTTCAACACAAGTTTAATTTAGAGCCTATAAAACTCGGTGAGCTAGAGAAACGAATTGGCATGTCACCGACCAGTTCAGCAATTTCAACTCAGACCGCCGACTTGATCCCCAAGAAATTGAAGATTTTATCAAAAAAGGCGGGATAAGTGACCACTCAGTGAGTCATCGAGTGCGACTAATGTCGCCAAATGGACACAAACTGAACGGTTATATATGGCCAAAGATCTCATAATTCGAACTTCATCACTTTCACTCGATCTTAAACTTCACAAATTCACGCCAAGGTAGTACATTCAATATTATTGCTTTCGATTAATATTATAGTGGTTGATTGGTGCTCGAAACTTGGATTTCTTTGCCGCCTAGCAATCCAATCGTATTTTAATCAGCATTAAAGGTTAGTTACTAATACCTAGTGTTTATTTTATCAAAATTGTTCTCATTTGCAATATGTTGATATTGTTGAATCTTTGTTAGATCTCTCTAAGTTGATTGGATTACATACATTATCGATTCCTATTCGATAACTGTTGCCTGTATGGTAGAATCCCACTTGCTAGTGCTTTGAGTTGAATCGATTTGCTATGGGAGTGTGTATTTGTTATGGGTCTTAGTTTAATTTGTGTTGTAGGAGCTTAAATTGCGTTTTCAGGGGTTGCGGGGTTAAAATTGAGAATATGGGTTGAAAATAGGCACGTTGAGCCATTTGGCGAGTTGGGTCAATCTCGCTAATCTAATCGGCAGATCTCCTAACGTCCCCATCTTGCCTTTAGCTTGATGCTAAATGTGTTATTAATTATATAACTTTTGGTGAGAAACCTGATGTCGCCGAACGCACTCGGCAAATCGCCGAAAGACTTATTGTTCGCCCTTTGTCTGCGCCCTGTGCACTATTTTCGGTGAATTGCCTAAGTGGATGAGCACTTCACCAACTCGTTTGGCAAAGTGATTCTGCACTTGAAATCTTCCTGCTCATCTTCAAATACTTTCTAACTTTTTCTTGAAGCTTTTGCAAAAATGGCTAGACCAAAAGTTGTAGGGAGAAACATGCCACCCCGACATATAAGAGCACAAAATTTTGAAATAGATGTAAAGAAAGTAGAGCAAGCCAAAGAAAGGAGGGAGATCAAGAAAGTCGGTTCTAGTAGGAGGATTCCCATTGACCCCATTATTCCTTCGTGGTGACGTGGATTCTTCACCGCTATTCATTCCTTTTTGGCGGCCCATGACTTAGACAATTATGGCAAGTTAGTTGCCGTTGAATCTTCTGGAGAAACTCCGGGAACTATTTTCCAGGCTGATGCATCTGGCATCGACACCCAGATAGATGGAGCAGCCGCTTAGACAGGACCCCCTCTTTAACTCCCTCTCTATCTTTATTTGTTTCAACTTTTGGATACTTGCATTTGCATTTGAGGACAAACGCCTTTTAATTATGGTGGGGTGAGGCTCACCTTCTGTGTGAATATTGATACTTCGTTGTTTTACGCACATAATTGGGTCGTTTTACTTAAAATTATGTTTTAAACTATTTTTGTGGATGTTTGAGCTAATGGCTCCTTTTTTTATAATTGAAAAATGATTTTAACCTTTCCTAAAAATTTAACACCACCCCTTGTATGCGCTTGAATGTGGTTGTTCTTTTGCAAAATTTGAGTCTCTGTCCCAATCAATACCGATTACTTAAATAGTGCTCTCAATCAAACGAACATGAATGCACAGCTACGATGAGGCCAAATGAAGTTGCATAGACAATATGTGAACTCTTTGCATCTCGTTATGACTAGCCTTGTATCAAATTGATTATCTTGTGATGATTGTTGCACACTAGCAAAAGTGTAGAGTCTTGTTTGACTTTAGTGTAAATGTCTATTGTGACGAGCTTACTTTGAACCGTGCATGATACATCCTAGAATTTTCCCCATTGATCCGGTCAACTAAGTGATGCTACCTTTTGATATGATTTTAGGCAATTTTGAAGAGTGTGAGCAAATTTGACACATACCTCTTTTTTTTATCTACCTTGTGAGCGTGTGAACCTCTTTTGATCACCCCTTGAACCTTACCTTTCTTTGGAAGAGCTTAATGAAATCTAAACCTTTCACAATCCATTACCCATAATCCTCATGAGTATTGCTTTGGTTGAATAGCCAACTTAGGCCAAAAGCCTAAGTTGGGGGTGTGGTGAAAAGAAAAGGGAAATCAAGGAGTACAAGAAAATCCCTTCCATCCATGTGTTGAGAAAAATGGAACCCCTCCATATAAAAGAAAAAATAAAGAGAAAAAGAAGAAGAATGAAAACGAAAAGTTGTTGAAATAAAGTTGGAAATGAAAAAGGGAAATGGGATTTCTAACATACCATGGAAAAGTAAATAATGGGATGACTTGTGAGCATTAAAAGACTTGATAGAGGAAAGGAAAGGAAGTGTTGTGAGCACCACACCTCATGAGGATCGTAGTCACTGAGCCTAAATGACCATACATATGCACTCAGGCCCATTACAAGCCTTGAAAAAGACCTTTTTGATCTTGAGTAAGCTGAAACAAATGTTGATCAGAAAATACGGGCAAACCTATGGGTGAAAGCATGCATTGTGTTCTTCTTTATGAGCGTGAGCGTTGCATCTGATTCTGAAACCTTAAACTGTGAAACAATTGTGTGAATATGGAATCATTCTTTGTGTGAAGGCATTTGAACACTATAGTTGAGCTTGAACTTGCATTTGAAGCAAGTATTGTGAGCATGAGATTCGTTGATATTGGTGAGTCACAACATGAATCTTTGAGTGCACATTTGATCTTTGCATAAGCAAATTTAGTCTTGTTGTGTGCATTCATGATTGAGTCTTGTGTAGCACTGTTCGAGACACCCTTTTTGAACGGCTGAACTTAAGTTTTCTTGAGGACAAGCAAAAGTTTAAGTTGGGGGTGTTGATGAGTCCACAAATTGGACTCAGCTAGGGCTATATTTTAATACAAATTGTGTCCTCAAATGCCTATTTTTAACTTAATATCTGATGAAAACCCTTAAGTTTCAGGTATTTCAAGTTTGAAGGAAAGTATGGACACAATGTCCCAAAAGGGAATGAAAAGGCTGAAAAGAATGAAGTAATGAAGGCCTAAGGATCGCTGAGTCCACTTGGCGAGTCGCCGAAGGATCTTACTTTGCCTTTTGTTCCAGTGTGCTGAGCCTTGAAGGAAAGGACCTAATCGGCGGTGAAAAGGAGCAGTCGGCGTATCGCCGATTAGTTCCGCGAAGCAGTACAGTATCACCCAAAGATCCAGGATGCAAAGATGTTGAAGGCAAGAAGCTGAAGGAGGTGAGCTGACCAGAAGGCGGATCGCCGATGCACTCGGCGATCTCGACTAACTGCGCCTAATGGGTCATCTGCAGTACACTTTTTGGAAACTATAAATACTCATTGAGAGTTGTAATTACATATCATATTTTCACTTTAGAACATATTTTTAATATTTTCGCTCTTATTTATCTTGAGTTCCAAGTTTGAGAGGGTTTTTGAAGAACTTAAAGATTCAAAGGGTTCATCTCCAAGAATTTGGGTTTGGGTCTTTTGGAACTCGTCGTTCTTAGCTTGTATCAAGACTTAAATCTTCATACCCATTTGAATGCAAACTCATTTTGGTATAAATTTCTATCTCTTGTTCATGTACAACTAAAACCCCAATTCTTGAGGTGTGATTTTGTGAATATGGGTTAGATTAGTTGTTGGGTCTTGCTTGCTGATAGTTTAAATGTAGTTTAATTATGAATTCATCTAGTAGTTGTGTATGAATCTAATGGATTTGTAGTTGCAAGTACAAGTTCACTCGTATGTTTTCGGCTTGCGAGAGAGAGAGAGGTCGTAAAACTAAGACTACTAGATTGATGGCCAGTTGGAGTGGGTCGACAAGAGATTCATACCGAGAGGATGAATCCTAGTCCCATGTCCACACACTCAGCTCGAGAGAGTGAGTGGGTTAAGGCGTAGGTTGGACTTCATGCGGCAAATGGGTGTCCGAGAGGAACACATTTGAAATGGGGTAAGTTGCTCGAGAGAGAGCTTATTCCCCTTAAAGCTTAGCCTAGTCATAATTACTCTATAAGTTCTCTAATAAAAGCATGTACCCAATAATCTTGTTTAATTCGTATTTTGGTCACATCCCAATAATCACCCTTTCATTGTCTAGATCTCTTTACATTTTTGTTGTTATCGTTTACTTGTGACAAAAACCCCATTTGATATTTGACATATTTGTGTCACCTTTTTAGATTTCTAATGTTTTTATTCGTAAATGTCTTTAGTACTGACTAATTAGAACTTAATTTTATTTTTCTATTAATTCTCAAAACCACTCCTTTGGGATACGACCCCAACCCTTGGTTGGGTTACTATACTATTGTATGATCGTCGACACTTACATTGGAAGTTTTCTCGTTGAATACACAACCATCAGTATGATTCTAGGGAACATACATAGAAGGAAGGTAGAAAGGATAAGCGGCTCGGTGACCTGGCGACCCTTGTGCGGGGTGCCAGCCCCAAAACTACTGAACAGTAGATAGAGAGCATTGAGTGGCGTGTCGCGCCAGACCCTGAACTAGTGGGCAATAGTTTAGGAGCAGTGGTGGCACACCGCCCCACCCCAATGCCCAGAATTTTGACAAATGTTTCTTCTCAATTCCAATGCCTAACTCATCTAGAATCGAATGGATTCCTTCAAACTCCTTTGGAAACATAAACCCATCACAATTACAATGAAATCCACACAAATCATACCAAGAATGACACTCATTCGTAAGACCCTCACCTCAAGAACTCAACAAGACTCCATTGTTAAAGAATGAAGCCCAAAACCTCAAGAACTTCATCAAGAATCTCAATATATGCAATCTCATGGATGAATTCATAATGGAAACTAATGATTGGCGTGAGGATGAACAAACCCATCACTATGAAAGCTTACATACCTCGAAAGAACTAAGTTCTTGGCGTAAATCCTCAAAGCGTGACAGAATCTTGAACGTTCTTCTTTTTCTCCTCTTGAACTTCTCTCAAGAAAACCATAAGCTCTTTTAGAATGACTAAAACTTATTCCAATCAGTTTAGACCCCTAAGAGGGTGAAAAAAAATGTGTAGGCCTAGTGGGGTAAGGAAAATACCAAAATACCCCTTCTTAAAATGGATGAATTACCTTAACTAGACAAGATGCACTCAAACAGGCATATCTCCTTTATCCGAACTCAAAATTTAGCAAACTCGGCGGCATTGGAAAGAGGACTCAACATCTTTTGATTTGATATCTCATGGGCCACTTAACTCATCCTGTGCTGAAAGTTATGGTCGTTTGAAGTTGACCAATAACTCACAATCGAAGGGTAACTTGTACCAATCTCAATTTAGCTCTTTCTAATGTAATTCTTTCTAAATTTTGCTCTTTCTAAGACCAAGGTGTTAAAATATCTCCCCATTAGGAACATTCATCCTCGAATGAGATCACTTTAAATAAAACTGAGGGTGGAAACATGTAACACCCTCTCAAACACCCAACATGCAATTTGACACAACGTAGCATATCAACTTAAAGAGTACCGAGAAAAGAGTTAGTACCTTATCTTGGAATTTCTCCGAAATCAGAGATATATGGGTATCTCTTCTTTATATCCTCCTCAGCCTCCCAAGTAGCTTCCTCAATAAACTGATTCCTCTATAGGACCTTGATTGATGCAACCTTCTTGGTTCTGAACTTGCAAACTTCACGATCTAGAATCTGAATGGGTATATCCACATAAGATAGGTTGTCCTTGATACCAATATTCTCAGTAGGTATAATAAGTGAAGGATTGCCCATACACTTCTTCAGCATAGAAATGTGGAATACTAGCTGGACTGCTGCTAACTCTGACGGTAATTTTAACTCATAAGCTACATTGTAATTTCTCTTTAATATCCTGTAAGGACCAATATATCGAGGACTGAGTTTCCCTTTCTTGCCAAATCTCATAACATCCTTCATGGGTGAAACTTTCAAGTAAACCCAATCATCCACCTCAAACTCCAAGTCTCTTCTACTAACATATGTATAGGATTTCTGATGACTTTGCGCTATTTTCATCCTTTCTTGAATGATCTTCACTTTCACCATATCTTGATGGACTAAGTCCGGCCCTATCAACTCAGCTTCACCAAGCTCAAACTATCCAATAGGAGATCTACATCTTCGCCCATAAAGAGCTTTATAGGGAGTCATCTTGATACTAGAGTGTTAGTTATTGTTGAAAGTAAACTCTATGAGAGGTAAGTTGACAATCCCAATTACCTTTGAAATAGATCACACAAGCCCTAAACATATCTTCTATAGTTTGAATCTTACGCTCTGCTTGACCATCAGTCTGAGGATGGAAAACAGTATTCAAGTTTACCTTCGAGCCCAAACCTTGTTGGAAAGACTTCCAAAATTATACGGTGAATTTTGCACCTCTATCTGAAATGATAGACACAGGAGCTCCTTGAAATTTGACGATCTCTTGAATATATATCCTGGCATAATCTTCTACTGAAAAGGTAGTCTTTACTGGAAAGAAGTGGGGTTATTTAGTCATCCGATCTACAATCACCCAAATCGAATCATGTTGCATGTGAGATCGCGGTAAACCAGTAGTAAAATTCATACTAATCATCTCCCACTTCTATTTCGGAAGACCTATGTTCTGATCCATACCACCTGGTCTTTTGGTGTTCTACCTTGACTTTTTGGCAATTTAGGTACTCAACAACGAACTCTGCAATACACCTCTTCATACTACTCCAACAATAAACTTCTCTCATGTCACAGTTCATCTTTGTGGAACTGAGATGGATAGAGTGTCTAGAACTATGGGCCTCTACCATGATCCTCTCTTGAAGCTCATCCACCTTTGGTACACACAATCGACCTTGATACCTTAATACACCATCACCCCCTTGTTCAAAAGACATCACTTTCTATTTATGAACATTTGCCTTCAATTCAAGCAAACCAGGATCCTGGTCTTGTTTCTTTTTCACTTCAGACACTAGTGATGATTCAACCCCATTCATCACAACCACTCCACTTTCATTGGAATCCAACAACCGGACTCCCAATCGTGCAAGTCTATGCACATCTTTGGCCAATTATTTCTTTCCCTCCTCAACATGGGTAGTACTACCGATAGAAAACCTGCTCAAGGCATCAACATTAACATTAGCCTTACCTGGGTGATAGAGGATACTCATGTCGTAGTCCTTGAGTAACTCTAACCACCTCATTTGTCTGAGATTAAGCTCTTTCTGACTGAAAACATACTGAAGACTCTTGTGATCAGTGAACACATCCACATGAACACCATAGAGATAGTGACACCATATTTTCAAAGCGAATACTACAGCAGACAACTCTAGATAATGAGTTAGGTAACTCTTCTCGTGAATCTTAAGTTGTTGGGAGGCATAGGCTATAACCTTACCATTCTCCATCAACACACAACCAAGCCTAGTGTACCCTCCGGTAGAGTCAACACTAAGGCAGTAGTTAACTGAGTTTTCAATTCCTGAAAGCTTTTCTCACAAGCTTCAGACCATTAAAGCTTTGTTTTCTTTTGAGTCAACTTTGTCAAAGGGGATGGAATAGATGAAAACCCCTCGACACACCTCCTATAATAACCATCCAATCCCAAGAAACTCCTAATATCAATTGGAGATGTGGGTCTGGGTCAGTTCTGCACTGCTTCAATCTTCTGAGTCTCAACTCAAAGCCCTTCTCCAGATACAATATGGCCTAAGAATGCCACAGACTCAAGCCAAAACTCACACTTGGAAAATTTAGCATACAATTCTCTATCTCTGAGAGTTTGTAGAACAACTCTAATGACTAGCATGATCCTCCTTGTTCCTCGAATAGATCAAAATGTCATCCATGAAGACAATAACAAACATGTCAAGATACGGTTTGAACACTCGGTTCATAAGATCCATGAACATTGCAGGACCATTATTCAAACCAAAAGACATGATAAAAAACTAATAGTGATAATAATGGGTCCTGAATGGTGTTTTCGAGATGTCAATTTCTCTTACTCTCAATTGATGATAGCCAGATCTGAAGTCTATCTTTGAAAAACAAGTGGCACCCTAAAGTTGACCGAAGAGATTATCAATTCTCGAAAGGTGATACTTATTCTTTATAGTGACCTTGTTCAATTGGCATTAGTCAACACACATCCTAAGAGAACCATATTTCTTCCTCACAATAAGACCGGAGCTCCCCAAGGTGAGATACTTGGTCAAATGAAACCCTTATCAACTATTTACACTCAGCTAGAGCCATTCCATATGGCAGAATAGAGACAGGTTGAGTATTAGGAAGAATATCTATACTGAAGTCTATTTCTATCTCAAGAAGGACTTCTGGAAGATCATCTAGAAAGACCTCTGAAAACTCACTCACAACTGGAACTTTTTGAATAGGTGGTGTCTCAACACTAGAGTCATTAACTCAGACTAAGTGATAGATGCACCTCTTGGAAACTAGCTTTTTGGCCTTAAGGTACGAAACAAAATGACCCTTAGGCATTGTTGAACTACTTCTCCACTCTATAATTGGCTCATTAGGAAAATGCAACTTCACTACTCGAGTTCTACAATCAATTGAGGTATAACAAGCATTAAGACAGTCCATACCTAGAAGAACATCAAAGTCCACCATGTCTAACTTGACTAAGTCAACCATGGTGTCCTTGTGATTGATAGAGATGGTATAATCATGATAAACCTTCTCGGCTAGAATAGACTCACCAACATGTGTGGAAACAGTGAAGGGCTCAAGAAGTTGCTCGGAAAGGATATCAAATCTCATAGCAATATATAGAGTCACAAAAGATAAACTTGCACCTGGATCAAGTAATGCATATACATCAAAAGTAAATAATTTGATCATACCAGTGACAACAATTGGTGAATTCTCCTACTCTTGGCAACTGGTGATAGCATACATACGGTTTTCTCCTCCGTTTGTTCCTGAAGAAGTTACTCTAGGTGCAGTTCTATCTACCGGAGCCGCTGAAGAAAATTGGGCTTTATTGCTCCTATTACCATTTCCTTGCCTATTCATAGGGCACTCTCTCATGAAGTGACCTGTCTGACCAGACTTGAAGTAACAAGTGGAGCCATCATGACACGCCCCTGGGTGGTTTTTACCACACTTAGCACATTTAGGAGTCCAATTTGCCCATTGTTCCACACTACCTTGAGATTGGGCAGGTTGAACGTACTCTTAAGTTCTGCGAATTCTGATTCCTGAACTCACGTTTGTTCTTTGGTGCAGGTGCACTAGCAGATGATGGACATGTCTGGTTGACCTTCGTTGAAAAGATGACATGTTCACATTTCCAGTCTTCTGTTGTCCGAACTCATTACATGTCGTCTTAGCCTTCTTGCTGCAAAACTCTTCCCTATCTCTCAACCTGTCTTCCTCAACCCGTTGCACATGGATCAGAAGCATTGTTATGTCCATGTCCCCTATCAACATAGCAGTCTTACCCTCTTTGCTTGACAAGCGAGACAATCTAGACACAAATAGACTCATCTTGCTCCTCATGTCAGCAACCATCTCCGAAGCATAATGGGACAGTTGAGTGAACTTGAGGTTGTACTCATGCACAATCATGTACACCTACTTAAGAGTGTGAAATTTTCTTACCTTTGCCTCTCTCAGCACGGGGAAAGAAACGCCCCATGAAGGCACTTTCAAGCACAACCCAACTCACAATTGGTGCCCCTTCAGCCTTGCTCTTCTTCCATTGGTCATACGAAATCCTAGCAACACCCTTGAGTTGGTATGCAACTAACTCCACTCGCTCAGCATCACCAACATGCATAACCTCAAACACCTTCTGCAGCTCCTCCACAAAGTTCTCTAGATCCTCAGTGACATTTGACCTAGTGAATTCTGGGGAATTCACCTCAAGAACTCACGGATCCTGGATATATTAGCCACATCATGTTGAACTACTCTTTGCTGTCCAGCTTGGTTGGTCACAACTTCATCCGAAATCCGGATAGCATCCTGAAACTCAGCATTAGTGATCTCTCTTTAGGGTTGCACTTCAAGTGAATTGGGTACCCCTTGATCTTAAGGATCAACATCTCTCATTGCAGGACGACCTCGAACATATCTTTGTGGAGGCATCATCTAAAAGATATGTGCAAGTACGAACTAGAAAAAAACTTGTGTAGAGTTGAACTCTATTGCACGAAAAGAGTAAGAAGTGAGTGAATGTTTCCTAAATGTCGTAGCCTCATAATTATAGATGTGGTGTGCTTCACATCGATAACCAGAACCCTAAACACACGACTTCATAGACACCCTAGGACGCTTGAACTCTGTGCTCTAATACCAAGTTTTTCACTCCCCGAGCCTATAACCTGGACATGGACGACACTCAAGAACCATTGATGGTCCCCAAGCGAACCGTTAGACTGGCTCAACTACTCAGCGAAAGACTTACTCAAGTGAAATAAAAATCTAAATTACAAACTCAACCCATAAGTAAAGTAGTTTAACTCAAAAAATACATAAATAAGCATAAGTGTTCAACTCACAGTCTTTAAAATTTCAATAAGAGAAATGAAAAAATACTCTTCAACTACTACTATCTATGAAGCCTCAAACATACTATGATGGAAGTCGGGAAAAGAACCATGACATCCTAACAAAACTGAAATATAAATGTGAAGCCCTTCGGAAAGTAAGGCGGCTCGCCAAAGCCTCAAATGCGACTGGATCAACGGAGTACCGATTGATTACCCTGAATACCTGAATTTGCATCACAAAATGATACAGACAAAATGGCGTCAGTACAATGAATGTACGAGCATGTAATAAGAACTCTGCAACATAGCATAAAGCAGGAACTAACATAAAGGAAGACGTTCTCATCTCATCTTAACTTGACTCAACCCATTTAGGAATACTCAACTCAACTTAAGAATACTTAACTCAACTCAGTATGAAAGCAATGATTATAAGATGCAATACATATAAAGCTTTTAAAATAGTAGATAATAACTCAATGTATATGAAAATACATAAATAAACACTTTACTCTTATTTGGGACATTCTCAAACTGACAACCATTACTATGAGCAACGCGATTATTTAGTGTCTCACCCACACTATCAGAATTTTCCTATACCTTGTCAAAGTATAGGACATCCTCAAATATGTAGATCCACTAAGTTATGCTTAAAGGTAATAAGGAATCATCTAAAAAAAATGTTCATTTACCCATGTTGGCATACATGGTTTATGAGGATTTTGAGTTGTCTAGATTCATCCCCATATCGGTGCTCAATACTAATCCCAATAATATATAACTCATGCTTAATGTTTTTAAACATAACTTCTTCTCATTTGGAGATAATTGCTCAAAAGATTCTCTTAAAAGAGATAATACTCAAAAACTCATCATGAACTCATTCGAAAATCAAGGTTTCCTCTCGTTTTAAATGTAAAAATGTTTACTCTTTGGAATACTTAGTTCCTTTATACTCATTTTGAAAAAAGAAATTCAACTCTCCTCATTCTCAGACTCATTTATTCAAGTCTTAAAACAAGTTATAAATAATTAGAAAAGACTTCTCAGAATGACTCAAAAGACTTTCCCGAACTCTACTCTTAATCTTTACTTTAATTTGAAATGAGGATTTAAGAGTTATGATTAAGGTATGCATGATCTATCAAGGATTAATGAAGATTTTAGTGTGGATATCAAGTAGAGAACATAGGTACAATTCGAGGGAACACACACGGAAGGAAGGCAAAAAGGGTAAGGGACCTGAATAGTAGTTGGGGCGCCAGATCCAAAACTACTTAATAGTAATTGGGGTGCACTGAGTGGTGCGCCACCCCAGGCCCCAAACTACTGGGCAGTAGTACTGCCGCAGTGGTGAGGCACCGCCCCACCCCATGCCCAGATTTTTTATAATTTTTTCTTCTTAATTCCAAGGCCTAACTCATCTATAATCCAATGAATTCCTTCAAACTCCTTTGCTAACGTTAACCCAACACAATTACAACAAAATCTACACAAATCACACCAAGAACAACACTCATTCGCAAGACCCTCACCTCAAGAACTCAACAGACTTCATTGTTAAAGAATGAAGCCCAAAACCTCATCAACTTTATCAAGAATCTCAATGTATACAATCTTATGAATGAATTCATAATGGAAACTCATAATTGGTGTGAGGGTGAACAAACCCATCATTTTGAAATCTTAGATACCTCAAAAGAACTAAGTTCTTGGCGTAAATCCTCAAAGCTTGCAAGAATCTTGAACGTTCTTCTTGTTCTCCTCTTGAACTTCTCTCAAAAAATCCCTAAGCTCTTTTGGAATGACTAAAACTGATTTCAATCCTTTTAGACCCCTAAAAGGGTGAAGAAGACGTGTAGGCCTAGTGGCGCAAGGAAAAGACTAAAATACCCCTCTTTAAAATAAATGAATTGCCTTAATTAGACCGGCTGCACTCGAATGGGCATATCTTCTTCATCCAAACTTAGAATTTAGCAAGTTGGAAAGTGGACTCAACGACCTTCGACTCGATATCTCATGGGCCATCGAACTCATCATGTGCTGAAAGTTATGATCGTGTGAGGTTGACCCAAAACTCACAATTGAAGGGTAACTTGTTCCAATCTCAATTTATCTCTTTGTAATTTATTCATTCTAAATTTAGCTCTTTGTAAGACTAAGGTGTTACATAAGGGTTAATTATCCACTTGTTACATCTCAATGAATAAAAAGGGGTTGAAACAAAAATAATTATTGATGAGTCGGGGATTTCGACTCATTTAGGGCATATTATTCAAGGATTTAGTATCCTCAATGCCTTATTTTTGTTCATAACTGATGTTAATGTGTTGATGTGCAACAATGAAGGTATAAGAGTGAGGCAAGGACATTATGATGCAAAAAGGAGCAAAAAAGTTTAAAGAGTTGAAGGAAAGCAAAGCTGGAGATTTCCAAAGTCACTCGGCGACTCAACGAGTGGTCTTTCAGCTCACCTAAAATTCCAGCAAAATAGCTCATAGACAAAACCAACTTAGCGAGCAAACGAGTAACTCGGCAACACGCCGAAAAGATCAGCGATATCGACTAAGCTCGCCTAAAGTTCCAGAATAATTTGATAAAGGATCCAAGACAAAAGGGTGAGAAGAGGAGCAACTCGGCGAGTCGCCGAACTGATCGGAGAGCCCAACTTACTTTGCCGAGTTGACTCGGTACTGAAAATTTGGAAAAGAATAAATACAATATTTTCAAAGAGGAGAGGAGTTCCCACACTGTCTACTTCTGGGTTTTTGAGAGTTTTTACATTCTAGAACATTGTCTTTACAATTTTTATAGAGACTGGGAGATTGTGAGATTTTAGCTTCTATTTCATCATTTGAGAATTACAGTTCATAGAAAATCAGATTGAAAACTTTGTTGGTAACGATTTCCTACTTTTAATTATGCTTAGCTAAAACCCCTTACCTTAGGGGTGTGATTATGTAGTTGAATGCTTTTATTAGCTAATGGGTGTTAACACCCAATTTTGGCTCTCCACATTTAATAATAATAAAAATAATAATAATAATAATAATAATAATAATAATAATAATAATAATAATATATATATATATATACATATGTGTGTGTGTGTGTGTTATGAATTTTTTTTCAAGGAATACGAAAAGATTTCTTTTAATTATTTATTTTACCTCATAAATTTATATCAATCTTTTATAAAAATTAAATATATTATATACTACTTACTTTTTCATTTTTTGAAAAAAAAAAATAAGTGTCGTTCTCAAGAATTGAATCTATTTTTGTTCAAATATAATTTCTTTTGTCACAATGGTTAGTTTTCGTACATTGTTTAAAATTAGAAAGCTTAATTAATTAATGAGTTACTAATTTATATTAATTTAATTTAAAGAGTAATTAATTTTATCAAATAATTTAATCTTGCAAAATAATTATTTTTTACTTTAATAAATTATGACAATTTAATAAAGAAGATGATATAATTTAAATGAATTTAATTTAAGCAAATTTGGCAATCCAAGTTTTCCTAAATTGGCCAATCCATGTATGCCACATAGGCAAGCACATGGATTGTGCTTCTTTATCTTAAATCTTGATCCTACGATTAAATCTAACGGTCCTAGTTAATTTAGCTTTTACCATTTTTAAAATATATATATATATATATATAGAGAGAGAGAGAGAGAGAGATAGATAGATATTCCTATTAATCTTTGATTTATCTTAATTGTCTGATCAAATGATTGAACAACCTAAATTAGATAAGACCTTTTCATCTTTTCCAAAATAGTACAACCATTCAGCCGCCTGCCATCTCGTTCCTTTCCCAGAAACTCTTCACGCTTCATCTCCCATCAAGCTTTCTCCTCCTCTGCCATCGTTTCTATCTACGGACCACCGGAAAATGGCAATTTCTGGTGGTCTTCAACATATCTCCCAACACTCCATCAATCATAGCTTCCCTTTTTTTTCAACTTTACATCCCGTCAATCATCTTTTTTTTAAATTGAAAAAAACCTCAAAATCCCCACCACCGTCGCTGCTACAACTGAAAAGGTGGAGAAGGTGAAGGACCATCGGATTTGGGATCATTGTCCCCTTAATCCGATGGTTGTGAGATTGGAACCCCCAAGCCATCACTCATTCTTTCGAATCAATCTGAAAAGGGGTTAATAATATTTTCTTCTCCTCCATCATTATATTCTTCTAAGATTTGATATTTCAAAGATAAAAATTTGAATCATTAAAGCCTCCCCCAATTATAAAAGGAGGAGTTTGGTCCTCATTCGAGATCATCGGGGAATCAGCAAAAAGAACAAAAAAATAATCCAAAAACAATCTGGAAAATCAGCCAAGAACAGCATCATAATCTCAAAAAAAAACACCCAAAACAACCTAACAACCATCAAGAAATCGGCCAGAAAAATCCAAAAAGAAATCGATCAAAACAACATAAAGAAAATGCAACAAGGGACATTAGCGCATTAGATCATAAAATCACCTTTCTATCCTCTGTTTTATATTTGTTTTAATTCGAGTTCGGAGTAGGATATCTTGACGTCAAAGCACTTAGTTTGCTGCTCTACACAAAGTTTGTAATCACCCTCATTTTCACATTTTTGTTTCTAATTTTCATAAATGAATTTTATTGTTATTAAATAGTTGCTGGCCATTTATCTGGAATATTTATGTTCTATTATTTTTTTTGTGTGGAGATTTATTCATAGAAAAGGAAGGAAAGAATTAGTACAAAGCATTTTTATTTAGAATGAATTATTGATCTACTCATGTAGACGTGTAGTAGTTGGATTCGTTCATTTCTTGATTCATAACTTGTCATACTATGTTTAGATGTAGCGTCTCTCGATCTGATTTTTTGATTGAGTCGCATTAAACTTGAAGTATGCCTCCAATTTCACGGCAGAGCCAAGAAATTTTTAATATGTTCTCTATGAATAATTGTTGCCTTTCTTCAACTTAAAAGAAATAAAAAAAATATACATAAGTTATAAGAGATTGTCAATTGGTAAAATGGTTGCTGCTTTAGCTAAGTTTTTGGGTTCTATTTATGCTTAAGAATTAATTTGAGTATTCAAAAATACGAGCAGTATATTGAGAAGTTACTATTGAAACATAGTTAGTTGTGTAAGCAAGTAACGATATAATAAGACACCTGAATCTTCTCTAGTCATGAGTTGCTGAGCACCTTGTCTAACATTGACAACTTGTATTTTTGTTTCATATTGAGAACTTAGCAACTTATCTATGTTCTAAATTCCTAAAAAAGATGATGACATTCTCATGTTTCCTCCGTAAGTATGCTTGCTTATTTGATTTCAAGGGAATACGTATGTTTTAAGTTAGTTGAGGACAGTTAGTTTACTAAATTAATTTAGTGTATCTCAAAATTGTGCAAAATATATAAGGTAAGCAATTCTAATAGTATTTGAAAGGTTTACACAAACTCATGGTTGCCTAGATAGTGAGAGAAAAAAATATTTTTTTTTACATGTCAAGATGCCACTTTAACAAGTTTCTGATATCTTGTTTAATGGGGATTTATATTTGTTTGTATACTCACATTACTGCACCGTTTAAATTAGTTACTAATCTTTATCTCTTATTTGTTTTCTTATGTTTCATGTACAACCGGAGGGCTGGAGTTTCTACTTTGAAACTCATTATTGGCCTAAAATATTAGGCCAACAGCAAATTAGGATCATCGCAACGCTTGGTGCCTCGCAAATTAGGAGTTCAATATTTCTTATCCTTCCTCTTTTCGAGTCTTAATTATATTGTTTGGATATATTGGCTAACCTTTGCTTACAAGTTTTGATATATTGTTTGTCTTTATTTTGAAGCTTGTTTTACGTGAACTAATATTATTTGTTTATAAATTTAGTTGAGACACCCTTAGAACAAATGATACAAAGATATTTTCTTAAAAAATGGGTTAGCATTTTTACTTATAACATTCTTTTAGGCTTCTTTAGTTGAAAGGAAGGGCTTATAGTTTTAAAAGATGTCCAAATGAAGTTTCAAAAGGGTGAAATAATATTCATTTAGGTGTTTAAGTAGAAAAAAATAAAACTAACGAATTGGGGCTTCCAAATGAATTTAAAGATATATAAAAGCTAAACTAATATTCATTTAGGGCTGGTCATCGCTTAGGACCTCCAAATATTTTGAAACTAGTTTAAAAACTAGAATAGTTACATTTAAAAACTTACTTAAAGCTAAGATATTTATCTTTAGATATACATTTTTTTAAAAGAAAATAAATAGGGAAGTAGGCTTATATATTTAACAAAAAATATAACTATAGAATAAGGCTCAACGGTTAGGCATATTTTATACTCTTTACACCACCCCCTTTATAAAATATATTGACTATTCTTACTTTATTTATTTATTTATTTTGAATCAAACATTGCTAAAAAAAACTATTTTAAACTTTTAACATGCTATTTCAAATTTTAGATATGCCAACAGGTTCAAATATAAGGTACATACATATATATGTCATACATATAAAGGTATATATTCTATATTTTCTCTACATAACCTATTATTATCTACTATCTCTTTTACTAATGTTATTTTATAATTTATAAATGCATACACTTAAATATGCATATTACTTTATTACATATAATCTATCACCAATTTGTCTATACATGTAAATAAATAATAAGTATTCACATGTTTTACACAACTTACATGTATATACTACACTTTATAATAAACATATTTAAGATCACAAACCTTTAAATAATATTTTAACATCTAGTATCATTTATTTTATTCTTTTAAGAAAACTCCATTCTATATATTTTCATTCAAATTACACATCACATATTACTACGTACTCACACCCAACTACTATCTTATTTTTATTTCACGTCTTAATAAGACGACAGATTCTCACAAATTCAATATCTATATATTTTTAGGATAATTTTATTAAGATACCACTATATATATATATATATATATATATATATTTATTTATTTATTTATTTATCGTATATCTAAGTACATTTATTTATTTATTTTACAATACTACCATTAAATCTATTTTATAAGGTATATATATGTACCTTGTATTACATTCCTTTTAAACTAACTAATTAACTTATATATATATATATATATATATATATATATATATATATATTTACATATAAATATATCATATATCTAAGTACATTTATTTATTTATTTTACAATACTACCATTAAATCTATTTTATAAGGTATATATATGTACCTTGTATTACATTCCTTTTAAACTAACTAATTAACTTATATATATATATATATATATATATATATATATATATATATTTACATATAAATATATCATATATCTAAGTACATTTATTTATTTATTTTACAATACTACCATTAAATCTATTTTATAAGGTATACATATGTACCTTGTATTACATTCCTTTTAAACTAACTAATTAACTTATAATTGAATTTTAAAGCAAATAAATAAACAAGTTTTCCAAATCATATTTTCCTAAATTGAATTTAAGGACTATCTTCGGATAGGCTCTGAGGGATGCTTAACACCTTCCCCTCGAATAACCAAAACCCTCACTCAGAATCTCACTGGTTTCGCAAATCAAAACAGAGTTTACATTTACATACGTAAAAATGGTTTTCCTAATATTTTCCTTAAAATTTAGGTGGCGACTCTAGAACAAACAAAACAAAACATTTTTTTCCAAAAACTAGAGTGTCAGCCATATTATGTTGTGAACTGTTTCGATCGGTTCGAAATAGGGTGCGACAGCGTGGCGACTCTGCTGGGGACTATACTTAGGTTTTAACCTTAGAAAACTTGATTTAGGAATAATACTTGTGATTACTTGTTTATTTTTTCCTGTTTGCTTTACCGAATTGATATATTATTTTGATTGAAAGGTCGCAAGTGAAACCCAAGCTTGTGTTCCATATTTGTTTTAAAACACTAATTGTTACTGTTTTCCCTACACTATCATTTGCACATTCTATCGAGTCATGGCCGTACACGCGAGGGGTGTTCCTGCACTCCTCCAAAACTCTCTTTGGATTCCTTTGTTTCAGAGTTGGTGCAATTAAGATAGTGCACATTCTCGCAATTACTCAGTTCCACTCTCAATCATATAGGAAAAATCTTACTCTTAAAATAGGACATGTTGCATAGCCTTAGGCAAGACAATATACGGTATTGTCGCTGCATTTAGGAAACCACCCAAATGTCAATGAGTTTCTTCTTTAAAACTTGACGACATAAATTTCGTGTGAGATTGATATAAATTATCTAAATTTAAACACTTAACGAATTTGGAGCAAATAAACTCATCATACCTTTTACCCTTTCTTACGGATGCAAATCAACCAAAACCTTCCTAATATCAAGATGATGACTGAGGTCCCCCAAATTTTGAAAGAGTGATGGGGAAACATCTGAGTGGCCAACGGAAATGAGATTATGCCACACTTGGGGTCGTTAGTTGATTTGTTGAATGTGGAGGCAAACAAGTCACTCATTACTCTAGTGATTGAATTTTGGCAACCAACAACAGTGACTTTCCAGTTCACAGATTTTGAAATCACACCAACACTGGAGGATATAAGTCAAATTTCTGACTTACCGTTGACTGGCAGAGCACCTTTGGCCCCGTGCACTACATCAGGAATCGGTTTTCTCCAGTCTTTGGGTTTGAGGGTAGGCTGATGTTTGCGAAGAGTTGACGAGGGATGGGTCAAGTTGGATTATCTGTTTAAAAGGTTCGGTCATCAAGACAACTATGATATGTTCCAATAAGAATTCTTTATCTCCATGGTTGATTGGGAGAGACTCAGGGCTATTGTTTTCGTGACGACCTTTTTGGGTATTATGATCTTCCCAAAGAAAAAAGGTTGTGTCGACATCAACCTACTACCCATGGTCATCTTTATGTTTAGGGGACCTATTAGAGTGACCATCGTACCCATGATCTTGACAGAAATATTCCGATTATTATCCCTGTGCTCTAGAGGATATGATCACTTTAAGGGAAGTAACCTGTTGCTACAGATTTGGGTATTGGAACACTTTTATAAAAGACATGCAGAAAATGGCATTGAAGCAGAATTACACAACAAAATCAGAAGCCATGCGATGAGATTGAACATGTGTAATGCCCCAAATAATAAAGAAGGTTGGCGTATTTTCCTGACCCACCTCACAGGGAACCATATTCAATGGCGACTACCATGGGTCCACGGCCGAGCTTTGTTGAGAACAAACCAGGCCTACTTCGTTGAGTTGATTGGGTTGGAAGGCTTCCAGCCATATGCACCTCTAAGAGTCCTTCGGCAGTTTGGGATTACCCAAGGCGTTCCTCTATGGTCTATTTTGGCATTGATAGAGGTCAATTATGAAGGAAGAATCCCGATCGAAAGGATCGCTGCTTTGGTACAAGGTTGGTGCGGTATTCTAGACTCAGACATGGGGGTTGAATCGAGGTGCACACCTGAATATTATACTTGGTTTATGATGGGAGGAATTCTTGCTAGGCCTAGCTATGAGGGAATCTTGGGGTTCACAAACACTCAAATGTCAAATCAAATTGGCACAGAGCTATTGAACCTCATGCACATCACTACAACCATGTATCAGCAGGTGACCCCATGATCTATCGACCATCTCATACAGGCAGTTGATGATGAACCAACTGAAGAGATAGAGGAAGACCCAAAAGAGGATCCTAGAGAGCCAACTGAGGAGATGGAAGAGGATCCAGAAGAATACTCAGAGCATGACCCTAATTTGTATGACCCTAGAAATGGAGGAGTGATGCATATGGAGGATGAACATGTCCCAATAGTAGAAGACGCTCACTCGGAATATGGTTCCATAGGGTTTGATGAAGCAAGAGATTCAAACAACTGGGAATGGAAGATCGACGAGTCTCCAGAGTACCACCCAGGACCATACTATGATGTGGACGATGATGATGATGATGCTCCAACCTAGCCGTAGATCATCTTTCTTCTTTGAATTCCCTCATAAACTCTTTAAAGTGCCATGTGGCCTATTCCTTGTACGCCTTAGGGCCACCCTTGTACTTTCATTTCTTCGGCTTCTGACCGCCTACATCATTGTAATAGCCAAACCTTAATCAATGAAGTTATGTTTGCTCCAAACCTAAAATGTGTTTAAATGGATAATTTATTATCAAACTGATTGCAACGTAGGCCTACCACAGGCAAAAAGAGGTTCTACATTAGGACGCATTTTGAATGTCGCCAGATTGGCGTATATATGTGTTACACTTATATATTTGTTACATCTTTCAATATTTTCCAAACTAACATAGTTTCCTTTTTCTCTGTTTTCTTTTCTTTTTCATTATTTATCCCCAAAAGTACATTGATTTGTGTCGACTTGCAAACTGGGTGACTCACGATACAACCTTCGATCTAAAGGAAAGATAACTGATAAAGACGATTTCAGCGCTGCTGCAAACATAATGATACCTATTGAGAACCCCGAAGGTTCTCGAAACATGATAGACATCCAAAATGAGGAAAAGATGGCTCACATGGAACAAGAACTCGAGATCTTGAGGGAAGAATTGCGTCAAGTGCGAGACTTGGCCAAACTATCGGCGACTACTTTCCCTATTTTGAAGACGCCTATCTACTTCGCAAAGGCTGACATGTCTTATGCCGACTTGCCAAATCAGCCAGAACTGACTCAACACGCTCATACTCACGGTCGAGTTCCACCAGCTTCTCCAACCGCAGTCAGGACTGTTCCTGACCTCTCTAACCGCGACCCTACCGTACCTACAATGCAGCAAATACTTGGGGTACATGTCACCGCTCCCTATGAGCCACATGTTCCACCCGTATATACCGTAGGAGATCCTACCTTCACAACGCCAGCTGTGGTTAATATCTCGTACGAAGTCGATCAATATGATGAAATGGAGAAAAATGCTCGATTGAAAGAAGATACATCGATAAATGCCCAGCTTCAGGGTCTGAGAAAAGCATTGAAAAGCTTACAAGTCACTAGAGGGACACAGAGTCTAGATTATGATGACTTGTGCATCCATCCAAACATTGACATGCCGGTAAGGTACAAACCACCGAAGTTTGACATGTTCGATGGAAAAGGTGACCCGCATGCACATTTGAGGGCATACTGTGACAAGTTAGTCGGTGTAGGGAGAAATGAGAAGTTGAGGATGAAGTTGTTCATCCAGAGTCTGTCTGGAAAAGCATTAACCTGGTATACCCGCCAAGACAATCGCAAATGACGCGACTGGTAGGAAATGGCTGAGGACTTCATGACTCATTTCAGATTCAATACAAAAATTACTGCTGACAAATTCTCATTGGCCAATATACAGAAGAAGCCATCTGAGAATTTCCAGGAATGTTCACGACGTTGGAGAACTGAGGCCGCGAGGGTGCAACCACCACTATATGAGAGTGAGCTCTCGAAGTACTTATTCGAGCTCAAGAAGGTATCTACTTTGACAAGATGATGTCAATGATGGGTAAGAAGTTTGCAGAATTGGTCAAGATGGGAAACTTTATAAAGGAGGGTGTTAAATCGGGGAAGATTCAGTCTATGATCGCATTGCAAGCTGCAAGTAGGGCTATACAATCAGGTTCCATTGGCGGCATCAAAAAGAAAAGGGAGGATGTTTCAGCTGTCACTTACCAACAAGGAGGACCATCCCACCAATACCCCAATAATCCCCAAATCGATGTGCATACTTCATACGACCCAGTATATAATACACAACCACACTATAATCCACCCCGAGCACCAGCATACCAAAATCCTCCAAGACCATATGTCCTTGTCCAAGCACCAATCCACCAAAATAGACCAGCATATGCACCGAGACCACGTCCAAATCCTAAAGCTAGAAATGCTCGTGTTTACACACCGATTGTCGAACCCTACTCTCAATTGTTTGAGAGGTTGAGGACAACGGGAGTGCTGCAACCACTTGAAGGAAAATTTCCTGATCCAATCCCTCGTAATTTTGATGGGAACAAGCGATGTGCTTACCACTCGGGAGTCCAAGGACACGACACAAAAGATTGTTATGGTTTGAAGAACCAGATCGAATCTTTGATCAGGAGAGGAGTAATCAAATGCACTCCAGCACCTCCCAATGTGAACAACAATCCCTTGCCTAATCATGGGAATCGGGAAGTCAACATTGTTACTTTGGATGACGAATATGGGACCCCCGACTATCCAAACATAGGTGAAGTGGATGCCATGACATTTTTGGCGCAACCTGTTATCACTGTTCAACTAAGGGAACTCTGACTGTCCAAACATATCTCCCAGGAGTTGTAGTGACCACTCTAATTGCTAGGAAATCTGAGTATGACACCAAAGCAGTCCCTTGGCATTATCGAGCAAGTGTCAAGGGCAAGATGATCGACACTGTCGTGGCTTAAGGAATGACTAGGTCGGGGAGGTGTTATGCCCCAGAGGATCTCGATCAAAGAGTTCTCGAAAAAGAACAGAATCCAAAGAAGAATGTTACTGATGTTGAAGCCGCAGAGTTTTGGAAGAAGATGCAGTCTAAAGACTATTCGGTCGAAGAACAGCTGAAGAAGACGCCAGCCCACATATTCATTTGGTCTTTGCGTATGAGTTCTGAAGCTCATAGGAACGCTTTGATGGAGGTGTTAAGCGGAGTGATCATTCCAAAAGAGACCACAAGTGAGACCTTAGTTGCAACGATTGGAAGAATAGTGGAGGCTAATAAGATTTCTTTCCACGATGATGAGTTGCCTGCAGAAGGGGCTGGTCACAACAAAGCGCTTCACATAGCAGTCAAAGGTTGTGATAAAATTGTGGCTTGAGTTTTAATTGATGGTGGTTCTGGATGCAACATCTGTCCCTTTACCACTTTGAGGGATTTAGGCGTTAATATGGGAGAGATAAGGGAAAGTCGTGTGAAAGTTAAAGCTTTTGATGGAGCGCAAAGAAGTGTCATCGGAGAGATCTATCTCACAATACAGGTGGGGCCGGCTGAATTCCCCATTCTATTTCAAGTAATGGATGTATCATCCAACTACAACCTGTTGCTGGGAAGACCATGGGTTCATATGGAAAAAGCAGTTTCTTCCACTCTTCACCAATGTGTAAAGTTTGAGTGGGGTCGCACAGAAGTTTTCATCCACAGAGAGCTCAGTCACCCCATCCTTTCAGTCAATTCTATCCCAGTCGCTGACGAGTTAGACGGAGCCACCTTTCACACTTTGGAAATTATGCCAGCTATAAGGGTTGGTGAGGAAGCAGAGGCAGGTAATACAAAGTTGTAAAGTGCAGCGAAATGGTTGCGTCAGAAATGTTGAAGTATGGATATCAGCCTAAGAATGGACTTGGACCTAAGTCCAATGGCATAGTTGAGCCGATCCAATTGAAACATCAGAGAGGCACCAATGGACTCGGATATGAGCCTACCTCGGGAAGAGACCATCACAGGTCAAGCGATACAATCTTTGTACCAGAACAAGCTTCGATACCAGATCAAACTGGCGTTGATGACATCGTAGAAGGAATAGGCAATCTGTTCGTGGCCATGGCTGGAGAAGAGGAAGGGATAAATCTCAACAAGTTGACCATTAGTGATGCCGAACCTGGAGACTTGCAGAATTGGACCACCAGCCCGTCCCTATTTCAACCAGAGTCCTGGTAGTGTGGAAAAGTAGTCTTAAGTTTTAAAACTCACATGATCAAATTGAGGCTTGAATCATGCCTAACCTTTTATTGCTTGTCTCTTCTAAAGCTAGAATGCTTTGAAATAAAAAGTCTTTATTTTCTTGAAAAATTTTTTGTTATTTTAAATATCTATTTATTTCTACTTACCTTTTCCACTTTTCAGCACTTATATTAATAAAAATCCTCGTTCGACGGTTATGACATGTAACGAGTCCACCGAGCAAGGTGAAATTGATGAACAAGATCACGAAGAATATGATGAAAGCATGATGCCTGAAAATCTACCACATGAGATCGAGCAAGTTGAAAGTCAAAAGAAGCCCAATATGGATGAAACAGAGGTTGTCAACTTAGGAGATGAGGAAATCGTGAAGGAGACACGAGTCAGCATACATCTGGAGGCTGAAAGAAAGCAAGAGTTAATAGAATTGTTTAAGCAGTATGTTGACGTGTTTGCTTGGTCTTATGATGACATGCCAGGATTAAGCACCGATATTGTTTCGCACAAATTACCGACTGATCCCACTTGTCTACCTGTTAAGCAAAAGACAAGAAAATTCAAGCCAGATTTGAGTTTAAGAATCAAGGAGGAGGTAACTAAGAAAATTGAGGCGAACGTTGTGAGGGTTACAAATTACCCCACATGGTTAGCCAATATTGTGCAAGTGCCAAAAAGGATGGAAAGATCAGAATATGTGTGGACTATCGAGATCTCAATAGGGCCAGTCCTAACGATGATCTTCCTCTCCCAAATATTCATATACTCATTGATAATTGTGCAAAACATGAGTTGCAATCATTTTTCGATTGCTTTGTAGCATATCACCAAATCTTGATGGATGAAGATGTTGCATCACTCCATGGGGAGTGTACTGCTACAAGTAATGCCATTTGGTCTAAAAAATGTCGGTGCAACCTACATGATGGCCATGACTACCCTTTTTCATGATATGATCCACAAAGAAATTGAAGTGTACGTGGATGGTGTCGTTATCAAATCCAAAAGAAGTTCAGACCACCTGGATGACTTACGAAAGTTATTTGAGAGGTTGCGTAAGTATAATCTGAAGTTGAATCCAGCAAAGTGTGCATTTGGAGTACCCGCGGGAAAACTATTGGGATTCATCGTTAGCAGGAAAGGCATAGAGTTGGATCCATCAAAGATAAAGGCAATCCAAGAGTTACCTCCGCCCAAGACCAGGAAGGACGTGATGAGTTTCTTGGGAAGACTGAATTACATCAGTCGGTTCATAGCTCAATCCACAGTGATCTGTGAACCCATATTCAAGTTACTGAAGAAGGATGCTGCCATGAAATGAACAGAGGAATGCCAAAGAGCTTTCGATAGAATCAAAGAATACTTGTCCAACCCACCAGTATTGATCCCACCAGAGCCTGGAAAGCCTTTGTTATTGTATCTATCTGTCATGGATAATGCGTTTGGATGTGTATTGGGGAAGCATGATGAGACAGGTAGAAAAGAGCAAGCTACACCGTGTTGGAACGAACATATGTAGCTTTGACTTAGATTGCGCAAAAATTTAGGCATTACCTGTCTGCATACACCATGTACTTGATCTCAAGAATGGATACGCTAAAGTACATCTTTCAAAATCCCATGCCTACGGGTAAATTGGCGAAGTGGCAAATTTTGTTGAGCGAGTTTGATATTGTGTATGTGACACAGAAGGCCATCAAGGGACAAGCCCTGGCTGATCACCTCGCAGAAAACCCGGTGGACCAGGATTACAAGCCACTCACGACCTACTTCCCTGATGAAGAAGTTTTGTTTGTAGGAGAAGACATATCAGAGTCATATGATGGATAGAGAATGTTTTTTTATGGAGCATCAAACTCTATTGGAGTTGGGATAGGAGAAGTCTTAATTTTGAAAACAAGTCAGTATTACCCAATCTCAGCCAAGATTACGTTCTACTATACCAATAGCATGGCGGAATATAAAGCTTGTATTCTCGGACTCAGGATGGCCATAGACATAAATATCACAGAACTCTTGGTGATAGGAGATTTCGACTTGTTGGTTCACCAGGTGCAAGGAGAATAGACCACTAAGAATGTCAAGATCTTGCATAATCTGCATTGCATAAAAGAGTTAAGTAAAAGATTCGCAAGGATTGAGTTCAAGTGTGTCCCTCGAGCTCAAAAGGAGTTTGTCGATGCTTTGGCGACATTGTCCTCGATGCTTCAGCATCCAGACAAGAATTACATTGACCCTATCGACATAGAGATACATGATTAAACTGCATACTGTTTTTATGTAGATGAGGAACTGGATGCAAAATCCTGGTACTATGACATCAGGAGATTGATAGAAGCACAAAAATTTCCTGAAAATGCCACAAGCAACCAGAAATAGACTCTGAGGAGGATGGCCAATCATTTCTTCCTTAACGGCAAAATCCTATATAGGAGAACTTCAGATTTAGGATTGCTGAAGTGTGTTGACACTGCAGAGGCAACAAGGCTTTTGGAAGAAATACATGCAAGAACATGTGGACCTCACATGAATGGGTTCACTTTGGCAAAGAAGATTTTAAAAGCTGGATATTTTTGGATGACCGTGGAGAGAGATAGCATCTGGTATGTGCAAAAGTGTCATCAGTGTCAAGTGCATGGGGATTTTATACAGGTTCCACCGAATGAGCTCAATGTGATGGGTTCCCCTTGGCCATTTGCCGCTTGGGGGATGGATGTTATTGGACCCCTAGAGCCTCCCGCATCAAATGGACATCGTTTCATCCTGGTGGCTATCGATTATTTCACAAAATGGGTCGAAGCTTCGACATACAAGGCGGTGACTAAGAAGGTGGTGGTAGACTTTGTTCGCAATAACATAGTTTGTTGGTTTGGAATTCCAGAATCAATCATAACAGATAATGCAACCAACCTCAACAGCGATCTTATGAAGGAAACTTGTGAAAGGTTCAAGATTGCTCATCGAAATTCCACGGTTTACCGACCACAGATGAATGGGGCAGTTGAGGCTGCAAATAAGAATATCAAAAAGATTTTAAGGAAAATAGTGGACAGTCATAGGCAATGGCACGAGAAGCTACCATATGCTTTACTCGGTTATCGCACCACAATCAGAACATAAAATGGGGCAATTCCTTATATATTGGTTTATGATTTGAAGGCAGTAATACCTGCCGAGGTGGAAATACCATCTTTAAGGATTATCCAAGAGGTTGGTTTGGATGATGCAGAATGGATACGTAACAGGAATGAACAATTGATGTTCATCGATGAAAAGAGAATAGATGCAGTTTGTCACGATTAACTCTATCAGAACAGAATGACCAAAGCATTCAACAAGAAAGTCAAACCTCAACAGTTCACACCGGGGCAGTTGGTATTGGAGAAGATCTTTCCTTACCAAGGAGAAGCCAAAGGGAAATTTGCACCAAATTGGCAAGGACCCACATAGTTCATAGAGTACTTTCTGGAGGAGCAGGAATCTTATCAGAAATGGACGGCAGAGTGAGCACAAAGCCAATCAATTCAGACGCCATCAAGAAATACTACATCTGAAGACCTCAAGATTAGTGATTATTTTTTGTACTTTTGCATTCTTGATGTAACAGAACTACGTCTAGACCTGACTTCCCACGGCGGGGTACGTAGGCAACCCACATCGAATCCGGTCTCCCTTAGAAAACCCAAAATCATCATTTCCATGTATTTAGAACTATGCTCGACCTGAATTCCCTCGGTGGGATACGTAGGCAATCCTTGTCGAATTCGGTCCCTTTGCATTTTCACTTTCTCGTTGTATTTGAACTATGTCCTGACCTGATTCCGCTTGGATACGTAGGTAGCCTGAGTCAGGCCCGGTCATTACTTTTCCCTTTGCATTTTCCACTTTCCTATTGTATTTGAACTACGTCCTGACCTGATTCCGCTTGGATACATAGGCAGCTTGAGTCAGGCCCGGTCATTGCATTTCATATTTTTCACTTTCTTATTGTATTTGAACTACGTCCTGACCTGATTCCGCTTGGATACGTAGGCAGCCTGAGTTAGGCCCGGTCAATGCATTTCATATTTTTCACTCTCCTATGTTGTATTTGAACTACGTCCTGACCTAATTCCGCTTGGATACGTAGGTAGCCTAAGTCAGGCCCGGTCATTGCATCACAAGTATTTTTATTTTTCCTTCATATTTTTTAGTCTTCTATTGTAATCGAACTACATTACGATCTGATTCCTACTTTGAGGATACGTAGGCAGCCTGAGTCAGGCTCGATCAATGCACTGCATAATTTTTTTTCTTACCCTTAGGAAACACTTTCTCATAGTTAGCATAACCTCAAAATGTTGAAGAATATCAATCGTCGCAGTGTCTGCAAAAAAAAAGCTAGGAAAGCTTCATCAGAAGGGTAAAAGCTACAAGAGGACTATGTTGGATATAGTCAACAAAGTGGAAAGCTCGATGGACTTCGAAACATGTAATAATCAAAAAACGCCAGAGAATTACTATATATATATATATATATATATATGTACCTAATATATACGTAGTATGCTTATTTTCTAGCAAAACAAGCTAATTATTTTCAACAATATTTTTCTACTCATCCACCAACCAAGTCTCTAGGTTAAGAAACTACATACGGGCTAACAAGATGTCGAAGGATTCTAGTGACGAGGCTTCAGTCCGCGAGTCTATACAAATCAAACTCCCGTCCCAAACTAAAAATTTTCTTTGAGTACAGGAACACAGGAATCAAGAAAATAACATCAAGTCTCGGGGCATGACCAGAAACGCCATTTGACTTCTCACAATAATGAGCCAAAATACTCATTCCCTATTTTACTTACCGAAAGTACTTCAACTTGTATCTTACACCTAAGAACATTTCACTTAAATTTTGCAGGCACGCTCAAAGATCCAGACCAAATGCTGAAGAACGAGGATCCTCGTAGGAAAATAGGGTAGTTAGCTTTCTTTCAAAATAACTCCACCAACTGGAGCTTGTAATCTAACCTCATCAACAACTCTGCCAATCGGAGACCACCATCTAACAGCGCCAAACTCCACAAGTCTAGGGTTGTACATAGTAAACATCGCCAAACTCCGCCAGCCGGAGGCCGTATATAGCAAATATCGATCGAACTCCACCAATCGGGGCCTGTATATAAGCAAAAGAAGCAACACTCCGCCAATCAGAGACTACATCGTAGTAATATCACAACAGCCCCGCCAGCAGGAGGCTTTACATTACAAGCTTTACACAGCCGGATATAGGCTTTACATTACAACAGCCCCGCCAGCCGGAGGCTTTACATTACAAGTTTTACACAACCGGATACAGGGTTTTACATTACAACAACCCCGCCAGCCGGAGGCTTTACATTACAAGTTTTACACAGCCGGATACAGGCTTTTACATTACAACAGCCCCGCCAACCGGAGGCATTCCATTACAAGTTTTACACAGCCGGATACAGGCTTTTACATTACAACAGCCCCGCCAGTCGGAGGCTTTGCATTGCAAACTTTACACAGCCGGATACAATCTTTTTTACATTACAACAGCCCCGCCAGCCGGAGGCTTCACATTACAAGTTTTACATAGCCAGATGCAGGCTTTTACATTACAATAGCCCCGCCAGTCGAGGTCCTCTACATTACAAGTTGCTTTACCTACATCACAATCACAACACAAAAAGAGACATCAACAGTCGTTTGAACATCTACATTCTACTCTTTACTTTACTATTTCAATTTATAATTTTTGAACCGCAACAGGTACTTTTCACCCTTTTACATGTTTTGCAGAACAAAGCATTACAACGAGGAACTCCCTCTAAGCAGCAAACTAGGGCAAGTTAGTGCAATGTCAAGCATCACTAGCTACGTCAAGGATTCACTTACTAAACTCAACTCAACTCGATTTTCAGAAGTTCGGATTTAATTTTACTTATAGCTCTTTCATGTCTTAGTTCATTGTAACTCGACACTGGGGCATCCTTTTGAAAATTCATCTACCATGAGTCTTCAGTAGAAATTGCAACGGAGCATTTCTCATTCAAGTTTCTTTAGAACCGTATGTCATCCCTCTATTCGTGGTAATCTCTTCATACCTCACCACCGAAAGATTTCAGTATTATCATAATTCAATACTGGGGCAAATTTTTAATAAAAATTTGCTATGTTCTCAAACTACTTGTGCCCTGATTTCTCATGAAACCAAAGATATGTAGGCAGCTCGGAAGCCAGAGTTCGGCCATAACTCCATAAACATTCTTGCCAAGTTATTGCTCAAAGTGTATTTTGGTGGGTCGCCTAAAATTGGATTATGCCAGTATTTATTTGTCCACGTCTTCTTTACTCTCTTCAATAGACAAAGAAAGGGGCAAGCTGTCGACACCCAATTTTGGCTCTCCACATTTAATAATAATAATAATAATAATAATATATATACATACATACATATATATATATATATATGTATGTATGTGTGTGTATATATATATATATATGTATGTATATGTTATGAATTTTTTTTAAGGAATACGAAAAGATTTCTTTTAATTATTTATTTCTACCTCATAAATTTATTTCAATCTTTTATAAAACTTAAATATATTATATTACTACTTACTTTTTCATTTTTTTTAAGAAAAATAAGTGTCGTTCTTAAGAATTGAATCTGTTTTTTGTTCAAATATAATTTCTTTTGTCACGATGGTTAGTTTTCGTACATTGTTTAAAATTAGAAAGCTTAATTAATTAATGAATTACTAATTTATATTAATTTAATTTTAAGAGTAATTAATTTTATCAAATAATTTAATCTTGCAAAATAATTATTTTTTACTTTAATAAATTATGACAATTTAATAAAGAAGACGATATAATTTAAATGAATTTAATTTGAGCAAATTTGGCAATCCAAGTCTTCCTAAACTGGCCAATCCATGTATGCCACATAGGCGAGCACATGGATTGTGCTTCTTTATCTTAAATCTTGATCCTACGATTAAATCTAACGGTCCTAGTTAATTTAGCTTTTACCATTTTTAAAATATATATATATATATATATAGAGAGAGAGAGAGAGAGAGATAGATAGATATTCCTATTAATCTTTGATTTATCTTAATTGTCTGATCAAATGATTGAACAACCTAAATTAGATAAGACCTTTTCATCTTTTCCAAAATAGTACAACCATTCAGCCGCCTGCCATCTCGTTCCTTTCCCAGAAACTCTTCACGCTTCATCTCCCATCAAGCTTTCTCCTCCTCTGCCATCGTTTCTATCTACGGACCACCGGAAAATGGCAATTTCTGGTGGTCTTCAACATATCTCCCAACACTCCATCAATCATAGCTTCCCTTTTTTTTCAACTTTACATCCCGTCAATCATCTTTTTTTTAAATTGAAAAAAACCTCAAAATCCCCACCACCGTCGCTGCTACAACTGAAAAGGTGGAGAAGGTGAAGGACCATCGGATTTGGGATCATTGTCCCCTTAATCCGATGGTTGTGAGATTGGAACCCCCAAGCCATCACTCATTCTTTCGAATCAATCTGAAAAGGGGTTAATAATATTTTCTTCTCCTCCATCATTATATTCTTCTAAGATTTGATATTTCAAAGATAAAAATTTGAATCATTAAAGCCTCCCCCAATTATAAAAGGAGGAGTTTGGTCCTCATTCGAGATCATCGGGGAATCAGCAAAAAGAACAAAAAAATAATCCAAAAACAATCTGGAAAATCAGCCAAGAACAGCATCATAATCTCAAAAAAAAACACCCAAAACAACCTAACAACCATCAAGAAATCGGCCAGAAAAATCCAAAAAGAAATCGATCAAAACAACATAAAGAAAATGCAACAAGGGACATTAGCGCATTAGATCATAAAATCACCTTTCTATCCTCTGTTTTATATTTGTTTTAATTCGAGTTCGGAGTAGGATATCTTGACGTCAAAGCACTTAGTTTGCTGCTCTACACAAAGTTTGTAATCACCCTCATTTTCACATTTTTGTTTCTAATTTTCATAAATGAATTTTATTGTTATTAAATAGTTGCTGGCCATTTATCTGGAATATTTATGTTCTATTATTTTTTTTGTGTGGAGATTTATTCATAGAAAAGGAAGGAAAGAATTAGTACAAAGCATTTTTATTTAGAATGAATTATTGATCTACTCATGTAGACGTGTAGTAGTTGGATTCGTTCATTTCTTGATTCATAACTTGTCATACTATGTTTAGATGTAGCGTCTCTCGATCTGATTTTTTGATTGAGTCGCATTAAACTTGAAGTATGCCTCCAATTTCACGGCAGAGCCAAGAAATTTTTAATATGTTCTCTATGAATAATTGTTGCCTTTCTTCAACTTAAAAGAAATAAAAAAAATATACATAAGTTATAAGAGATTGTCAATTGGTAAAATGGTTGCTGCTTTAGCTAAGTTTTTGGGTTCTATTTATGCTTAAGAATTAATTTGAGTATTCAAAAATACGAGCAGTATATTGAGAAGTTACTATTGAAACATAGTTAGTTGTGTAAGCAAGTAACGATATAATAAGACACCTGAATCTTCTCTAGTCATGAGTTGCTGAGCACCTTGTCTAACATTGACAACTTGTATTTTTGTTTCATATTGAGAACTTAGCAACTTATCTATGTTCTAAATTCCTAAAAAAGATGATGACATTCTCATGTTTCCTCCGTAAGTATGCTTGCTTATTTGATTTCAAGGGAATACGTATGTTTTAAGTTAGTTGAGGACAGTTAGTTTACTAAATTAATTTAGTGTATCTCAAAATTGTGCAAAATATATAAGGTAAGCAATTCTAATAGTATTTGAAAGGTTTACACAAACTCATGGTTGCCTAGATAGTGAGAGAAAAAAATATTTTTTTTTACATGTCAAGATGCCACTTTAACAAGTTTCTGATATCTTGTTTAATGGGGATTTATATTTGTTTGTATACTCACATTACTGCACCGTTTAAATTAGTTACTAATCTTTATCTCTTATTTGTTTTCTTATGTTTCATGTACAACCGGAGGGCTGGAGTTTCTACTTTGAAACTCATTATTGGCCTAAAATATTAGGCCAACAGCAAATTAGGATCATCGCAACGCTTGGTGCCTCGCAAATTAGGAGTTCAATATTTCTTATCCTTCCTCTTTTCGAGTCTTAATTATATTGTTTGGATATATTGGCTAACCTTTGCTTACAAGTTTTGATATATTGTTTGTCTTTATTTTGAAGCTTGTTTTACGTGAACTAATATTATTTGTTTATAAATTTAGTTGAGACACCCTTAGAACAAATGATACAAAGATATTTTCTTAAAAAATGGGTTAGCATTTTTACTTATAACATTCTTTTAGGCTTCTTTAGTTGAAAGGAAGGGCTTATAGTTTTAAAAGATGTCCAAATGAAGTTTCAAAAGGGTGAAATAATATTCATTTAGGTGTTTAAGTAGAAAAAAATAAAACTAACGAATTGGGGCTTCCAAATGAATTTAAAGATATATAAAAGCTAAACTAATATTCATTTAGGGCTGGTCATCGCTTAGGACCTCCAAATATTTTGAAACTAGTTTAAAAACTAGAATAGTTACATTTAAAAACTTACTTAAAGCTAAGATATTTATCTTTAGATATACATTTTTTTAAAAGAAAATAAATAGGGAAGTAGGCTTATATATTTAACAAAAAATATAACTATAGAATAAGGCTCAACGGTTAGGCATATTTTATACTCTTTACACCACCCCCTTTATAAAATATATTGACTATTCTTACTTTATTTATTTATTTATTTTGAATCAAACATTGCTAAAAAAAACTATTTTAAACTTTTAACATGCTATTTCAAATTTTAGATATGCCAACAGGTTCAAATATAAGGTACATACATATATATGTCATACATATAAAGGTATATATTCTATATTTTCTCTACATAACCTATTATTATCTACTATCTCTTTTACTAATGTTATTTTATAATTTATAAATGCATACACTTAAATATGCATATTACTTTATTACATATAATCTATCACCAATTTGTCTATACATGTAAATAAATAATAAGTATTCACATGTTTTACACAACTTACATGTATATACTACACTTTATAATAAACATATTTAAGATCACAAACCTTTATATAATATTTTAACATCTAGTATCATTTATTTTATTTTTTAAAGAAAACTCCATTCTATATATTTTCATTCAAATTACACATCACATATTACTACGTACTCACACCCAACTACTATCTTATTTTTATTTCACGTCTTAATAAGACGACAGATTCTCGCAAATTCAATATCTATATATTTTTAGGATAATTTTATTATGATACCACTATTTATAACTATATATATATAGTGGTATCATAATAAAATTATCCTAAAAATATATAGACTACATATAAATATATTTATTTACATTTAAATATATCGTATATCTAAGTACATTTATTTATTTATTTTACAATACTACGATTAAATCTATTTTATAAGGTATAGATATGTACCTTGTATTACATTCCTTTTAAACTAACTAATTAACTTATCATTGATTTTTAAAGAAAATAAATAAACAAGTTTTCCAAATCATATTTTCCTAAATTTAATTTAAGGACTATCTTCGGATAGGCTCTGAGGGATGCTTAACACCTTCCCCTTGAGTAACCAAAACCCTTACTCAGAATCTCACTGGTTTCGCAAATCAAAACAGAGTTTACATTTACATACGTAAATATGGTTTTCATAATATTTTCCTTAAAATTTAGGTGGCGACTCTAAAACTAACAAAACAAAACATTTTTTCCGAAAAACCAGAGTGTCAGCCATATTATGTTGTGAACTCTATCGGCTGGTTCGAAATAGGGTGCGACAATGGGTGTTGTTGGTTGCTGATTTTAATGTTGTTTTGAAGTGGTTTTGATTAATTGTTCATGTTTTAATTGAGGAATTGTAGTTGCAAATGCAATTCTAGATTAATTCTCCATGCTTGCTTGAGAAAGAGGTAATTGAGTAGAAAGATTGATTCATAGTTGCATTGATTGCGTCTTTAAAATATAGATTGAGAAAGTGGGTTTGATTGCGTCTTTGCAAACCCAGCTTGAAAGAGTGGGTAAATTAAGGAAATGGGTTGCTTGGTTGTGTTATGCTTGTTGAGGTTCGAAAAACTCACTTGAAGCGCAATAGTTGATTGAGAAATGACTATTGTACTTGTTCCTTCCAATTGCACACACAAGTGTACGTGGTCGTGCAAGTAATATAGTGGCTCTAAAAGAGTCGGATTGTCGAACCCAAAGGACTTGTGGATTAACTATTTACTAAATTATACTAATTCTAATTATTTATTTAAGGGGGAGGATTGCAAAGATAAATATATATTAGCAAAACTAAAAATAAAAATAAAATAACTAAAAATCAATTAACTAGGAAAAGATAGATGTTTACACAATCAATGAATGAATCGATCTAGGATTATGATTTAACTAACAATCATGTCTAGCATCAATTTCATAACTTATTTAATTATCTAGTTATTGATTCACGGGGTTGATAATATAGTCAAGGTCTCCCGACCTCTAACCATCTACCACAATTCACAGCCTAACTACATCGTTGAGCGGGGATAGACTGGACCAACTATGGAGCATTACGTTGTCTTCCCGTATTTGAGCCAAGCAAGGTACCTAGTTATATCTCTATCCTAGACACAAATCAATTCAAGTGATATGCAAGAAAAGATCATGCTCCTTATATTCCACGTTCTATCCCTCTATTCCTCTACGGAGTTCAAGAGTAGACAATATATTTATCTCTATGGTGATCAAGCATGGAAATAGTAATCTCAAGAATATAAGAACAACCAATATGATAAACAATTATGCAGAATTAAAATTACTAAACAATCATTTTGTAAGAAAATATAATCCAAGAATGAGAAGTTTAACTCCACATACACATAGAGCAATTACAACAAATAATTCAAATAAAAAATGTAAAATAAATAATAAAACAAAAAAAAATGAAACCCTAAATTAAAAGTTAATTTCTACATTGTATCCTCCTTCCTCTAATAACTATTCTTATGGACTATTTATAAATATAGAAAACTCTGAATAAAATAGTTGAGTCCAAACCAAATTAGGAACTCAAAACCTAAAAGGAGTTGAATTCCACGTGAACAGTACTTCGTCCACCGCCTCACATGATTGGATCCTTCATATTGTTGCCACGTGGCAGCTTGTATGTTTTCTTTCTCTTTTGCAGCTGTCTGCTTGATTTCCTTCTTGAACCTTTCATCTTTAATTCGTTTTAGCTCCAAATTCCTTCATCTTCACACCAATTTAATCCTAAAGATAAAATATACTATTAAGCACAATTCATAAAATTCATGCTATAAAAGGACAAATATAAATAATAAATGTGAGGCAAATAATGATTAAAAATATGTATTTTGGCTTCACATCAACTCCCCACACTTAAAACTTTTGTTCTTCCTTGAGCAAACATTAAAGCTCATCTCAAAAAATCATTGCTACAAACACTTAGGCCATAAACAAATTTCAAAACATCAAGTACACTTCTCAATCATTATGCAAGATATACAAATAAACAACAAACCTCTACCCTCCTGACCTCAAGAAAAGACTCTGATCTCATCAAATTTAAGTTTGCTCACCTACTCTCATCAACGAAAGCTAATAAAATCATCTATCTATCATGAAACAAGGGCCCTCACAAGAAGAAATAGTCCACACACTCAAATCAAGATAAATTAAGGACTTAGCATCAAAGAACAACTCACACTCAAAAATAAAATTCACATGTATGCACAAAGAACAAATATGCTTGCCCATTATGTACATCTCCACTAATTAAGCATGCTTGAATATAATAAAATAGGACTCCAACGGGTTGTAAAGTAGGCTAGGGGACGGGTAGGAAAACTATATAATAGTGACTTACACTTCCTTAAGCTCTTTGCAATTTTAGACTTCATCACCCGTTATTTTCTACTCTTTATTTTCAGCCCTCTCTTCAACAATTATTTCACAAGTAATTCTCATCATCTCAAGAATATTTCAATCATTTTATATATGTGTGTGTGTGTGTGTGTGTGTGTTTTCACTAGCCACCCTCAATTGAGGTGCACAATATCCTTGGTAGGACCAGGGCCAATGTTTGAGCATACTTTGCTTTTTCACACAACATAGCACGGCCAATTTTTTTTCTTTTTTTTCATCACATTCTTTCAAAGAGGGATTTTTAAGCATTTTGTAACTATCATTGATTACCTTTTCACTCAACCATCCATTTTTCTTCAGAATTAACAATTAGAACAAGTCTATGCTATTATGCTCAAGAAAACAAGGTGCAAAAACTAGTGATTCAACAAAATAGCCAAGGGCAAAATATGGCTACCAACAAAAGGCTACAAGCTCAAAAGGGCTAACTAGTGATAAAATATATGAAAAGGCTAAAAATTACTAGACAAATCAAAGAAAGACTATTATCATCTCCTAAACAAAACAACACTTTTTATTTCGCTTTAATAACATGCAGGGCAAGTTCTAGACTAGGATGCAAAACATAGAATAAACAAATTATCACCACACATGGCACAAGTATCAATCAAGATGGATCAATTCCACTTCTTAGAGAGACAGGATCATAACAAACTACAAAATAGAATAAGTTATATACAAAGTCACAACGCCATGAGCATAGGTGTCAAAAAGTCTGCATTTTTTTTATCAATCATTCACAAGAAAGTACTACTCAAAATTAGGCCCAAATAGCAAGTATCACATAACTCAAAAAAAGTCTTTTCATTTCTCTCCAAAAAAATAAAAATGAAAATAAAATTTATTCCTAAAAAAAAAATAAAACACACTCAGTTCTCAAAGGGACTATCCTCAGGAAAAGAACCAAAAACAAAAGCCGAGGAACTCATCCTAAAATAAAAAAAAAGACTCAATACAACAGTAAAAACTAGGAATCATTCCTCCAATCCACACTTAAAAAGATGCTATGTCCCCAAAGCATCAAATAAAATTTAAAACAAGGGTCCCTAGGCCTAACGGCCTAGCTAGTAGCATGTTCTCTCAATATTTTTTTTCAAGGGTCGTACGCACCCCACACATAAGCTCAAACATGCTCCTTTGCTTCAAATTCTTGGGTACTCAGACATCCCCTAATATGCAAAAACAAGATCAAAATAAAAAGAAGCGACACTAATAAAATCAAGAGTTATTTTTTCATTTTTTTTTTTTTTTAATTTTTTGTTATGTTATAAAACACTTAAATAAATAAAGAGACAAAGTATAACCTAGAAAAAAATTAAATTTCTAAGTCCCTGGCAGCGGCATCAAAAACTCGTTGCTTCCAATTGCACACGCAAGTGTACGTGGTCATGCAAGTAATATAGTGACTCTAAAAGACTCGAATTATCGAACCCAGAGGACTTGTCGATTAACAATTTACTAATTCTAATTATTTATTTAAGGGGGAGGAATTCAAAGATGAATATATATTAGCTAAACTAAAAATAAAGATAAAATAACTAAAAATCAATTAACTAAGAAAATATAGATGTTTACACAATAAATGACTGAATCAATCTAGGATTATGATTTAACTAACAATCATGTTTAGCATCAATTTCATCAACTTATTTGATTATCAAGTTATTGATTCACGGGATTGATAACATAGTCATGGTCTCCCGACCTCTAACCGTCTACTACAATTGACAGCCTAACTACATCGTTGAGCGGGTATAGACTGGACCAACTATGGAGCATTACGTTGTCTTCCCATATTTGAGCTAAGCAAAGTACCTAGGTATATCCCTATCCCAGACATAAATCAATGCAAGTGATATGCAAGAAAAGATCATGCTCCTTATATTCCATGTTCTATCCCTCTATTCCTCTCCCGAGTTCAAGAGTAGAGAATATATTTATCTCTATGGTGATCAAGCATGGAAATAGTGATCACAAGAATATAAGAAAAACCAATATGATAAACAATTATGCAGAATTAAAATTACTAAACAATTATTTTGTAAGAAAATATAATCCAAGAACGAGAAGTTTAACTCCACATAGACATGGAGTAATTAGAACGAATCATTCAAATAAAAGATGTAAAATAAATAAAAGAGAAAAAAAGATGAAGCACTAAATTAAAAGTTAATTTCTACATTGTATCCTCCTCCCTCTAATAATTATTCTTATGGACTATATTTAGTTGTAGAAAACCCTAAATAAAATAATTGAGTCCAAAATAAATTAGGAACTCAAAACCTAAAAGGAGTTGAATTCCACGTGAACAATACTTCGTCCACCGCCTCACATAATTGGATCCTTCATATTGTTGCCACGTGGCAGCTTGTATGTTTTCTTTCTCTTTTGCAAAGTTTGATTCACATATAGATAAATATAATATAATATTCAATTTAATTCATTAAGTTGTTTGCTTGATTTCCTTCTTGAACCTTCCATCTTTAATTCGTTTTAGCTCCAAATTCTTTCATCTTCATATCAATTTAATCCTACAAATAAAATATATTATTAAGCACAATAAATATGTATTTTGGCCTCACATCAATACTCAAAACCTAGCATACCCATTGACATTCAACAACTTTGAGCAACTAGTAATCACCCATTACGCGCAATTAGCATTCAACTGATCACACTACTAAGGTCTAATAGCTATTGGTTTACTTCCCATTTTGTTTGTCCAAAATTGGTTACCCAAGGCCCCCCATTGGATATTAATCGTCAAAATTTTTGTGATTTATTTTAATGTTGTGAAACATTTACTTCTACAAATGATTAGGACATGTTTTTACTTATTAATTGAATTCTTTACCGTATCACTCCCTGTGGGATCGACCCTAACTCTTAGTTGAGTTTATACTTGTTAGAGACCGCCTACACTCAAAATTGGATGAAGTGCAGTTGAGCGTTATAAAAAATGGCATCGCTGCCGGAGAGTGGTGTTTAAAATTCTTTTATTGAAGTGTATTTGTGAACTAATTTTATTGTAGTTGAATTATCTTATTTGTGTTCTTGTTGGCTGCTTTAAAACAAGTGAGTAAATGAGTGTAAATGGGAGTAACGCCACTCAACTTGGGAACAATGATGATATCGGGCATTTGCATGATGTCAATGAGGATCGGTTGGGAAGTGCGGGTGCTAACTGATTGCCTCCAATCGTGGGCAATACAGTATTTCATGTGACCATCACAATGTTGAAGCTTGGAGGACTTTCTAATGAGGACCCTCATGACCACATCTGTAACTTTGTGGATGTGTGTGGGGTGTTTTCTTTTAAGAACATCACTCAAGAGTCAGTCTGACTCTGTTTGTTTCCCATTTCTCTAGTGGGGGAAGCAAAAAAGTGGTTGACTGAATTGTCAAGGGAATCAATTACTTCTTGGGAGGAGCTCACAAAAGTGTTTTATGACAGATTTTTCCCTCTTTCGATGATGGTTAAGTTGAGGGATAATATTCAGAACTTCAAGATAATTGATGGAAAACCTATCTATGAGACATGATTGAGATTCCAAAAGTTGTTGCTCTAAAGTCCGACTCACGGGCTGCCAGAAAATGTGTTATTGCAATATTTCAATCGGAATCTTGACATGGCTAACAAAGATGTTGCAGACCAACTAATTTGAGGTGGAATCACGAGACAACCGTTTGACATAGCATCAACTCTCCTTGATAAGATGGAAAAAATTAATTATGCTTGGTACACAAGAGAAGATCAAGTTTCTCCTTTGAACCTTGGGCTGACAAAGGAACAAATAGAAAAGAACCAAGAGAGAGATGAAAACATGGCCAAGATGATGACCCAAATAAACCTATTGACAAATCATGTCGTCGGAAGTAGTCACAAGGCTGTAAATGTTGTCGGTACTAATAGTGATATAAATCCTATGAAGCACACTTTGAGGCCATGTACAATGAAGAAGTGCAATTCTTAACAAACCAAGCGGGGTGTTCTCGTCCGAGCTATCCAAGATCGAGCGGGAATCAAGATTGGAATAGAGATCGTGATGATAGTTGGAGAGATCGTGATCGTGAATGGCATGAACATGGTGCAAATTGGAGAGATCAAGATGTCGACAAAGATCGTCATGTGCCTCCCCATGAGCATCAAAAGTCAAAAGAACCAAGGGTCGATCTTGAAAATTTTCATATCGAAGATATGCTTGCTCGCATCTTGAATAAAGTAGAAGTATCGGAGAAGGTGCTCAAGGAGATGAAAGATGATGTATCCTCCCTTAACCAAATGGTTACATCACACTCAGTATCCATTAAGCAGCTGCAAACGAAGATGGGTCAAATCTCGGCTCATTTAAATTCAATGCTGAAAGGGGGGCTCCCAAGTGATACTTTGGTAAACCCAAAAAATGAGGCATGATCACATGACCACGTCGTGCCACGACGTTAAATAAGGTGCTTATTGGGAGGCAACCCCAATTTTATTTTGTGTAGTTTGAATAAAGTTTGCTGAATATGCAGATCAAAAATTTGAAGTTTGGGAGAAATAGGCAAATGGGTGAGCTCAGAACCCACTCGGCGCATCAACAAGTAGTTCGGCCAGCCTAGCGTTGATCGCCCTTTGGATTAATTGAAAGACTCTTATTCTGTCATCTTTGGCAGGCTAAGGTCTACTCGGCCAGCCACCGAATGGATCAGTGAAGTTAGTGACACTCATCGATCTCAACGTGAACCGAAGGGTCATGGCCTTCCAACCATTTTTAAATTCAAAACCTTTCATTATTTTGAGCTTTTCGACTCTTGCAGTCTCACAATTGCAATTTAGATCTTAGTTTTTTCTTAATTTCTCGTGGGTGTCTTCGTGTGATCAAATATTTTTGCGTTGCTTGTTTTTGCCTCTTTTCCTTAGCTTCGTTCGTGTCTTCATTTGAGGTTGGTGTCCCATATTTACTTTTAATAACATGGGGTGTTTTGAGCATGCTATTGAGGCAGTAATGGGACTATTTTATGCTTCGATTGTATGCCTAATCGCTTATTGATAATTATTTTGTAATTGAGCATGTTAGATTTTGTGATTAGCCAAATTTAGTTGATTTTGATTGTGAAATTGTGTGAACTATGGTTGTAGTATATTGGGTTTGGTGTGGATGAAGTCTAAGTAACCTGATTTCAACTGAACTACTTGATTTCGCCAAATGATATATTGGGTGACGTCGTTCTTAAGGGCAAATTCGTTGTGTTGGTTGAATTTGAATTGGTTGGGGGAAGTCAGAGTACTCCGGACTAAAATTGCATAGTGGGTAGGCCTAAGTTGCGTAGATTTTTGTGTGAATTGCATTGTCGTAGGTTTATGGTTGAAAATTTGTAAATTGGGCTTGGAATTTGACACATTGGGCCATTTGGCAAGCTAAGTCGAGCTCGCCGAGTGTTTCGGCGGTTCGCCGAATGTCCTCTCCATCGCCTACTTGTCCTGATTCAGTGCTGAATTATTCTATGATTTTCGGTGATAAGCATGTGCTCACCAAGTAAACTCGGTGACTCGCCGAATAACTTTGATCTCGCCTTTTTGAAGCCCAATTTTGTTACATTATTTTGTTATATTCGGCGAGCCACTTTTGCTTCGCCGATCAAGTTCGGTAACTCGTCGAATGACTTTTGTGCTGAATTTCTAATTTTTTGTTCAGTGACTTTCAAGAGCTCGTCGAAAGTCAAATGATCTCAGTGACATGCCGAGTTGATTGGCGAGTTTCTCTGCAACTTCTTGAAACTTGACATTTCGCTAAACCTTTGCAACCATATTCATCTTATTTGCTCATTTTGACAAATATTGCTAGACCGAAAGTTCCAGTAAAGGGTCCTCAACCCCGAAAAAGGGCAAAAGGGGTGGTGATTTCTGCAGAGGTTGCACCACCTCGATCCACTAGACCTCGACCCACTCAAGCAAGTGGCCAGGGTAAAGGAAAACAGCCAGCGGATCCCAGCTCAAGCAGCTCCAGCTCTGACAGCAAGGGTGTATATTCCACCCATGGATTAATAATTAATAATTAATTAATATATATAATTTAAAATATTTTTATATAGTGTAGGGGTAAAATGGTAATCCAACTTTGCACTTTGGAACAAAGCTGGATTACCATTTTACCCCTACACTATATAAAAATATTTTAAATTATATATATTTATTAATTATTAATTATTAATCATTAATCCAACTCAAAACTTAATTTTTTATTTATCAATTATGAGTATTATATATATATATATATATATATATATTAGTTTTGACGCACGTGCATTGCACGTGAATATCATACAATGTATTACACTATTTTTAAAAATAATGTGAATACTATTAAATAAAAAATTTAAGTAAACAATTATAAACTTAATGATAAATTAAAGTTGTTTATGAATAGTAGATATAAATTTTCTTATGATTACTATCGAAAGTTAGTTACTCTTAAAATGTCTTAGTTACGGCTCTTAAATGTAATTTTTCCTCCCTCTCCCATAGTGCATTACTTAGTTATTATTGTATTGTTGGAGTCCTTACTTTTAATATAATATAAATATAAATATAGAAGATATACTAAATTGGATATTTTTAGTTGGAGTATTATAATAATTTAACATTCATGTTAGGAATTGTTCAAATTTCACTGAACTTTGAGATTGTCAACGTTTGAAAATCAAACTTGAGTTTTTAAGAAGAGAAAAATAGAAAGCACAAAAAATTGAAGTTTAAAAATGTGAAGAAACCCCTCCATATATAGTTAACAAAGTGTTATATGAGCATGTGCATATTGTTTCTTATCATAAAAGTCACAACACTTTGGAAAGGTTACAACTCATCGGAAAAGTCACAATTCTTTGAAAAAGTCTTAACAATTCAATGTGAAATGGTGACTACTTTTAATATAATATAATATAATATAATATAATATAAATAAATATACTATAAAATATAGAAGATATACTAAATTGGGTGTTTTAAGAAAAAGAAGAAGAAAAATGGAAAACTTCAAAATATTGAGGAAACTTTTTATAGCCAATAAAGAATAGTGTATGATAAAATGTTTTTTGTGTCTTATCAAAAATGTATCACAACCCTTTAGAAAAGTCTCAACCCTTCAAAAATGTCACAACTAATTAGAAAAGTCATAACTCTTGGAAATGTCACAACTCTTTGGAAAATTCACAACCCTATAGAAAAGTCACAACCCTTCAAAACTCATCGGATATGTTATAACTCTTTGGAAATGTCACTACCCTTCAATGTGAAAAGGTGTCTGCTTTAATTATAATATAATATAAAATAAATAAATAAATAAAATACAATATAATAAATATAAGATATACTAAATTTGGTGTTATAAGTTTGGGGTATTATAATAATTTAACATTTTAAGTTATGTAGTTCATTTTTTTACATAGTATAGATATAGATATAGATATAGATATAGATATTTCTAATTTTAATTTTATAGGAAATTTTAAAAAATAAAGAAGACTTTTAATTCAAGGATATGTAGAATATATAAAAATGTCTTTTAACTTTGTGGTCTTAAAGATGCGCCCCCCACCTCCAATAAAAAAGAACATTCTATATTAGACTGAATAAAATTAAAGTATAACAAATAAATTGAAAATAAACGAGTACTTATTAAATCTAGTTTGGACTCGTCAAACAAGTTTTTGATCAAATCCCTTTTTTCTCTAACAGTTTGAAACTTTTCACAGCTTGAACACCAAGTTGTAGTTTGTGCAACAGAAAATCATTGAACTTCTTGTCAAGTAGAAGTTGTTGCAAAAGTATATTTATGGCTATGAAAATGAGTACATATTAATAGCAAGATAGTCTTCTCGTTTGATGTTGAATTATTCTATTCTCCTTGTTGCATCAATTTTTGTTGATCTATCTAATTTAGCCACAAAAAAAATATTGTAATTGCATAATTTAACAACTCTCACAATCTTCCTTGTTTTAAGAAGAATAATAGAAAACTTACAAAATTCGTAGTTTAAAATTGTGAGAAAATCACTATATTTGTAAACAACAAATAATAGTATTAAAAGGTGTTTATCGTGCCTCATCAAATAAGTCACAATCCTTCATAAAAATCACATTTTTTTTTAATGTCACAACTCATCAAAAAAGTCATAACTCTATAAAAAAAAAAGTCACAACCCTTCGGAAAAGTCACTACCCATCAATGTGAAAAGGTGTCAGCTTTTAAATTGGGAGTATTATAGTAATTTAACAATCACGTTAGGAAGTTCATGATTTCACTTTTTTTCTTTAAAATGACAAAATCCTTTTAAATTTATTTATCCCAATCAAACAATTTTCAATGTTAAATTTTCTACATATATTTTTCACATAACCAATTATACATTACATTTTCAAGAATTATTCTAATATTGAAACCAAGAGTCCCGATCAATAACCGAATCAAACGAAAGGAAAATACACAAGAATATGATCTATAATGAAATATTTGGTCAAATTTGTTTCATGGCATATGTTCGTACCTTATGAATTAAGAAAAATATAAAAACATTTATGTATTTAATTAAACTTTGATTGATATTAGATTCAAATAATATTCCATTACCTTTATTATGATACATTAAATACGTCATCATACGATAATTCATATTTATCATTCACAGACATTTGTTCATTATTCTTTTATGTGTATATATTATACTAGTTTTTCGATACGTGCGTTGCACATAATTATCAATTCAGAAAATTTAAGCTGCGATTTGAATAATAAGCTTTGCACAAAATAATATTGCAGATTCGTTTGTGAATGTTCAATGTGGATCATCATATATATCTCTTATTCACACGAACCTATGAAGATGGTCAATGAAAAATTATATTAGTTAAATGCAATAAGGTATATATTTATTTCAATTTGATGAGGTTCAATCATGTAATTAGACGTATCTCACTATTACCTTATAGACGATATTCGTTGTGTATTTTTCTTGTCATCTAACCAGATGTGTTTTGCACGTGTATTCCACTTAAACTGTTTAGATGTTATATGAACATGTGGAGAACAACTACATTTTAATTTTTAGAACTATCTTTGTATATTATTTTTTATTTAATAAGTTATAACATAATAGATGACGTTTTTTTTGTTGGCTCTCATATTTGACTTTTCAATTGGCTGTGTACATAAATCAAAAGATAGTTATCAGAAAAGTCACAACTCATAGAAAAAGTCACAACCTAAGTTAGGGATATTATAGTAATTTAACATTCAATTTAGGAGTTCATGCTTTTAAGGTAACTAGATTTTAGACACGTGCATTGCACTTGATTATCAATTCAGAAAATTTAAGCGAAGATTTGAATAATAAGCTTTGCACAAAATAATATTGCATATTCTTTTGTGGATGTTCAATGTGGATCGTCATATATAACTCTTATTCACACGAACCTATGCAGATAGTCAATGAAAAAAATTATTAGTTAAATGCAATAATGTACATATTTACTTAAATTTGATGAGGATCAATTATGTAATTAGTGGTATCTCACTAATATTACCTTATAAACGATATTTGTTGTGTGTTTTTCTTGTCATCTAACCAGATGTGCTTTGCACGTGTATTCCACTTAATCTGTCTAGATGTCATATGAACATGTGGAGAACAACTACATTTTATTTTTAGAAATATTTTTGTATAGTAATTTTATTTTATAAGTTATAACATAATAAATAACGTTCTTTTTGTTGGCTCTCATATTTGAGTTCTCAATTGTCTATGTACATAAATCAAAGATAGTTATCTGACTGTCCATAGTTAACTGAGAAAGGTTTCCTTTTTTTACCGAAAAAGCTTAAAATTAAAATTAAAGAATAGATTCTATCTGTGAAATCATATATATAATCACCTGTTTATCTTACACCCAACAAAGATACAGTTCATATACTTGTAAATAATTTTTAATTTATTCAACCAAGCATGATTCGTCCAAGGAAAAATAACAACACTGTGTTATTCACACACACACACACATTGTCACGACCCAGACCGTCGTGATTGGCACCCACACTAACACTCCGGTGGGAGAACCACACTACAACCCAAACCAAGCAAATAATCTACAAAACTAAGGCATTTAAATCAATCACTACGGAAATAAAAATAGAGTTCCCATAAACTCTAACAAAAGACAAACAATGCAGAAGAATAACCTAGAACATGAAAGTCAATGTACCAAAACATCTAACAATGAACCACGTCTAAACAACAAAAGATACAACCACATACTAATGAACTAACTAAAACAAATGTCTAAGTCCGGAAATGGTGGACATAGACGAAAGAGAATTTCATGGCAGCCCAGAAGAATTGGCTCACCCTTGAATTCGAACGACGATCGATGATCTTCTAAGCGAGGTCTGTCAATAGCCGCTTGAAGACGCCCTGTACTCAACAAAAATAAGAGCAAGTGCAGAATTAATACACAACCGCAGTGTATTGATAGGATCACGCGGCTATCCCACTAGTGCAACATAAACAAGTCAAACAACATTATAATAACATGCATATATATCAACATATACAATATTATCAACATTACAAACAACGAACAACTTCACATTTTAGGTCAAATCATTTATGGTTTCATGGTATTCATCAATTCTCTATCTCATTTACAACAAGTGTAATCAACATTGCAACATTCATACATATACAAGTATCATAATGAAGCAAGAACAAGCATACATCACACAATCATAGAATCACAACAATCACCTACCTCGAAACAAGCTTGAAACCCTAAGAAACTTGATCCTTCCCTCTCCGAATTTATCTACAAACAATCAATATAATACGAAATTCAATAAACAATCATTAATTACTCGGATTACTAACATTTATATGAACCCTAGGTCAAACCTATGATCCCAATTATCCAATTTAGGATTGTTTCCGCCATAGAATCTATAACAAAACCCTCCCCCATCAATATTCACCCATTCTATTACGTTCTACGAATCGAAAAATGGATTCGGGGAATGAAAAGCTTACCTTTAGCATCAAGAATGGTGAAAAACTAGTAGGAGTCGCATTGGAGTCATTCCTTATTCCAAAAAGTTGAAAAGTTCATAATGAGTTCGTTTAGAGGTTTATTAACGACTTTCATTCGCGTCGGACCCGCCACAGGAGCCACCACCCCGCCAAAGCGGCAAACCCCAACGCCAAAGCAGCATTCTCGATACAGAGAGTTATTTCACGAATTCCAAAATTCTCATTTCACAACACACCTTTAATCCACGACGCTCAGTAAATACCCTTCACGCTAAGATCAATTTCGGGAGTTCTACGCGTCTGAATTCAATTCCGTAAAGTCGTACGAATTCCTTAAAGAGTTATCTAACTACTCATGTAATCAAAATCATAAATAATTCACCCGATTGTTACCAGATTTCCTTACACCTCATTGACTTCGATTTCGTCCAAATCCAGACAAGCATGGAAAAATTCAAATACTACAAAAAAGTTTTTCGGCCCCAAATTTTTCTCCGTTGGCTTTTCTTTAACGATGGGAACTTGTCGTTACAATAGATATCAATTTACCCATAACTTATTCCCGAGTGACAAACTTAGGAAAATAGGCTAAGGAAGGGATGAAGTAGTACATGAATCGACGAACAACTGGGGATACTTGTCTCGCATGTCTCTCTCGGTTTCCCAAGTAGCTTCCTCAACTGGATGATGCTTCAATTGAACTTTCACGAACTTAATCTCCTTGGTCCTCAACTTGCGCACATCACAATCAAGAATTGCAATCGGTTCCTCCTCATATTGGAGGTTCTTGTCTAACACAATTGAGTCCCACTTAATGATATAACCTCCATCACCATGATATTTATTCAACATGGATACATGAAATACTGGATGAACACTCGATAAATTAGGAGGTAAAGCTAATTTATACGCTACCGTCCCCACGCATTCAAGAATTTAAAATGGACCAATGTATCTAGGACTTAGCTTACCCTTCTTACCAAACCTCATCACCCCTTTCATGGGTGATACCTTAAGAAGAAAATTTTCACCGGATTGAAATCTCTTACCTTATGATCCGCATACTTCTTTTGTCTACTTTGGGCTGCTAAAAGCTTAGCTTGAATACTCCTAACCTTATCTTGAGCATCCTTCACTAAATCAACACCCAATGGTTTCACATCTCCAGCCTTAAACCATCTTATGGGTGATATATATCCCCTCTCATAGAGTGCCTCGAATAGTGTCATATCAATGCTTGAGTGATAACTATATTATATGAGGATTCACAAAAAGGTAAGAACTTATCCCAATGCCCTCCAAAATCAATCACACATGCCCTCAACATGTCTTCCAACACTTGAATAGTCCTCTCTGACTGTCCGTCCGTCAGTGGATGGAAGGTTGTACTAAAAGTGAGTTGTGTGCCCAATTCATCATGCAATTTCCTCCAAAACTTGGATGTGAATTGGGTACCACGGTTTAAGATGATAGAGAGGGGCACCCCATGCAACCTCACTATCTCTTTCACATAAACTTTAACCAATTGTTTAGCATTCTAATCTATTTTTACCGGAATAAAATGGGCTGACTTAGTCAAACTATCAACCACTACCCAAATAGAATCAAATTTCCCCAAAGTCTTGGGAAGACCAACCACTAAATCCATGGCTATTCTTTCCCACCTCCATTCTGAAATTAGCATTCTTTGAAGTAAACCTGCAGGCCTTTGATGTTCATATTTCACTTGTTGACAATTTTGACACTTAGACACAAACTCCGCTATGTATTTCTTTATGCCCGACCATCAATAAACTCGTTTCAGATCTATATACATCTTGGTCACACCCGGATGAATAGAATATCGCGAACCATGAGACTCTACCAACAATTTCTCAATCAAGTCATCTACTTTAGGAACATATATTCTCCCCTTACAATTTAGCACAACATTCGCATCAAGAGTGGTCTCTAGTGCCTTACCCATCGCAGTCTTCTTTCTAAGCTCCTCCAAATTCTCATCTTCAATTTGTTTGGTCTTGATATCCTCAATGAATGTGGCCCTTACCTCAATACTAGCTAGCACCCCACCTCTTTCTAAGATGCCCAACTGCATGAACTTAGACTCTAAGGTCTGAATTTCCTTAGCCAAAGGTCGCTTGGCTACACTCAAGCAAGCTAAACTACCCATACTCACCGTTTTTTTACTCAAAGTGTATGCTACCACATTAGCCTTGCTCGGATGGTATTGGATGGTCACATCATAATCCTTAAGTAACTCCATCCACCTTCGTTGTCTCAAATTCAGATTTTTTTGAGTGAACAAATGCAACAAACTACGATGATCAGTAAACACTTCACACTTAACACCATAGAGGTAATGCAGCCAGATCTTAAGATAAAACACTACCGCTGCCAACTCTAAATCATGCGCTGGATAATTCCTCTCATGCACCTTTAATAGACGCGAGACATAAGCTATAACATTCTTATCCTGCATAAACACAACACCCAAACTAGAATGTGAAGCATCACAGTAAACAATAAAGTCTTTACCTTCCACCGGTAATGCTAGAATAGGCGCGGTGGTAAAGAGAGTTTAGAGCTTTGAAAGCTCTCCTCACATTTTTCAATCCATTCAAATGGTATCTCCTTTTTTATCAAATTAGTCAAGTGAGTGGCAATAGAAGCAAAGTTCTTCACAAATCGATGGTAATAGCTAGCGAGCCCCACAAAACTCCTAACTTCAGTAACAGAACTTGGTCAGACCAAATTCTTAACCGCCTCAATCTTTTGAGGATCTACCATTACCCCTTCTTTTGAAAATATATGCCCAAAAAATGCAACCGATTTCAACAAAAATTCACACTTAGAAAATTTAGCATAAAGCTTTTGTTTCCAAAGAACACCCAAAACACTACGAAGATGGTTGGCATGCTCTTCCTCACTTTTCGAATAGACCAAAATATCATCAATAAAGACTATAACGAACGAATCATGAAATTGTTTGAACACCCCACTCATCAAACTCATGAAAGTTGCAGGAGCATTGGTCAAACCAAAAGACATAACCAAAAAGTCTTAGTGCCCATAGCGAGTTCTAAATGTCATCTTGGGCACATCCTCAGGCCTAATTTTCAATTGACGGTAATCGGATCTTAGATCATTCTTAGAGAAAACTTATGCACCTTGCAATTGGACAAAAAGATCATCTATTTGAGGCAAGGGATACTTATTTCGTATAGTGACCCTATTCAATTGCCGATAATCTATACATATTCTCATACTACCTTCCTTCTTCTTAACAACAAAACTGGGGCACCCCATGGGGAAGCACTAGGACGAATAAATCATTTATCAAGAAGTTCTTGGATTTGAGCCTTAAGCTCTCTTAATTCTGTCAAAGCCATGCGATAAGGAGGGATAGAAATGGGGCGCATGTTAGGCTCTAAATCAATGCAAAAATCTATATCTCTATCCGGAGGCATACCATGCAAGTCATTAGGAAACACTTCACTAAATTCAGACACCACAGGAATAGACTCAATAGATGGAGCCTCAATCTCAACATCCCTAATATGAGCCAAATAAGCCAAACAACCCTACTCTACCAGTTTACTAGCCCGAATAGAGGATATAATCTTAGTTTGCTTAAGCTTGTACACCCCTTTCCACTCTAATTTTTCCCTTCCTGGAATTTCTAGAGTTACAGACTTAGTATTGTAATTAAGCACAGTATAATAGAGGGGCCACCAAGTCATGCCTAAGATTATGTCAAAGTCAATCATATCCAAAATCACTAAATCAGCCCAAGTTTGAAATCCCATAAAAAAAAAATAATACAAGCACGATAGACATGGGTAACTATGATTGACTCTCCAACTGGGGTAGAAACATGAATAGGGGCATCAAGAATATCACAAATCATATCAAAATCTGAGGCAAATCTCACGGATACATATGAATAAGTCGAACCCGGATCAAACAACACATTAGTCATCCGGTCACAAATAAGAATAGTACATGTGATCACCGCATCAGACGCCTCCGCCTCATTCTTGCCCGGAAAAGCATAACACTGAGCCCTATCATCATGACGAGCCACTTCCCTGCCTGATTGTGCATTACCCCTACCTCTGTTACCATTTCCTCTACCCCCACGGCTTAGCTGATTACCTCCTCGCCCACCTTGTGGACGTCATCTACCATTATTACCATTCCCTGCGGGTACCACTGCTCTAGACTACTACTGCGCGGAATCTAACACACGTGGGTGGGGACAATCTCTTCTCATATGCCCATGTTCTCCACAATTGTAACAAGTACGATCAAAAGATGTTTTGCCACCCGTCGAAGGCACGACTCCTTGGCTATCCTGAAAATTATGAGATGGAGTTTCCAAGTAACTACCTGTAGAGGCGGGCATAGCGGACTGAATTGGCTTGGCTGCCAGCGTTGGTCTTCCGGACCCCTTGGAATAAGAACCTTGAAAGTTACATGAGTTCTTGGCCCTTTTTGCCCATGCCTTAGCTTGACCGTCTCGCCTCACCCCCTCCACTTTCTTAACATAGTTTGTCACCTCATTAAAGTTTCTCCCTGCAGAAGTAATATGAACAGATAATACTTGCAACTCAGAATTTAATCCCCTAATAAATAATCGGATTCTCTCTTCCTCAGTAGTGACTAATTAAGTAGCATATCTAGACAAAGCATGGAACTTGGCCTCATAAGCAGCCACAATCATACCCCTTCTCCAAATCCATAAACTCAAATTTCTTGTGATCCCTCAAAGTCCTAGGCACATACTTCTCTAGAAATAGAGCATGAAATTGGGTCCAAGTAAATGGAGGTAAAGTAGAAGATTTGCATTCCATATACGCTCTCCACCACTGCTTAGCCTCACCTTGAAGTTGGAAAGAGACAAACTCAACCCCATGTTGATGAACAATACCCAGTTTATGAAGCCTCTCATAGCAATCTAGAATGAACTCATAAGCATCCTCATTCTCAGAACCAAGGAACGCATGAGGCTTTAGCTTCAGAAACTTAGTCAACATTTCATGCTCATTACCAGTCATAACACAACCCAACAAAGGACGGAAGAAAGCATCATTACCTCCAGTCCCACCCACCTTGGGCGTAATGTTAGCAACATGAGGATTAGTAGGAACTTGAGTTGCTTGAGCAGAAGGAAGCACTCCAGGACCAACCAATCCCTTTAAAAACGACATGATCTGTTGAGCTAACACTGGCTCCAAAGGAGGAACACATGTAGTCTCAGCCTGCACCTCTCCCTCTTGTCCCAAATCCTCAACATCAACCTCCACATTCTCATATATCTCTTCATGATGCGCAGGAGGGTTCTCATTCATAGGAGTATTCTCAACATGAGCTCTATTTCCAGCAGGTTCTGCTCTTCCACGACCTCTACCCCTAGCTCTTCCTTTACCCCTGTCTCGACCGCGACCTCTCGCTGTAGATTCCTCAACCAAAGCATTGACAGGATCTACGGACTTGACGCCATTGAATCTAGTATTAACCATCTGCGAATAGAAGAGTGAAGGAGGTTATTTACCTATTTGAATCGCTAGATACCAATTGGAATCAAGTCGTAGCATGAAAGGAGACAAGAGAAAATAGAGAGATTTCCTAGAGTCCTATAGCATCTCAAATAAAAGTAAAGGCCTTCCCGCACCGTTCTGCGAGACTCTACTAGACTCATTTTGGTACATCGAGATCAATGAACCTAGGCTCTGATACCAACTTTGTCACAACCAAGACCGTCGTGATTGGCACCCACACTAACACTCCGGTGGGAGCATCAATATTCACCCATTCTATTACGGTCTACGGATCGAAAAATGAATTCAGGGAGTGAAGAGCTTACCTTTAGCCTCAAGAAATGGTGAAAAATAAGTAGGAGTCACCTGGGAGTCGTTCCTTAGCTCAAAAGGACGAAAAATGCATAATGAGGTCATTTAGGGGTTTATTAATGACTTTAATTCGCGTCTGGCCCGCCACAGCGGTCACCACTCTGCCAAAGCAGCAAAACCCAGCGTCAAAGCGGCATTCTCGAGACAGAGAGTTATTTTAAGAATTACAAACAACACACCTCTAACCCACGACGATCAGTAAATACCATTTACGCTAAGGTCGATTCTGGGAGTTCTACTCACCCGAATTCAATTCTGTAAAGTCGTATGGATTCCTTAACAAGTTATCTAACTACTCATGTAAGCAAAATCAAAAATGATTCAGCCGATTATTACCAGATTTTCCTACACCTCAATGACTCCGATTTTGTTCAAATCTGGACAAGGTTGGAAAAATCCAAATAGTACAAAAAAGTTTTCCGGCACCAATTTTCCCCCATTGGCTTTTCTATAACGACGGGAATAGGTCGTTACACACACATATATATGCATCAACGAAAATATTTATCTCATAAAAATTTGCTATTAAATAAATAATAAAAATTGAACTACTATAGACTTCAACTAGCATTATTAGAAGTCATATGAACTTTTCTTCGTCGAAAATACTGAAATATTTTAGAAATAGTAAATTAGTAAAATAAAAAGGTAGTGTTTATATAGTAATAACTATTTTTAATCAAACTTCCTGACAATCTAAAGCACACAAGTAGCATTGACAAATAAAATCATTCTTTTGTCTTGATCGTCAAAAAAATAAATCATGATAATTCTCTACCTCTTGAGAAGTTTAATTATTTTGAAAAAATATATTCAGAAACATATATCTACATCATAAGAGAAATTGATAACAAAAATAAATGCTGAATATTAAGAAATAGTAAATTAGTAAAACAAAAGGGCAATGTTTACATAGTAATAACTATTTTTAATCAAACTTCCTGACAATCTAAAGCACATAACTAGCATTGACAAATAAAGTCATTTTTTTGTCTTGAACATCAAAAAAACAAATCGTGATAATTCTCTAACTCTTGAGAAATTTAATACTTTTGAAAAAATATATTTAGAAACATATATCTACATCACAAAAGAAATTGATAACAAAAACAAATAAATTTAGACTACAATAAGAATTAAACTAATACAAACTTCCCCTAGCGTTATTACAAGTTACATGAACTTTTCTTCGTCAAAAATACTGAAATATTAAAAAATTATAAATAAGTAAACAAAAGGGTAATGTTTATATAGTAATAACAATTTTAAAGCAAACTTCCTGACAATCTATATCACATAAGTGGCATTGATAAATAAAGTCATTCTTTTGTCTTTGGCATCAAAAAAATAAATCATGACAATTCTTTATGTCACGACCCGAGCCTACACCCTGGACGTGGCCGGCACTCGAAGACCATTGTTGGTCCCCAAGTGAACCCTCATCCTGGCTGACTACAAGCGAAAGACTAACTCAAGCATGCAAAAGCTTAAAAATTGAATAAAATTCATAAAACTTAAACACAAGCTTTAACTCAAAAGAAAACTGAATAAAAATAAATTATTCAACTCGCCATAAAATAGGCAACTTAAGTCTTTAAAATATTTACTAAAATAAATAATACAGACTTCTCAACTATACTGACTATCTATGAAGCCTCTAACTGATAAAGATGGAAGTCGGGACAAGACCCACGACATCCTGACTAAACTGAAAAGTAAATGAAATCCTCCAGAAACAAGGAGGCTCACCATAGCTAACTCAAACTCCCAAATGTATCAACGAATCTCCTGTTGATGATCCTGAATATATGTGTCTGCATCATGAAAAGATGCAGGCCAAATGGCTCAATACGTGGAATGTACGAGCATGTAATGGGAATTCTAAAACATAAACATAAGTTTGAAACTTGATTAAAAAAAAGGAAACATACTTACCTCTTTTAAAAATTATTCAACTCAAGGACTACTCAAAACTCCTCAAACTTACTCAACTCAGAAGATTAGATACTCAACTCAAAGATATGATATTCGCTCAACTCTGGATACTCAACTCAATATAAAGCAACAATACACATGCAATACACATGCAACAATACACATGCAATATATGAAAAGCTTTATAAAACAGTAAAAGTGACTTAGTTCATTAAAGAAACTGCAATAACAAACTCAACTTTACTTATATAATAAAGTAATATAGTTTATGTGGGAGATTCTCTAACCGACAACCACCACTATAAGCCTAAGTGATGGTACAACATTTTACCTCACGCTGCCAAGGACCGTCCTATACCTTGACGGGGGTATAGAACCTAACTCACTAAGTGGATCCACTAGTCTATGCTAAAAGCATCTTAAGGAGTCATCTAAAAAGTATTATCCTTTACTACCCATGATGGCTACATGGTTTATGGAGACTTCAGTTAATATGAACTCGCATCCCCATATCGGTGCTCAATACAACTCCCAAAATATCTTAGCTCATATGTTTGTAAAAACAAAACTTCTTTCTTTGGTTTGACATAATTACTCAAAAACTTAGCGTAAAAGCTCTCTTGGAATCGATGTTCCCTTTCTTGCTCAAAACTCTTTTGGAAACCTCAGTTTCCTCTCATCTTAAATGTGAAAACATTTACTCTTGGGAATACTTAGTTCCCATATATCATTTTAAAGAAAATGAACTTTGCTCTTACTCTTTACTCAACTTTAAATCTTAAGTCTTAAAACAAAATTTAAACATTTGTAAAAGACTTCTTAAAAATATGGTTCACACTGAATTATGGACTTAAACGACTCAATGCAAGATTTTCAATAACCATAGATAGACTCAAATACTTGGAACTCAAGAACTTCAATGATACTACTAATTTCAAGAATGCTCAACTCAGAGAGTTCATGTGGAATTATGAGCATGAACTACTCAACTCAAGGACTCAAAGACACTTCTCATCTAAAGATTGTTCGACTTATAATGTTCATGCCGAAATTATGGGCATGAACAACTCAACTCATGGACTTCATGGGTAATAGGTAATAGTCCCATGATTAGGATTATAATCTCGGAAGGGTTAGGAACTCGATACTTAAGACTTTGAACTTGAAGATACTACTTCTTTCAAAGATACTAAACTGATGGAGTTCATGCGGAAGTTATGGGAATGAACGACTTGACTCAAGGGTCAAAGTATCAATAAGGAACTCAGGTATACGACTCTTCTCATTCTCATACTCACTTCCTCATAACTTAGTTCAAATCAATAGTTGATCTCAAAGGATTCACAATTTAACTCAAAGGCTTTCTTGAATTCTACTCTTAACTCTCTCTTGACTGTGAATTATGAATTCAAAAGTTATGGTTCATGATCTGAAGGATATAGATGGTATTGTAGACTCATGAATACATTCTCCTCACTCTCATTTTCACTTACTTGAGTCTTGGAACAAGTTACTAGAAGTTGTAGAAGACTCCACAAAAGGACTCAAAGGGACTTTCTTAGAATGTTCGAAAGAATTCTCAAAACTTAACTCTCAATTCTACCTTGAATTTGAATTATGAATTCAAGGTTATGATCATGTTAGGAATGATTTTAGGTGTTTAGAAGTAGCTTAGAGTAGTTAGAATCAAAAAGGAGTGAAGGTACCCTTCGAAAGAACTCAAACGGAGCAACCAGTTGCAAACTGGATAGGGCAAGCGACCCTAGGGCTATGGGTGGCGCAGAGCGCCAGCCCCTAAACTTCAGAGCATACTTTGGTGCGCTCTGGCTGACACGACGCGCCAGGCCCCAACCCAGAAGACCCGACGAAATTCTTTGCTCGTTTTCTCACCCTAATTCGCCTAGAATCAAACGATTTCTTCCCCAATCACTTAAATTTGATTACTCAACATAAGTACACTCTAATTTAATCAATACAGCCCTCAAAACACTCACTTTAATCTCAAGAAATCATCAAAACCCCAACAAAACAAGATTTAGAATGAACTTCAAGAACTCATCAAGAACTCTATTCTTTCAACTTTAAGAATGAAATTGTGCTGAAAATAACATAATTGGCGTATGGGTGAACAAACTCAACACTATGGAAGCTTACATACCTCTTAGGGATCAAACTCATGGCGAAAATTCGCAACAACACGCAAGAATCTCGACGAACGCTTGACCCTCTCCTCTTTTCTCATCTTTCTCTTCTTGAACTCTCAACTAAAATCCTAGGTGTATATTAGGATTATAAGACTGAATCTAATACGATTATACCCCTAAAACATTACTAAAAACAAATCAAATCTGATTTGATAAGGAAAAGACCAAAATACCCCTCTAAAATCCGGTTTTGACTTTCCTTATCTAGACAGCCCAACTTTGAATGCTCATATCTCCCTCATTTGAACTCGAAACTGAGCAAACTCGATGGCGTTGGAAAGATAATTTAAAGATAATTCCTAAGGTATCTGGTACCACACCTAACTCATCATGTTCTAGGATTTATGGTCGTTTGAAGTCAACCCAAAACTCATACTTAGCTTAACTTGCAAAATTTCAAATTTTTGCTATTTCCAATCTAGTTCTTTTTGAAACTCAAGGTGCTACATCTAGTGACCTGACCTTAATACTTAAGAAATTTTAAATTTCTTAGTAAAATCCTACTCACAACGAAGGACGATTCAAGTCTTAGCTCAAATTTTTTCTGGGGTGTTACACTCTAACTCTTGAAAAGTTTAATAATTTTGGAAAAACATACTCATAAGCATATATCTACATCACAAGAGAAATTGTTAACAAAAATAAATGAATTTAGACTACAATAAAAATTAAACTAATACAAACTTCAACTAACGCTATTACAAGTCATACATACTTTTATTCATCGAAAATACTTAAATATTAAGAAATGGTAAATCAATAAAACAAAAGGGAAATGTTTATATAATAATAACTATTTTGAAGTAAACTTTCTAACAATATAAATCACATAAGTAACATAAATAAAGTCATTTTGTTGTCTTGAGCATCAAAAAACAAATTGTGTCAATTCTCTAACTCTTGAGAAGTTTTAATTTTTTTAAAGGATATTCAGAAGCATATATCTACATCACAAGAGAAATTGTTAACAAAAACAATTGAATTTAGACTGCATCATCTTAACTTCATATATTGGAACATTACATACTAATGTATATACTAAGCAAAAAAAATTATTATATCATCAGAATTATTTCCTCAAGTACTCGAGGTTAAGGAATATACCCTCTTAGGATAGAACAATTTACTTCATCAGAATAGTGTTACCTCATATTACGCTAAACTTCGAACTCATTCAACGATAATAAATCACACAAAGTTTTTTAAAATGCAAGCAGAAGAAGAAGAGTAGAAGATTAAAAAATTGTGGTTGAAAATGAGAGGAAATCTCTCTATTTTTATGTAACGACTCGAAAAATGATATAATGAACTTGAGTCTTGACGTTTGGGTTAGTGAGAGCTTAGGTTGATGTTTATGCTGTTTTAGAACTTAAATGGAGCTAGGTAGCATCCTAGGGTGCAAGCAAAGGCCTAGGCTAGCGAGTTAGGCGATGGGGCTGCTAGATCGCCTAAGGGGTTGGCGAGTCGCCCTTATGCCCCTATGGTCGCCTAGTGGACTGCCCAGTTGACCAGCCTTTGAGCAATCCCACTGGAACAGATGGGCAAGGGGCAGATTTTTAAAGTTACAACTTTTAGGGTCAACTTCAAATGATGATATCTTTTAGCTCTAAACGAATTAGGTGGACCATTACCTATCCAATTAAAGGTATATGAGTTCTCTTTCCAACTCCACCGAGTTTCCCCATTTCCGATCTCGGAGTAAAAAGTTATGCCCAAAATACTGAAGCACTGTCAAAAAGGTCGAACTTAGACGGGTTTAGTGAAAACTTTTAAGCTTAACCTTGTGGGTCCTTAATTCTTTTCCTAAGTTGAGTCCCTATTATTATATGCCTTTCCTAGCAATTATAAAACCCTTCTAGACCAAAATTCTTCCATTTAAGTCACTCCAATTAGAATTAAAAAGAAACCCACCTCCTCTCAAATATTTCTCTCTCTACAATCCTCCATTGAAGAAGGTCAAGAACTTGGAGCCAGGGCTTGGATTGAAGGTGGTTTCTTCATCAAATTCCTTGGGGAATCTTAACAAAGGTATGGTGACCCTTGATCCTTGATTATCCTTCCTTCAAGGAGTCCATTAAAAAGGGTTTCAAAAGTCTTCAAAGAACAAAACTTCTATTTTCTATTCTAGGTATGGGTTCATGGGTAAAATGTTTTCAAAGTCATTATATTGGTGAATTGAAGTTCTATTTATGATTTTAAGATGATTTTTAATGAAACTTCTTCAAGAACCCATGTTTTCATTAAAAGCCTAGAATTTGCTTATGAAGTGGGTTTAATGCCTATGATTTAATGTTGATGAAATTGTGTTTAGATTGGATTGTATTGTTGATTTATATGGTTTTCTATACCTATTTATGATGAATTGTTGGTATATGGATAATTGAGGATTGTGGCCTTATGGGCAAGTTATGGAAGAATTCTCTTGTGGTAAGAAAAATGGTTGGGACTTGAGTGTTGTTGATTATGGCTTTGGAGGATGGTAAGTTGGCTTAATCTCATATTATGGATAAAAAAATTGTTCTTGCTTGGTTTGATCCACTTATGGTGGAGGTGTTTAATTATGGAATGTATTGTGACCATGGCCTTGAAGGCATAGTATGAGAAATATAAGTGTTACATGACATTTTTATGAATGGACATTTAATGGAGCTAATGTGATCATGTTATGAACGTAAATGTGTTATTATTGAAAGGATTTTTCTCAATTTGACACTCATGAATGTTGATGATAGAATATGAAGGATTCTCCAATTTATTGCATATCTCGAATTGGTAGAGCTTGTGCATCATTTTCTTGTTTAAATGATTATATTATTGGTTGTTGAATCCTCGGATCGGTAGGCTAGTAGCACCCTTCCACTCATGATAATAATGAACCTTGGAATCGGTAGGCTTATCGCACCCTTCCATTAATGATAGTAATGAACCTTGGAGTCGGTAGGCCTATGGCACCTTTCCATGAAGGTTAATGATGAGACTTGAACCGGTAGGCCCATGGCACCCTTTCAAGAGGAGTTAATGAGCTTTCCTAAATGAACCTTGAAACGGTAGGCTTAAAGCACCCTTTCACGTGTTAATGAATGTAATTTGGAGTTGGTAGGCCAATGGCACCTCTCATATGTGATAATGTCAAGGTAACGAACTATTCTATGGGAATGTAGGCTAAGCACCGAGTGGATTTGGTTAGATGGAAACTCCCCCAATGGTTAGGCATAAGTTTCAATGATTGTCTACCTTATCCCATAAACTATGTGCCCGCATAGGTAGCTAGTGGATCCATTAAGCTATATGTACCGGTCTTCCTTAGGCAAGTAGACCACCTCTTTACGGTGTGGGGACTTATGACACCGGATTCCATGACAAGCTCTCATGGTCTATGTCTGTTAAATGCTTACTTCCCATCATGTGAGATTTCATTATGGTTTCTTGATAGGTTCTACAAAGTGTAGGTAGTAGTATGGGATGCTACCTATACATTGCACAAGTAGGCTTGGAGAGGATCATAGTAAGTTTCTCTAAATCCTAATGTCTGTGACATAAATGTGCCCTAAATGAGGTTATTAAAGAATGTTGGCTCTCAAATGCTTAATATGAGATGCATGCTATACTTGGGTTATATTATGAGTTATTTTCCCTTGTCATGTCTTAATTAATGATATACCTCTTATGTATGAATATTGTGCAAAGGTGAAAGAAAGGAATGATAAGTTACTTTAAGTGACCTAAATGTGGTGCCTTAGTATGGATGGTGGTATGGGACGCCATTCATACATTGCACGAGGTATAGCATAAGGGTTGCTTGAGGTGAAGGTCCAAGGTAAAGGTTTTAATGTTGATATTGTTTAAAGGTGATATTATGACTTACTTGAAGTTTATGCTTGTCTTGTATGTCTTCTATGCAACTGTTCATGATACTTCAAAAAGTGGCATAATGCATGGTTTCTAGCCAAAATGTCCCTTTAAAGCATGTTTTGCATGGTCATCATATTTAGTACATTTTGTGTACTAACCCATATTCTTCACGTTTTTACTATAAGTGTAGGTTTCGGCAAGTGATCCCTCCTAGATAGTTTGAAGTGTTGGATTGCTTTCCTCCAAGACTTGGTACGTCCTCATGGATTCGAGGACAAGACTTTTAAGTTCTTTTGTTCATGTAATAGACACTTTTAGTTATTGTTTCGATTGTAAAGGGTTGTGTCCCTAACCCATATTCTTCATGTTTTTACAATAAGTGTAGGTTCCGGCAAGTGATCCCTCCTAGATAGTTTGAAGTGTTGGATTGCTTTCCTCCAAGACTTGGTACGTCCTCATGGATTCGAGGACAAAACTTTTAAGTTCTTTTGTTCATGTAATAGACACTTTTAGTTATTGTTTCGATTGTAAAGGGTTGTGTCCCTACTTATGTTTTGTGATTTTGTCTAAGATGGTCATGTGAGACTTAGACTTCCGTTGTGTGTTAAAAGTTGTTTTAATGAAGTTTGAATGTTTGGATATAAATAAGTTTTAAATTCCGCACTATTATCATTATTGAATGTAATGAATGACTATGTGGCCTGTATAAGACCCCTTGGGATCGAGTACGTCTTGTTACGACTTGGGGGTGCTCCCGGGTCATGACATTATAGTCAATAAAAGGTAGTATGAATAAGTGTTTTTTGTGTCTTATCTGAAAATTCATGACCTTTCTGAGAAGGCACAATCCTTTTGAAAAGTCACAACTTATTGGAAAAGTCACTACTCTTTGAAAAAGTCACAACTTATTGAAAAAGTCACACATCTTTGGAAAAGTCACAACTATCGAAAAATCACAACCCTTTGAGAAAAGTCACAACTTATCAAAAAAGTCACAACTCTTTGGAAAAGTCACAACTCATCGAAAATCGAAACCCTTTGAGAGAAGTCACAACTTATCAGAAAAGTCACAACTCATCGAAAAAATCACAACCTAAGTTAGGAATATTAAAGTAATTTAACATTCAAGTTAGCAGTTCATGCTTTTAAGGTTATAGATAGATTATTCTATGAAATAGTTCATTACATGAGAAACTAATTAAGCAAAATATTTCTCTGACATGCCTTCATTAATAATCATAACGAATCATTATAATATATTGTTTCTTCAGGAGCAATAGGCCAAAAGAATTAGAGAAGACCCTCTGTCATCTTTAAAATTATATATGAAATCAGTAAATGGGTCCGCGCTTCGCGCGATTAGAACATTCTTCTTTAAAATTTATTAGAATAGAACTATTTTTGTATTTTGATGTTATAGTGTTTTTATATAAATCTGTTTTTAAGAGTATAGAGGTTATTCAATTGTAGTTTACCATTTGTTTTATTAAAAGAAAAGGCAAAATTACAAATCATAACACTATTTTCTCTTAGTTTACATAATTTTATTTTACTGATTCATTCATTTGCTTTTAAAATTTTACTATGGTTAGTTTGCTTTTATCATGTATATGCATTGTTACATAGTGTCTTTAATTAGAGAGTCAAATAAATATTTTTCTCAATTTTCTTCTTTGCAAATTTCGTTAGGATAACACTACCAATTACTTTCAAAATATTATATATATATACATATATATAACTAATGTGTTTATCAAGAGCAAAGGTTCCATAATCATTTGATATACCAATAAGTAATATGTAGTCATTATGTGTTTTAAAATTAAAATGTAATCTTCCAAAATCCAAATTTCACATGTAATATAGTTATGATAGTGTTTTGGATTTGAAGTTGTGCACAAACAAAACATTAAGGATCCTTGAAAAGGATGAAAGAGAAGTAATTTCAAAAAAGTACTTTGGTGTGAGAGAATAGTCATCATTGTGTATCATATAATTGTATAACAATAACTTTACCGAAACATAAACAACAAAGTTTAAAACATGTACTCAAAAACAAGAATAAGCATAAATTTATGACGGTAAAAAAACAATCCAGGATCTGTAACAATAAAATGAAACAAAAAGGAAAAATCTAGCTCACTAAATGCACAGTGTCTCCTTAAGAAAATCAACCCCTCTAATACCCGAGGTTTAAAGGAATAGATCCTCTCAGGATGAAACAATTTTATTCACCAATGCAATGATACAAAAACAATAGTGTTAGTGAGCCACTAAAAAAGATCAAAGTACACAAATATTTAATTGTGCAGAAGAAGTAGTAGTTCAAAATCAAATATTTAATTGCGCAGAAAAAGAAGAAGTTCGGAATTTTCATTGTTTTAAAATGAGAGGAAACCCTTCTATTTATAGACAACAATGGGTAGTGTGAACAAGTGTTTATTGTGTCTTACCGGAAAGGTCACAACTCTTCAAAAAGGTCACGACCTTTCATAAATGTTAACCTTGCATAAAAGTCGTAACTCTTCAAAAAAGTCACAATTTTTCATAAAAGTCACAATTTTTCATAAAAATCACAACTTTTCATAAAAATCACAATTTTTCAATAAAAGTCACAACTTTTCATAAAAGTCACAACTTTTAATAAAAGTCACAACTTTTCATGAAAGAAAAGGCTAATTTTGGAAATAAATAAACTAAAAGAGAATCTTTGTTTGTGGTGACGTCATGTAAGCGGGTCTAAGATTCTCTTTTATATATAGGACAAATTACTTAACTACACTCCTTTACTTACCTTAATATCCATTTATCCCTACTTATTTCAAAATTTTCAAAAATTCCTTATTTACCTATGTATCCCGCATGTATCCCGTGCACAACGCTATGTATCTCGCTATGTGGAATGTATCAAACGCTATGTATCCCGCATGTATCCCGTGCACAACGCTATGTATCCCGCTATGTGGAATGTATCAACCCTAATGTATCTCGTGCACAACGCTATGTATCCCGCTATGTGGAATGTATCAAACCTAATGTATCCCGTGCACAACGCTATGTATCCCGCAAACATCATTTTTAAGGGATTTTTGGTAAATAGAAAACTAGAAGGGATATGATGTTATTTAGTACTTATAATATGTGGTTGCTATAATTTATACTTAGATATATATGATATGATATGATATTACTATTCCTTTTCAAAATGTTATTCTATAGGCATAAAATCAAATATACAAAGAATCATTTTTTTTTTCAATTTCAATTAACAAAAATAGCATATATGAAGGAAACATAAACAAAAATAGCATATTAATCTCAATTGTAATTTTTTTTGTAAAACTCTTAATAATATCAGCTTGATCACACATAAAACTATATACTTTATATATTTTAACTCAACCAACTATTGATGCTAAGAAATTATGTGACAATACAAAATTATATTGTTGAGTTATGTCATCAAGAAGGTTAAATTATTATTCACAACATAACTATCAAAACCAATTCAGACATTAACAGACAGTTCTTCAGCACTAATTTACAAAAGCTATGAAAATCTTGATCTTCAAATCATCAATTAATATGTCCTGCAAACCTAGCAAACAAGAAAGATCTGAGCCCATAACAATCTGCTCATATTTAATAGAATTTTATGAACAAAATTAAATTGGTATTGAACAAAAAATATCAAAACTATTGTAATGATATTACAACCTCACAAAAGTAAGTAAATTCGAAACATACCTCATTCTATGTTCATAAAATGCAACTATAAAAGTGAATTCCATACCGAAACATGAAAAGAGAATAAAATATAACTTGGAACTCGAAGATTAGAGATTCTTGTTGTTCTAATATCAAACTGACAAGAAATGAGAGTTTTTCTTATTTCTTCCAAATCTTCAAGTATATTATATTATCCACCACCTATCATACATCTATATATATATATACTACTTAAAGAGGGTACGGTTGTTATAAACATGACATGAACCTTTTGAGAATATAGGGAAGATTGTGGAAGTACGGAAGTGTAGGACACATTATGGTGGAATTACACGTTGAAGTTACAGGCATCCACACTAATATGATAAATTTACAACACTCTCTACAATATTCTTTTTTTGTTGTTTAATTGTTTCATAAGAAAACCAACATAGACAGGGGATTTTCATCAAGAATTCAAACACGGGGAGGTTAATATTATATTGAGGCAAAATAATACATCCCTTAACTGAACCCTTTTCAAATTAAGTTTTTAAAAAGAAAGAGAAGCAAGTTGATACATGCAGTTTCTGAACCAGAAAAGAATGATGCATCATTCTGACTTTTTCTCTCTTCTTTGCTTCTTCGTCTTTCGATGGGGAAACAAGCAAATTGAAAGTCCAAACAGCCAACAAAGTTGCTTGTATTGGAGCAAGCCAATAAACATGTATATGCTCCTTAGTAATATGATCACCCCGCGCATAAGCCCACCCCATCACCTACAAAATTTATTTAACTCAATATCTATCTTGCCCATACAGAAACTTCACTTTATAAAACATATACTTTATAGCACAAGGAAGTACTTACAGAAGCTGGATTCATGCATCCCCCTGTTAGATCAGAACCAAGAATGTGAAGAGTCAGTTTGGACAGACTGGATATCCATGTCTTCATGAAAGTACTCGCACGACTTCTTCTGGAAAGTCCAAGTGAAATGCTAACAATTGCAAATGTCAAACATCCTTCTGTCAATGCACCTCGATGGATGTCAATGCTCAAAACAGGTCCACGTCCTATGTTTGGAAATGCCGCAATGATGAATCTAACCCCAGTAATCGAACCAAAGACCTTAAAAACAACAAGATGGGGGAATTGTACATCAGAAGAAACACTCAACTATAATAAGCTTTTCTAGGAAAAATAACAATATTTTAGCTGAATCTGACAGGCAAGAAAAGTAAAAACAAAATTGAAAAATTGAGTCACAATGTCATTGCCTGATTTTGACTGCAAAGTTAATGGTGAGTAGCTTCAGAATATGACTGATAACCAATTAACACATGTCTTTTAAAGCTAATAGTGCCTTTGTTGGAAAAATTAGGGGAGGAAAAGCACTCCGAATCACTCAAACTCCTTCTTGAAGATACTCTACTTGCTTTCTCAATCAATGATTCACTTAGAAGACAAGTGGATTTCTACCAACTTGACTTATATTTTGGCTTATCAAAAATGACTATAATGTCTAGATATTTATAGGACTATCCTAGCATGTACCTAGTTTAGTACATGTATCCTTATATCAACATCCTAAATAAATCAACTAACTAAATCCATGTATCACACAAATCAAAAACTCTGTTCTTCTTCTGAGACAAGGTTCACATTCCAACAGACTTATCAATTACTTAACCTCATCTTTCTACTATCCAATTAGTCACCCACAACACTATAGTATATCTAATAGTGAAAAAGTTTAAGCATCCAATCTGCCCAACACAACTTTAAGACATGAGTAGAGTGGTAAAAGGCCCTATTATTCCAAACCTTTACACAATCCATGTGAGACAACAATATAATCAACACCTTTCCACACGTCCTTGTGTTTAGATCACAAGTGTGGGAATGAAATTCCTAAAATGTGGCTCTGATATAATGTGAGAGAACTAGAACATCTAATACAAAAGTACAACTTCATTATGGGCAATGGAATATCTAGAGCTTTAATAGGCTCTAATTAGCAATGAAAACATGTTTTTTTGACCGAATAAGAGCTCCACAGTCCAGACCAACGTAGATGATTTGGGAAAGTCTTACTTCTATTTGGAGGCCCAGATTGAATACCAATAAGAGTTGGATTTTGGTCCAGAAATCTGTCCAAAGAAGAAGCGAGTCCAGTGACCCAAACTTGTGTTCTAGAAGATTATTCAATGCTATGTTGACTACTTATATAGCTTTATAGAATGAAGTGTTGGTAGTCTTATATGAACCTAGGGATTTTACTAGTTTATTTAATTTAGTTTGATTACCCCATTGATAATTTCAAGGGAGAATAGCAGCCCCCTTCTAGGCTTCTACATGAAGGGGGTTTTTTCTTCTTTATTGTAGCTAAGTTTGAATTAATATTAATGTTAATAGCCTTTGTGGCTTGTAGAGACCTTTGAGGTTCTCTTTAGGGTTATGCCATTTATATTCTACCTTGAATCATAGCTTGAATTTCTTCAATGTTAAGATTCCTTGTTAGTTCTTCCCTCCTATTTTTCTTCTTCTCCTTCTTAATTGATTCACACCCTTTTTTTGAGATAATTGATTCACAACTTCTTTAGTGCAAGGTTTCAAGTATCAAATATTTGAGCTTGTGTTCTACTCTTTCAAGAATCAATTCCTTCCCTCTTTCTAATCTTCTAATTTTAGAGTCTTCTGTTGTTTGTGTTGTTATCACTTGTCCTCGAGGCTTTGGTCAAGCCGCAAGAGCTTAACTTGTGATGTGTTCTGATTTACTTTAATCTGAGTCTTAATTTAAGATACTATGATATTTTGATGATTGACAAACCGTGTACAATTAACAATCAATGTACAAGAAGGATAGACGAAGATGTATAAGAACCAGGTCTTTGGCAAATATCCAAAAGAAATTGGTGAAGCTAGCAATGGTGATGAGGAATTGCTTACAGAACCAGGTTCCTCAAACAAGAACTAGAAGAGATTCTTTGATCTACACAAGAGAAGGTATTCCATGCGACAAAAAGGAACATTGGAGAATTGAGATTAATGCTTTAATTCAGTTCTATAAGTAATTGGAGTTCAAGACATGGAAACTTACCATAATTGAACACATGGATTTAGCTTGGAATAAGGAGAAGTTGGCCGATTCCAAACCAAGTCAAAGAAGGATTGATTTCTCGGAAATTCTTGAACCAAGTCTAGGTTGGATTTGGAAAAGTATAGGCAGCTATTCTACTCCATATAAAGCATTATATTGATGCTGAAGAAGAAGAGTCAATTGTTGCAACTAAGAACCTTTTCCTATCAAGTGTTATTCATACTGTTCTAGCTTTTCTCGATAAGGCTGGGCCAAGTAGTTCTGAGTTGTAAAAGCTAGATTCTTGTGGTCCTTAACTATATGCTTTTTACATTCCTAGTAATTTGTATTAGGTGTTGTTTTGTTTTTGTAAAGGGACGTTTTAGACTGGGTAGAGCCTTTGAAGGAGCTGGAGAAGATACCAACAATTAGGGAGAATTATTGAGGTTTGGGTAGGTGTTGTTAGAGTCAGTTCCTTAGGTGTACATGTTGTAACCTTAAAATTTCTCGAATTATAGTGGAAAATTCGGGGAAATCCTATTGGAGATAGGTCGTGATTTTTGCCGCCCTTGAGCAAGAAGATCTCCAGATAAACTCCTTGTGTTTGATTTATGTTTCCGCAATTTCCTTCTTGCATAGTTGCTAAAAGGACCTGGTCCTTTCAGTTGATAGGTCACAGCAACTTAACAATGTGTTTGTTAGGAGCACATCACTGGTTCGAACTCTACCGCAGACAAAAAGATAAAGTGGAAAAAGGTAGAGGGTCAAATCCATTATTCACTGAATTTCGAATCATGCACCTAGACTTTTCTTGATTATAAGAAAATTAGATGAGGTATACATAATTCAACATAGTAGATAAAGTATAGATCACGAGTTCAAGTCTTACACGGCTAATAAACAGCATTTCCACAGGCTTGTTACAAAAAAAAGGAGTCAGGCCCACGCATTGGGGTATCTTAGCATAATAAAATAAATTTATGATATTTTAAACTTTAAGATGAGGTGGTAGACACACTTCAGCACTTATCTTGGACAAGTTTAGGCAAGGCTGAAAATGAAAGCTTAAACAAGCCTTATTGCATGTATTTGTTTTGTATTGAGCACGTGCATGGGCCAAGTACCTCTCAAATAAATGCAACTCAACAAGTTTTATACCAACTGATCTGGAACTCATGACAAAATCTCATCAACCAAAAGAAGAAAGAGAAGAAAATGGAAGAAAATTGGGGTCATATGGATCATAATCCATCCTCATAAATCAAGAGCTACTAGTAAATGTTGTAAGTTTGAGTGTACTATCCAGTTAAGTGTAAATACTGGAGTTACATATAACAAAAACAAGTGAAGCTATATCATAACTTATTAGGAAATGCTAATTTACATAAATGCATGTTGACCCATGTAAAGCACACTCAACCTTCGCAAACAACTTAGCTTTGTAGAAACTGTACGAACAGAATCTAACAGAATCTACAGTAAGAAAACAAGTCCAACAGTAAGAAAATCATACAGATTTAGTTATGTCAAAATTTTAGGAGCAGGTGATCGATAATCTTAGCCAAAACTGACTCCAAAACGCTAACTTGATGATTTGTCAACACAGCAATATACATAAGTTAACTCCTCCATCCAAGTATCTGCAAACATTCTTCTGTTTTACCTGTCCACCAATGATGTCTCCTCTCCGTTCATTAAGAAGAGAAACAATTGCACCATTCACAACCTTACCAGTTCCAAAAGAATAATTGCACCATTCAGATTTTACGTTGAACAAATTTGGAGTCATGGACATTATTTGGCTATTAAAGGGGGTTACAAATATCGCAACAAAATAGAAGTGACTGGATCACTGCAAAGAAGGTACCAGATGGCACTCCCCAGAGGAGTAGAAATGGAAAATGGTAAAGTTAGACAAAAAATATGAACCTTATGGAGGATAGGGTATTGATAATTTCCCTGCAACCAACATGTCCATCAGGCAAGTTCACAAGGACTTACATCACACAAAGGTTGCAGGTGCCAGAGCAATAAAAGACAGTCATCAAGATGTTGTAAGGAAAATAGTGTCATGGGTAATGGGAAGAGAAACTGGAAAAGCTACAACATGTCTGGCTGCTGGACCAATATTCAAAATTATGCATAATTGATGTCCCAATTAACCATAACCTACTCATCGTTTAAAGTTGCCACATCTTCCCCCGAAACCTCCAAACTGTTTCCTCCCTTTTCACTTGAACCAAACAAAAAAGCCTGTTTAAAATTGCGTGTTTCCAGTGTTTATATAAATTTTCCAAATATTTCATTAGAAAGTATCAATACAGAAATCAATTTCCAAAGTTGGGAACGTTTTATAATCTTTTCGCGAGTTTCACACCCCCAACTATAAGTTGTTCCCTTTTCCTACCTGAACTATCAACATACATGTATTAGAACACACCTATCTGATTTGATGGTGATAGTGCAGATAGAAAAAGAGAGCAACTAATAGTTGGCAACTTCGAGGAGTCTTTTATTTAATACGTAGATGGTGATAATTCAAGTAGGAAATGGAAACAACTGATAGTTGGAGTGTGGAACTCGCGAGAAAGTGATAGTTCATGTGTGTTTTGACTACTAACTCTTCATAAAAACTAATACTACAAAATAATTAACAAAATGCCAAATAGATGGTGATATATTATTTCATTAAATGGAGGTGAACATGTTACTTTCATTGATTTCAAACTTCATCAATCATCATTAACGATAGTTTTGTACATATACTTGAACTTAAATAGACGAAGACTCCCTAAAAAAGAAGTTAAGATTTACACATGCATTACGTTGATGCGTAAGTACAGATCCATTGTATATGGTTAGCAAATGTTAGTTTTAGTTAATCAAATTCACATAACCATTTGTCCTAGAGAATTGAATAGTACAACACCAGAAGTTCTTTGTGCAAGGGACTCAGCTAGTTAGGTCAGCAAAAAATCACTCTAATGGCATTTGTTGTACATAAGCAGTTACAATAGCCATCAAGGTAAGTGTGTAAGTTACCATCTTGGGGTCCACATATCAAGCTAGCGTAGCCTATTGATGAGATCATTGGAATGAACAACACAAATAACCAGGATGCTAGGGGAGCCACTCCTTAGATAGTCTACCTTGGTTGAGATTCATGATTTGCTAGCATACTTGTCGAAACCACATGGCATTGTGGTGAGACCCTCTCCATCTTAGGCTAAAAGTCGGAGTAGCATGAGGTGCACATGGTGGTTAATGTCATGTCAGTTACTGGATTGTCCCACGAAAGGAACTTGCTATGTCTATTTAAAGTCTAAGCTTGATTTAAATGTTCTCATCGAAATGGAATCTATCTTGACTCATGATTTGTTCTCACGTGGTTATTCATATTGTATTGCATTTTTTCATATACGGGTTTCTCTTCATGCGAGTAGTATTTCATATGTACTCACATCTCTTTTGTCGTGGTTGCTGCCTCTTTATTATGGATTCAGGTATGGACTTTCAGGGCGGCACAGATCTTCACTAGGCACTCCGCTCTCTCGCTCTCTTGATTTTGGTGAGTCCCATTTACTACCTGACAGTTTTCCTTATGACATGAACTCCTATAATTTTGGGTATAGCCGGGTCTTGTCCCAATATTTATTCTATTCGTGCAAGTAATAGAAGTTCCATAGATGTTATTGTCACAAGGTGTCTCATTTTGTTATTCCCGGATGTGGCTTTGTATGGCTTTCATGAATACACTTATTTTTGGATTATAACTTCATACTTATTGAAAGTGCAAAATATTTTATGAAATGATTTCTCTTCCACTTTTACATATAAATCATATTTATGTAGAATGTAAAGTGGTCCACTGGGTCAAGTTAAGGCACCGAGTGCCGGTCAAGCCCTCCAAGGATTTAGGGCGTGCCAACTTTGGTATATGGGAGGTAGGATCCATTCTTTCTAAACCACTAAAGGATTAACATTTCATCCGATATAAAGACACATATATAATCGGCATGTCCCTTGCATTCTTTGCTTTCAGTCATCTCTACCCTTGAGTCTCAATACGCTCTTTCTTGCACTACACATGCCAACTGTGTTTATTGTACTCCATCTGCCATAAGGACATCTTTTTATTGTTGGTTTTTTTTATATCTTTTGAAACTCTAATAACAAGAAAACTGAAGAGTTGATAATCAGTTTGGCAGTCTACTTTCAATAACCTTTTTTTTTAAAATGGTAACGATTCTACTTTCAATAACCTTGTCTAACATAAAGCACCACAATCCTTCAAAGTGCTTCCAATGTGTGTGTTTATCTAGACCCCCCACCCCCCTCCTCTCTCTAGAATGCAAAATTTTCATTGAAACTCAATGTGTTTACATGGTCATCTCACAAAAGGCTTAATACCAATCTAGAATCAAGAAAACTTACAAATTCATAAACCTCGATTGTTGCATTAGTGTATGCAGGGCAATGAAATTCAACTCATTCAAATTTGTCTTTTGTGCTAATATTTTTGCCAGAGAATCTCTAAATAGTTTGGGGATATCTTGTTCCATTTCCTCATCAAAATTTTAGGTTTGGCTACGTAAGAAACATCATGTTTCTATGAAGAGGGCTTTCCTTGCGATACAGTGATGCATCATGATGGTGTGCGCTGCTGGAACGTTTCAAGACCAGTGCCTTTAGAACATTTATGTGGTAGATTGGTTTTCTAGTCATCTATATGGAATAAGGTTTTAGGTATTTTTCTATATATACACTTGCTGATCTCAGTGGGACTGAAAAATGTATCCACTTTTTCATCTTATATAACTTGAGGAATCCTAGTCCTGTTCTTTCTATCCCAATTCATACTACTACAACAACAACATACCTAGTGTAATCACACAAATGCAGTCTGAAAAGAGTGGTGCGTGTGCAGATTTTACCTCTACCTTGTGAAGGTAGAGAGGTTGTTTCTAGTAGACCCTCGGCTAAAGTAAAGAAAATCACAGAATGTCCAAAAAGGAAATATAATAGTGAAGGAAATGCCGTAATGAATGTCATTGTGGCCAAAATGATGGAGAAAAGAACAATATCAACAAGTAATACAAACTGAAACTAAGGACAGTAGTAAAACCAAAGATTAAGATATTAGGAGACTAGTAATACTAATACTAATAAGACATTAAACAAATGTTCGACTACCTACTAAATTTCTACTCTAATCCTTCTATCGAGGTCATGTCCTTGATAAGTTATAGATGAGCCATGTCATATTTAATCACCTCTCTCAATACTTCTTCGGCTTACCTCTACCTCTCCTCAGACCCACCATAGTCAGCCTCTCACATCTCCTCACTGGACATTTGGACATCTCCTTTTCACATGGCCTTGTGGAAACTCCCTATTTATAGTGCTAAAATAGAAGAGCTGTGATAAAGCCAAAAGCATTTGCTTAGATTTGAATGGTCCATTGAATTACAAAGTAATCTGATAAGCTTCCAATTGATTGACCAAAGTATGTCATTATTATATACTTGGCAAGCTTGTATTGGTAAGTTGAACTGACTTGACATTGCTTCCACTGGCTATTTCATTTGACTTGGTGTCACATAATTTAACATATGGGCTTTAAGATGGACTAATAGCCATTTGAATCTTAGGCAAGTAAAAAGATGTCATCTTTTGGAAGTCAACTCAATGGACAAACCCAAACAAAAATTGGAGTGTCTTTTGAACTTAAATAATCAATCTTTATTTGGGTTTGGTATTTGTTGAATTTAGGAATTTATCCAAATATAATATGGATTTTAAACCCATAAAATTTGTATATCTACAAGACACGACCCACATAAAACGTGAAAGGAGACCTAGGAAAAAAAGAAGAAGAAAGAAGGAACCTGAGCAGGAATTCTAGCAGCAACAGTGAAGATGAAATTGGTGAGATCCCCAGAGATGGCACCAGATAATATAGTGAGAGGGTTGTATGCCCCACCTTTGGTAGCTTTAACCAACAAGGCAAATAAGAACATATTGATGACAGAAATAGCATGTTTGAGGATTTCACCTTTAAGATCATGAGCCCCATAACCCAAGATTGTATGAACAAACATCTTAATAAGCACACTTGACCAAACCCACATGAAAGACATGATGAAATCTGAAATCAGAAGCCTCCTCCTGCTTACCCCCATTTCGTCCTTTCTTTCTTTCTTTGGGGACGAAGGAGTTACAGAGGAAGGGTAGCTTTCTGTTTCTTTTTCCCTACTTATGTTGACGTCGGTCGTCGGAGACTCATTATTGTGGCTGTTGTCAGCATCTTTGTCGGAATTGCTACGAAAGAGGTCAATGTTTACTCAACGCATATAATATACTATCTCTTTTTCTTATTCCCCTTTACACGGATTCTCAATTCGCATTTGTTTTATACTCTTTCCTCTCCTTCCCTATTTGTTCATCTTTAAGTTTCACGTGCACCAAATTAAAAACAATCTTAAGATTATAAATAAATTTAAATTACTTAAAATTTTATAATTTTCAACCTCTCATATGAAATATTGAATTCGGCGAAATATTATCTTCAATATATATATTTATTTATATATTTTTTATATTAAAATGGGAAATCCTTAAATCAAAATGTAAATTCCTAATACCTTTCTTTTTATCTAAATTTCCTATTTATATCCTTCTTACATAATTAAGTACCTTACTTATTTACTCATTTATGTATATTTATTATTAAAAGAAGAGTAAAGTGTCAAAAATAAATCTAAATTATGTTATTTTTTAAGTTTGGGGGTTTAAGTTTCATAAATAAATTATTCGTCATTAGTTTGAGAAATACACCTCATGAGTGTGTAACACACTTTCTATTTCATTTTATTTTTTAAAATTGTCACATGACATTTCACCTTGACAAAAATTAAATAATGACCTATTAGTATTAGTTAAAAATCAAAATATCACAACCCGAAAAAAGGAATGACCTTTTAAAAAACAAATTCAAACATTTTTCTTTAAAAAAAAAATTAAACATTTTTCTTACCCACACTCACCACCTTTTCCCCTCCCCTCCAAACCACTCACTCCTTTCCAATTTTATTTAAATATTATTTTTATTTTATTTTAAAGAAAAAGAGAAAAATAATTTTGCCCTGCCCAATTTAACCCTCCGCTCTCAATTTTTTTTTATTTTTACATTTTTCTCATTTTGTTAGATATATACTTATGTTTTTTAGGAAAATACTAGTCTTTGGGCACGTGCTTTGCACGTGAATCCCATATTATTCAATATAAACTTTTAAAAATAACATAAATAATAACAAAATGTGTGATGAATAACACAATTTTTTTAAAAAATGGCTTGAAATAAATAAGAATTAATCTATTTATTGTATACTCACGTCCACAAACAACTCACAAACAGACAACTATAATGAGCACGGGAAATAAACGAAAAACAAAAATATAATATGGTGATGAAAACATTATGCATGGTGAGAGGAAGCAGAAACGAATATAAATCAAACTTGCTCAAAACAGCTTGTTTCTCTGCATTTATAAATAACCAGTATAAATATTGATTCAGCAAAAGTATGGAAGATAGTGACAAGAAAATGAGTGACAAAGAGAAAAGATGGAGAAACTCACCGTCTATAAATATTTATATTTTTCTCTTCAATTAATTCATCACCTAAACAATGTATGCCCCTTGCACTTGCAAGATAAATTATTTGACAAATAAAATAAAATTTCAATTTCAAAAGCTTGAAATTAAATGGATATATATCCAATCGATATCCAAAGAGAACTACTTAAGAGTTATGTGTTACCCGCTATCCAAAGAGAAACTATTTAAGAGCTATGAGTTGCAGTACAAAGAAAGTCTGCAAAAGACAAGCATCCATCTAGTCTTGGTATATGTTGATGACATTCTCATCAATGGTGACAATCTAAAACAAATCGTAGAATCTAAGAAAGCTCTACGTAAGGCATTTAAAATAAAAGATGTAGGTGAATTGAATTACTTCATTGGCATTGAGTTTTCTACATCAGAAAAAGGCATAGTCTTAGTGCTTCAAAGACAGCATAAACACCTATGGATACTACAATCAGAGAGTATGATAAGCATATCAAAGAAATAGCATATACAAGTGATGAGTAATGAAATAACAGATGCAAGTGATGAGTTGATTGCTGATAAAGGAATAAGAATGCTTTTATACCTCACAGTAACCAGGCCTAATATATGATTGTAAGTTCCAGTTTATGAAATTCATTAATTTTCAAAAATCTTTATATTTTAAACTCTCTTCTATTTTAGTGTCAATACAACAATGCTTCAACGCCACCGTTGTAGGTATCATGTCCTTCTCGTTCCTCAAGTTCAATGTGCACCCTTTCATCTCTTGTGGACAATAGGCTATTAGTGTAGCGCTAATGGGTTCCTCGAACTCTTTGAGGAAGAGTGTTTCCAAGATGCATTTCTTTGTATTTTTTTCTCCAAGCTTTGTCAAGATGTCCTCTAGTTCCTGGTAGTTTTTTCTTATCGGCTATAAGATTTATGGCTCTTTTCTTTGTGGGTTCGCGTTCTCTCTTCTCTTTGTGGCATTTGGGAGTACATGGTATTCAAAATTTCCTATGGTATTCTGGGTATGAAGGTGAGGCTATGAGTGTTGGTTAGGTATGAGAGAGTAGGAAAAAATGGTAGGCTTTGAAATGTGTTGTTCATCAACACACTGAGTTCGTCCATTGTTGTTGAGTTCATAGTTCCCTACATTTGAGTTTGTCTCAGTGTCTGCATCCATATCTGTTGGCCAAGTTTTGTTATCGCTTCATCAACTCCCTTCTTGATGATCTAGGCAAGGTACGCCAGATCTTGGAGGATCGGGGTTACAGGGTGCCCTGCTATCGTGACTTGAAATGACAATTGTTTGTCTTGTAGCGCCAGTTCCAACCACTAGGCCGGAGTGTGCTCCGAGGGCATTGGCATTATCGTGAAGATCAATGGTGAGTTTTGAGGGTTTAGTGGTAACGTTTGGTGTGATGTCATTTTTGTTATGAATGGTGTCCTGGTGCTTCTCCTTTATGGCATTTAGGGTTTTATCAACATCCATCATATTGGCGTTAATGTGATGGATGTTTGATGCGACCTCTACGGTCTTGTCGATGGCAGAAGGGTGATGACTACCCTGGGTAGAAGCGAGGGGGGCGATTTGGTTCATCGGAGCATTGGGACCTGTTATTTGCTTTGGCATTTAAGGGGGGATTACACTGGCCAAGTAAGGATTTGTTTTTTGGATTTTTGATCCCCTTCATTAATCATTGTAAAAAAGCTTCGGTTTAGCAGTATTAATGCTTTTTACAGTTGGGGAATTGGTCTTAGGAGTAGAAACTCCTGGCCCATTCCTAAAATTGGTGTAGTTTTTTTTATTATTATTATTATTAGTATTTTTTTCGTCGTCTACGGGTGATTGGTTTGAAGCGGCGGTGTTTAGGAACTTACCTAAGTAAGGGTCGTAAGCCCTTACCTGTCTTTGTTGTTGCTTTGTTTGGTCCTTGGGTGTACCTGCACTTTTCTTTATTGTTGTTGGGTTCATCTTCCTGGGAAAGAGACAATTGCCAGTTGTCCGGCTGTTCCACTTCCTTTGGCGTTGATGGGATGTGGAGATCTTTTTGCTCTTTGGCAACTTTGGTACATCTCCCTAGAGTGTGGCCTATTCTCCCACAACCAACACACAAGATTCTTTCCCCTTCATAGATTACCCTTTGTTTGTGGCTCCCAATCACCACCTGTGTTTTGATCGAAACTTCAATTGGGACTTGGATGCAAATTCTTGCATATCATCCCCTGAGTGTAGCCAATGTGTGCAAGTGTCGATCTTAAATAGTTCCCTCAGTTTTTGTCTAACCTGTTCTAGTATGTTTTTGTCATAAAATTCTATTGGCAGCTGAGGCAGTCTAGCCCATATAGATGTATGGGTTAGTGTGGATTGTCGAGGGACGAAATTTGGCTCCCACCTTTTAACAGATAGGAAATTCCTAGCGACAAACCAAGGGCCTTCATGTAGGATTTTGTGCATACTTTGCACTTGACTTATTTTTACAATGTAATAGTCCCATCCTAAATCTATCAGAGTAAGTGGTTCAACGAGTCTCCAAGTGTCTGTTAATTTGCTCTTTAGGTAGGTGTGTGTTAGCCTTTTCCCAAATACTTTAATGATGACGGACAAGCAACATGACTGGTACAATCTGTTATTTTCTTCTTCAATTAGGACAATTGCATCATTTTGAATCCTATTTGTCTCTTTTATGTCTGTTTGTTCCTTAGGGATTTCATAAACCCGATTTAAGGCATTTTCCTTGTCGATCAGTGCTTCTTTGAAAGTGTGGTATCTTTGATTATTTCTACTAGGGGGCTAGATAAATTTGGTGGTTCCAGTGTGTCAGGGGTCTCATGGATGGTGGTTCAGTGTAGCTTGGGTAGATTTGGCCATGAGAGAAAAGTCACTTATTGCTGATGAGAAAAGTATTCTTTTGACATGAGATGTATGAAGATTCACTTTAGCCAATTACATCACTTCATTTAGATGAGATTTACATAAATACTCCTCCGCGAACAAGTAGGCATGTTGATAGAGAGGGGCTAGATTATTAGCATTTATTAGATACTCCCTCCGTCCCATTTTATCTGAGGTAGTTTGATTCGACACGGAGTTTAAGAAAGAAAGGAAGTCATTTAAAACTTGTGGTCCAAAATGAATGATAGAAATTTGTGTGACTGTAAATCATTCCATTTAGGATAAAATAGACATTTTATAGTTAAATTGTTACTTAATATAGAAATGTGTCATTCTTTTTGGGACTGACTAAAAAGGAAAGTAAGTCACATAAATTGGGACAGAGGGAGTAGTATTTATTTATTTATTACGGGTATTCTTTTGCTTCTACTGACACCCAATTGCTATCTTTTTTAGGAGTGAATATCTAATTTATTGTTAGGTGTTAATGCCTAAAAATTTTGTCATATACTTCACGAATGATTGTGCATTCATTATTGGCTTAAATTTCACCTTCAAGGTTGAAATAATCAATTAACACACGTCTATTTAGCAAATCACAATATGATAATACATTTTTTGGCTCTAATTCTTCGCTTATATAGAGTTTGTTAAATACTTTGAGTTTCTAATCAAAACCTTTTAACATCCATTAGCTTTAGAGAGTGAAGTAACACAATTTAATTAACTGAAGGTCAAATATGTTGGGTTTGAAAGTGATTAGAGCGTCATACGGAAGTTTACAATTGTAAATCATAGAGTTGATAAATCAGATGACAAATAAAAGTATTCTAAACATATTATAAATATAGTTTGGTCAAACGACCTACATATTGAAAACTAATATTAGAAGAATATAAATTTATTGAGAGAATAATCTCCCCATAAACTAAAACTTTTAAACGTCTACACTGTGGATGTTATTGTGTTTTGCTATGAGAATAGAGATCTTTAATTTATGGATCTCCAAACTTTTTCCTTAAGGAAAGAATAAACCAAAGATGGAAGAAAATTATATTTTCCTTTCGGGAAAAGTTGAAGCATTTATGGTAATACTTTGATTTTCCTTCAAGAGAAAAATAAATTTAAGATAAAGTAAGAAAATCAAGGCAAAACCCTAACAAATCTCCCCTTTTGGTTGGATTTTCTTGACAAATTTGATCCACCTTCTTCATATGCATGATAATCTTGTAAATTTCAAATAAAGTAAGAAAATCAGAGTAAAACTCTATCAAATCTCCCCTTTTGACTGGATTTTCTTAACAAAATTTGATCAACCTTCTTCATATGTATGATAATCTTGTTCTTCACATAGTCTTCATCACTGTCTTGTCATGATTAAAAATAAAGTTTAAAAAATATATGGGTTAAAATGATTTAAAAATATTATGTTTTTATTTTTAAAATTGCAGCAGTAGGAATATTGAAAATATGGTTTAGAACTTCTTCTCCACATATAGCTAGACAAAAATCTTCATTATCATCAAATTGATTACAAATTGATTTGAAACTATCTTGAGCATGTCTTCAACTTCATTGAACCATAAAACCATCGGACCAAGGGATCGTTGGACCATGTGCTCTGATACCACTTGTTGGGTTCGAAAATGATTAGAGTGTCATGCAAAAGTTTATAATTGCAAATCATAGAGTTGATAATCAGATGACAAATAAAAGTATACTTAACATATTATTAATATAGTTTGGTCAAAGACCTACATATTGAAAACTAATATTAAAAAAATATAATTTTATTAAGAGAATAATCTTCCTATAAACTAAACTTTTAAACGTCTACAATGTGGATGCTATTGTGTTTAGCTATGAGAATAGAGATCTTCAATTTATAGATTTCCAAACTTTTCCTCTAATGAAAGAATAAACTAAATATGAAAGAAAATTATATTTTTCTTTCAGGAAAAGTTGAAGCATTTATGGTAATATTTTGATTTTCCTCCAAGAGAAAAATAAATTTCAAATAAAGTAAAAAAATCATGGCAAAACCCTAACAAAATATACTAAGAGTTCGCTTGGATTGACTTAAAAAAGTAGCTTTTAAGTCAAAAATAAAAAGTCAAACTGAAATGACTTTTAAGTAAAAAAATAAAGAGTAGGGAAACTTTTGGTTTTTGACTTATTTTGAGTCATTTTAAACTTATTTTGAGTCACTTTTGAGTTTTGACCTTGTCACTTATTTTAAATCAATTTTAAGTTTTCTTTTTATATTTGTCAAACTAGTAAAATTACCCGCGCTTCGCGCGGGAATTAAATATCACGGAATTTATAAAATTATACTTAAAACATATCAGTCATTAAAACCAAAATAGTATATTGTCTTACATACAATATTACGTAGTAACAAACATTAATAATGTAAAGAAAAATGAAAATTATTACATCTTATCATTTATCCTTAATAACATAAGCATAAATTAATGAATGTAAAAATACATACAAGGATCTGTAACATAAGTAATGGTGTCAGTGAGCCACTCAACAGGAGCAAAGTACACAAATATTTAATTGTGAAGAAGAAGAGGAAGAGTAGGTTCTGAATCTTCGTTGTTAGTATAATAAATGTTTTTCCTCATTGTCTCAGAATAGTCATTACTATTGTTTAGGTTTCATATCACCGGCCCCCAACTTATTTGGAATTGAACCATAGTTATTGTTATGGTTATAGTATGCAGTTACAAAGAATTAATACAATTATCGACCAAGTAGTAGGTGACATCTGAATCGAACAATTCAAAACTGGATATTCTAATCCAAAATTTTGACATATAACATATATTAAAATCTCACAACATAATTGTGTGAGCACTTGAACTCACAAATATCCACTATTAATAATAAAGACAACCTTACTTTCCTAACAATCAAGAAGAAGAAGACATGTTGCTTAACATATTTTTCAAAGGTTGTATCCAAGTTTACAGTTCACAAATTTAATTGAAAGAATCCAAAAGAAAGAGTTATTACTTCTTTATAAAAAAACAAAAAACTTTATCAAAAGAAAGAGTTATCACTACAACAAAAATGATTTTTAACGACAATTAATAGTGTAATTGTCGCTAAATATGTATTTTCAGAGGCAATTGGTACCCTCTATAAATGTCCCTAAAGTCTATAGCAATATTGAATCTAATGAGAATTAATTAACGTCGGTAAATGCTCTAGCACTCTTCGTTAATATGCATATTTACTGCCGATAAAAACTATTTTTGTTATAGTGTATTTTGGACATTTGTTAGGTTCAAGAAAACTTGATCTCTTATTATGCCCAAAAAGAAGAGACGAAAAAATATGACAAATTAATTAACTTGCGATAAAAGAAGTGGACTAATTGTCTCTATACTAATATTCTTGATGAGTGCAATGACATCTAAAATGTTTCTACCTAACAAAAAACAATCAAAATAATATACTAATAGTGGCAAGCAAGAGAGCAATCCTTTTGGTTTCTTTAACAAACTTCATCATTGGTTCCGTATTAGTTATCACATATTTGGAGTTATGTGCTATCAAATATAGCACAACCCACAAGCCATTTATCCAAAATGTATATGAAGAAACCTGTAGAGAGGGACAAAAGAGAAGATAAATTTTCAAACATCCTCACTGGAATTTTTAATAGAGTTAAAAAAGTCACCAAAATAACAAAAAAAATTGCAATAGATACATGAATCACTATGACTTACAATACAAGATTAAGCTTCATGAAATAGGAGGAAGAAAACATTGAGGAATGAAAAACACTTCATAAGAAGCTTAATTAACGTATTTGAATTCAACTCCCCTATAGCGAAAAAAAACCTACAAATAATAGTGGCAGAAATAAAAGTTTTGTTTACTAAAGAACCAAATGTAATGAATTCAACTATTTCACCAACTTTATGAGTTGTGGACTGAGAGGTGCAAGAGTAGTAATGTCACATTGCAATTGAAATCAATTTCTTTGTTTATATGAAGAAACATGTAGAAAGGAACAAAAGAGAAGATCAATTTTCAATCATCTTTACTGAAATCTTTAATAGAATTAAAAAAAAGTCACCAAAATAACAAAAAGAAATTGTAAGAGTTACATGAATCACTACGACTTACAGTAAAGATTAAGCTCCATGAAAAAGGAGGAAGAAAACTTTAAGGAATGAAACAAACTTCATAAAAATTTTAATTAATGTATTTAAATTCGACTACCCAGAGCGGAAAAAAATCTACAAATAATAGTGGCAGTAAATTTCTCTATTTATAGACAACAAATGGTAGTGTGAACAAATGTTTATTGTGCCTTATCGGAAATGTCACAACTTTTTGGAAAAGTTACAATTCTTCGGAAAATGTCACAACTTTTCATAAAAGTCACAATTTTTCATAAAAATCGCAACTCTTCATAAACGTCACAACTTTTTATAAAAGTTACAACTTTCCATAAAAATCACAATTTTTCATAAAAGTCACTACTTTTCATAAAAGTCAAATCTTTTCATGAAAGGGGAATGATAGATTTGGAAATAAATAAATTAAAAGGGAATTGTGGTTTGTGATGGCGCCACGTAGGCAGGTCTAGGGTTCTCTTTAATATAAATAATATATGTACTACCAAAAATCAATACCTAACTAAACACCTTCCTAAGTCATAAGATGAAATCACAATAAGACAATACTAATTTAAAATTACTATTTTCCCCTTTATCTTTCACTATTTGTAATTTCCGTCAACACACGTCTGCTTCCGGTCAGCGTCATCCCACTAACTGCACAGTCAGGCGAGTGGAAGGCCTCTTATGTTTCATGTAAGTTTTTCTTCTTCTTCCAATTTTTTTTTTCTCATTTTGTAATTAAGTAGAAAACCTTGCTTTTGTTAGTTAAAGAAACGTTAAGGATATATAAGCTGTTGTTTGAAAGAGATCATTAAAACATTCACAGGGAAAGGACTCGAGCAATAGAAGATATTATTCAATGATTTCACTTGGGGTTTCATGATTTCACAGTGGGGTAGTCACCTTTTTTCATGGTTGATAGTATTTCAAATTTACAGGGTAGGGCTCCTTGCTTTGATTTACCCGTGCAAGGAGTATATATTTTCAGGAGTTCATTGTACAAATTTGAATTCTAACTATGAGAATTATTGCATCTATTTGTTTGCTTGACTTCCTTTTAGTTTCCCAATTCACTTGGTGAAATTCAAAGATAACATACTTCACTTTATTATTAATTTGTGTTGGATACATGGGATAAAGACTTGAAAGAATTAAACCAACCTCGAGGTTTTTAAAAATGATTAAGAGATGAAGGTAATATTGTACAAGCTAATAATTGAACACTGCAGACATTATCTGGGGAATCTTAATAACCCGAGAAAGTTTCCACCTTTCAAACAGTTGCACTAAGGGATGAACTTTCATGACTATAGGTTCCTAAAATCACTTATAGTTGTCATGACATATAAAGGTTATATAGCTAGGAAAAGAAGGCACAAAGCTTGGAATGTTACTCCTCTTGCTTTAGTGTGGGTCATCTGGAAGGATAAAAATAGGAGAGCTTTGAAGGGGTGGAGGTGAGTTTCGCTCAATTGAGGAGTAGTAATCGATCCCTTATAGTTTTTTGGTGCACCCATGTTGTTCCTGTTTGTATAGAGGATTGAGTGTCTTTTTGGAGAGAACCATATTTTGTAGGTTTCTCCTTCTTGTATATGGCCAACCTTTGGACTTGCTCCAATTTTTGGCATGATCTTGGCCTTGTTTAATTGAAAACCCATAGTTTATTTTAAGTGAAATTCATCCAAGATTCATTCAGTTGGTAGTTTCAAGATTCGGGTTTCGAATTCATTGAATTAATTTTTGGTTCATCTTCATCAAATTTTGGCATTTGCACTCTAGCTCCTAAGACTTTTAGCTTTGTGCACAGTAAAAAAGGATGACTTATTGTACTTAAGAGTCAGACATGAATTGAATTCTTGGGGTGTTCCCAAGAGATAACTATTAAGTCCATTTAAATTCGTGTAGGTCTCGCGTTATGAGAAAATAAATTCATCTAGATCTCTGCATATCTTTTTGGTTAAGTAGCTAATGGTTATTTTTGGACCTTCCTTTGGTTTCCCCATTATATAAGAGAAGAGGCAATGGGAGAGCGAAAACCCTATTCATCTTTGCATTTGCCTAAGTTCCTTATTCGAAATTGTAGCTCCTTGATTGCCCATATAATGGCCCCAAAATCAGTGTCTTCCTTTACTAACAAAGAACACGTATCCTTCGGCATCTTGATGCCATTTCCTTTCCAAGGCTATGTTCATGTACTACTGTCGTTGCCAACTCGCCCAAGGGCAATGAGAAGATATCTTTTTCCTTAGGATGCTACTTTACCGATTGTTTCTGAGTGGGTTAACTATTACTAAGTTTTTGACTGAATTCCACGTCCCGTGAGGAAGACAAAGAGCCTACATTGTTTGAGTGTATACTAGATGTGAAGGCTGAGACGAGCAGAAGTGTGGATTTTTGATATAATCTTTCTGTTCACACACCTCTCCACATCCATCATCAGGATTTCGGAAGTAATGAAATTCAACTCTCCGACAGTATATGATATTTCTATGGACCATTGAGTTGGTTCTTAGTGTTATTGTTGAGTTGATTCTTAGTGTTACTGTCGGAGAATCAACACTAAAAGGCCAAGGCCAAGGTATCACTAAAAGTCCTGTAAATTCATGAGGTGTTAAAACTTAAAAGAAGCATTAAGGAATGTGAAAACACTTGTAAATAAAGTGAGGTTTTCAAATTGAACAGGGAGAATTTGAATTTTTTGATAACAAGAAACTTTATATGTTGGATGTGGATGATGATGACCACTACTATGTGCACCCAGCTAGCCTATTTAGAAACACTAAAGCTAGCTGCTGGGCTCCCTTTCCCGCTTGGCTGCTTTCTGCTAGATTTCCTTCATCATTCTTCTATATTTGGATCAATGCCTAATATCTTATGCTTGATAGGCGGCTGGATTGGCTGAATCCTTAGTGGTTGTATTATCTGACCAAGAAACACTCATCCGTTCACAATCTGTGAGAACTTGGTTGTTAACTAGTTCCTCCAACTGTAAGAGCTTCCTTGAACTTGGTCAAATGCGGTAACTCTCATATACCATGCTAAATTGGGTTATAGCTGTCTCTTGAATTTATCTTCTTGGACAGCCCATTCTCGTCATGATCTTTGCCAAAGAACTTCTTAATTGACTGGCCAAGCCCGTTTTAGGCCTAATCCATCACTATGAAGACGATTATCGTCCTGCAGCAAACTAGCTTCAAGGATTTGGTTTTTGACTTGGATTTTGATCCTTCAGTTGATCTGTGTCGAATCTTGGCATTAACAATAGGAAAAGAAGAACTAACTTCCCAATTATAGTAATTATGATTCCAAATTCTTTTCAATCAAGGACCTATGAATAAGGCAAAGAAAATATAGCAAAACTATAAGGAAGAGATGAAAAAGATCTCTGTTTATACACTTTTAAATATCTACTTATTTTTTGTAACCACACTATTTAGTAGTATTTACTGAGTATAACATTTTTTGGTGCTTTAAAGAGAATCTTCTACATTAATATCTTTCACAGGCTAATGGTGTGAAAGTGTATAATCAACCAAAATCTGGAGAAGAATAGCCGGTGACTTGGTGGAGTCTTTAACAGTCAGTGAGCTGTGTATATCCTACTCTATAGTTGAAGAATGTCTGGAGATATAGGCTTTGTTACAGCACAATTTAAATCTCTGACCAAAACAGCAATACTCGAGAAGGAGAGGATTGAAGAAGAAGAGGCTGTTGTAAGCTCATTAATCCTACTTCTGATATGTGTTATTGTACCTTTCCTTTTTGGTCCTATTTTTTATTGTGGGCATTCAAGTAGGTTACCGAAGGGAGATTGTCTCGGATTCGTTTTTCAATGTTTCTTGCTACCTCCTATCATTAGTTCTGGACAGAGTCAGATTGAATTTAAAAGCAAAACGATCAGAGGCATAGTAATTATTCTTTTTGAATATGAACCTCCTCTTGGTATCTGAAGAAAAAGTGTCTTTAAATTCTCTTAGGCTGATGGTGGGAAAGAAGATAATCAACAAAAAGATGGAGCTGAAATTATTGGTGATGTAATGGCTTCAATAGTCACTGAACAATGTTCATGCTTCCCTGAAGGTGGTGAAGATTTGTCTGCAGATATGGGGTGCCCTTCAGCTCAACTTAAAACTCAGTCGGTACCACCACTAGCAGAAGAAAAGAGGAGTGAAGAGCGAGAGACCATTGTAAGTCATTAGTTCTACTTCTCAGTGTGTACACTCTTTTTTCTCTGCCACTTCACTGAATTGTCATTCAAATAGTAGAGTTTTAAGTACAGATGATAAAAGGAGATCCAGTTTTGAATTTGGGTTTAATTGCATACTTTTGTTTCTTTTTACAATAGTTCAGAGAAAAAATAGATGCAAATAATAAGTTGTTCCTTTCATAGACTATTTAGTAAGCATAATTACTGGTTTTGTGGTTACCTTTTGAGTATGAATCTGCTTATGGTATTTTCAAAAGTTCATTGTCAATGGATCTCTAGGCTAATGGTGAGGAAGGTTATAATCATGAGCACTAAGTGATGATGTTGTGGTGGAGTCTTCAACGGACAGTTAAATCTGGTTGTCCAACAGTGAAGTTGAAGAAATGCCTGTAGAGATGGGGAGCTTTGGGGTTCCACTTCAACTGTTGACCAAACAACCAGTATTTTAAAAGAAAGAACAAAGATAAAGATGTTGGGGATAAGAAATGACCCTTAGGCATAACTCAACCCCAAAAAAACTATCTCAAGAAGCGAGGATTGCTCAAAACGATATGAGGGAACGAACTATTCATTTCCTCCACCTAGTTGAGATGCTTAACACTCTTCTGCACGCCGAAGATTTGACATTTGGAGGAACATAACATGGGACCCAACCTTTCATAAATCAAGAATTACATGCTCACGACTGGACATCTGGAGCATGAACAACATAACATAGGGGCTAAACATAAGGGTCCAACATTGGGTAAACCAAACATATGAATGAGTATGGCTCTAATACCATGTGGGAAATAAAGTCGCATGAAAGAATGTTGAGAGAAAGCTTAGATTGATTATTCCCTCAAGCCTTTTGGGTGTTTAAATAGTGAAGTACACCTATTCTAAAACGAGAAAGAAAATTAAGGTTACTGTTGATTGATATTGATTTCCTGGCATAATTATAGGAGTAAATTGATCAAGAATTGATATAGTATTGATGGCAATTGATTATGTAATATTTCTTTCCTTATTTAGTCGTAGGACTTATTGTATAAGTACCCATTCTCATGGGATGGAAATTCATCAAGTAGTAGAAAGAAGCGTTTTCTTCTCCTTGAAATCCTCATGGTATTAGAGCCATTGCTGCCTTTTTGAGGTGATTTATCCTCGCTTGCAGCACTAGGGTTCCCTTTTTTTAGAATGGTAACTTTTCATCTATATATCCACATGTATGCTACGTCAAAAAATGTATTCCCCCCCTAAAAGTATTACCGTCTATATCACTGGATTCCTATTTGTACTTTTTGTTACAAATAGTCTAAAACATCAAAACTATCTTCTGGCTGCACTAGCACTTCCTGTTTACACCAAAAGTAATAAAGAGCTAAACAATTCATCTTAAAATTCTCTAAATTGTTCTGCTTGCCTCAAAACATCTCTGATTACTTTCTTTCCACATTGTCCACCATATACACGCTGGGACAATCTTTCGTCTCTCTTCCTTTTTCAGTAGCATTGCCCACACTGATCCAGCATTTTAGAACACCTTCTATATTCCAAGGCTTAACCAATGTTATCTTTCTTAAGCTGATAAAGATCCCCCAAAGCTGAATTACCCATTTGCAATGTAAAAAATAGATGGTTGACTGTCTCCGTTTGTTCCCAACATAAGCAACATCTGGAACAAAGTTGGAACCCCCTTTTCTTCATATTTTCCTGTGTCAGCACTGCTTTCTTAGCCAGCAGCCAAGAGAAACAGTTTACCTTGTATGGAATTTTAACCCTCCATATCATCTTCCGTGACCAATTCTCCTCCCTGTTATTTAAGACAATTAGATCTCGATATGCAGAATTGACAGTGAAAATCCCATTGCTGCCTATCTTCCACACTGCTGTGTCCTCTTCCCTGTTAAGTTACTGAAAGATGCTATTGTGTTGTAGAAAGCACCCCATCCTCTCCATTTCCCAGTCATTTAAATTTCTTTTGAGATGCAGATTCCACCCTTGACCTGTACACATTTCAACCACAATTGCCTGTTGTTGCAGGCTTAAAATGTGGATGCCTGGGTATAACTGTTTTAAGGGTCTATGATCTATCCATTTGTCCTCCCAGAATGACACTTTCAAACCATTCCCCACCATAAAACTAATTCTAGATAGAACTAGTGGTCAAAGGTTTCTGAGGGGTTTCCAAATGCGTAACCACCATCTTTGCTACCCACTAATCCTCCATTTCATATTTTGCCCTGATAACCTCCTTCTATAGCATATTTTCCCCTGTTACAAATTTCTATAGCCATTTCATCATTAGTTTTTTTTTTTTTTTGATAACCGAAAAATCCGTGTGTGACCCGCCCTTTGGACCAATCACAGCCGTCTAATCCCAACATTCATTAAAAAAAGCCATGGAGAATCCATCCTCCCCTGGTGCTTTGCCACCTGCACATGCTTTTATGCCCTCCAGTATTTCCTGTTGGTCAAAGACTGCCATCAACATTAATTATTTTCCTCTTCTCAAATTATGGGACAATTCCTTATATCAAGTTGTGGTCTCCAATCTTCTGACTCCGAGTAAAGCTTCCTCATAATCTACTTTCTCCTCTTGCACCTCTTCTGATTAAGTCAAGATCTATCCTCTCACTTTCAGCTTGGCAATTGTGTTTATTCTCCTTTGTGCATTAGCAGTTCTATGATAGAAACCGGTGTTTCTTTCCCCTTGCTTTATTTACACTTCCCTGGACCTCTGCCTCCATGTAGTCTCTGCCCTTTTAGCTATGTTTTCAAACTCCATGTTAAGTGCTAATCTAGAGGTTATTTCTTCTTCCTCTAGTGCTCTGTGATCCTGTATCTCCTCTATGTCAGCTAGAAGCCTCAAGAAATTTTAGTTTCTGAACATGATTACAAAAAATCAATCTAATATTTTTGAGCACAAAAAAAATGTTCCCAGGCACATTTTACGAGGCCTAGGTAGCTACAGGCTTTTGTCTAGACTTAGCTATTTTCTGGGGGCTTCTTTTGGCATGGGTGTGTGTTTGTGTAGATTTCTTGCAATACACTTAAACTTATACAAGTAGCCGAGTCGATGGAACATAAATTCATGTTGCTGCTGTTATTTACAGTCAGGTACAGAAATTGAAAGATATTCAGCCTCATATTTTTATTTTTTTGCACCTTTTTGTAATTTTAATAGTACTGGATTGAAACGGAAGAAACATAGTTTAGGTGCCAATTATTATCCTAACCCCTTACTAGCCTATTATTTCATCATCTGCTTGTAACTTAATGATGTGCTGAAAGTTAATAGCTTCTCTTTTCTTTTTTTATCCTCCATTTCTATTGGCAACGTTTCTTCTGGTTGTGCATTGAGTGAAGAACTTGGAAGCATAAAGCTCCTAATAAAATTTGATTTTTTCGAGCCTTTGGCAATTGATTTTAGAGGTTTATTAAGGAGAGTGAGTGCCTTGCAGGTGCATGCTGAAACAAATGTGAAACAAGTGATGGTGTTGGAGACTGAATTATTTGAAAAAAAGGGAACTGTGGTGTTGCAGAGACTTCTGGTGAGTGTACTTAAAATTCAGATGTCATGTTTAAATAGTTGCTTTCAACAACTGTGATAGCATATCATTACCAATTTTTGTAGCGGCCCCCAAGATATTTTAACTTCAAAGGGAGCATATGGGAAGCATGCCAAATATGTGGTGAAGAAAACCATGGAGCAGCAGGTTGTAGTCCTCTTGAAAAGAAGAAACGGCGATGCTTTATCTGCGGACATTATGGGCATAATGGAAAATATTGCAAGAAGGTCTGGTTACAATTGTTTCACCAGTTTCACCATCGTACTTAGCTGCTTCACAATTTTATGATATATATTATTTATCATTCTCGACCAAAAACTTCAATGTGAGTTATGTCGACACTTGGAACATACCTTTTCCCTGGGTTTCCTTTTAGTTATTTCTCCCGTCCTACCCGTGTTACGTGGACGTGAGTTTCCACCTGTTTTAAACTGGTATGATCAATTTGATGCAGCTCTGATGTGTATTTGAAGGTTCCAAATGATATATCCACATCTATGTTCTACCCATTGGACATGTATATGTCTAGGAAATGAACAGCTGGGTTAACACTTAACGTAGGACTTGGTTTCTCTTTGCACCCATGAATCTTACAGAAGTAACTTTTCTTTTACTGGTACCTTGAAGAAGTAACTTAGAATAAAAAACCTTAACAATAGCGTCTAACCGTGGTGGGAAAATACAAAATGATATGTTAGAACCTTTCCAATTATATGGAGTCCTCTCTCTCTCAAGTTGGTTATATTGAGTTCTCCTTATTCTCTTTCTTCTCTGTCTTTTATTTTGTGGTTTCTACAATGATGTTTAATGCGATGGCCATCTATTGACTAAGTTTAACATTCATTTGATTTCGTTCTCTCATCTTTCTTGTTAGATGTTTTAAAACTTGACTTATCTTTTTCCTCATGTTTTTAATACCTTGGGAACGCTGGTGTTCTTAAAAGTACTAGCTAGTTAAGCACCTGACCATTGGGGTTTATCATCTGTGATCAGATCTTCTCATTTAGTATAGTGGAGATACTTATAATAGTTGGAGGTGTTTATGGTAGTTTATGCATGTGCAGTCTCATGCTAAAATTTGGGGTACTGGGGTAATGAATTTCTTTTACTCAAATGCTTCTGGTAGTTCACCAGAAAATATTTATAAAACAACAGTTTTTGGTACTGAGATAGTTTTGACATAGTTTTTTTAATTTCCGGAATATATAATTGAACTATTGAAGACTAATAAACGTTGGAAATCTCACTACCCTGTATGACTACATAAAGCATTGCATGAGGTATCCTGAGATTGCGCATGTTCAAGGTTCAACCTATGATTGGTTATTCTTCTAACTCGTTCAATCTTCTCTAAGTTTATCAAGGTTAATACAAATGAGGAGAAGAAAAAGAACAAGAAATAGAAGAAGATAAGTCTTTCTGCCGGAAACCTTCGTAACTGTGTTTTTTCTCCAATCACCCCTTGATTGCTTAAGAAAATGGACCACAAGATCTATTTTAGAGCTGGGGAGAAGTCATACAATATCACAAATATGTTACTCCTTGAGTAACATGGTTTGACTGGATGGAATCGAGGAACAATGTGCTTTGAAGCATGACAATCAGCTGGAAAGTCAGATCTTGGATCTGTTATTTACTGCATCAGGCCTCAGAAGTTAAAGGAAAGGAAGTCAGAAGATGGAAACTTAGGGACCACAATGCCATTTACTTTGCGGAAATAAATTTAATGTCTTTGGCAGGTTTATCTCCATAGTAGCAGTTTGGAAAAATCACAGTTCATTCTGGTGAAGGCAACATCATCATAGCCACCGGAGCAGCAGAAATCTACAACAAAGATATCCTGAGAGATGGGTGGGGCATTTCAACGGGGAAAAGATCCCAAATCAGACTGTTGTTTGCAGGTGGGCACATGCCAACGGGGAAGTTCTGTCGGAGTTTTTGAGCTTTGCGACCATCAATTTCTCTTCGATTTTCCAACAAGGATATTGGCAGAATATACTATGATCTGTGACTGGAAGTGGGAGCAAAAGAAGCTGCACTTAGCTTGGTGGTCTCCCTCATCTGATTGTGTTCCAAAGATGCGCCAGTATTCCAGCACTTGGATATGAGTGTTGGGTCTTCCTTTACACTTGTGGACCAAAGAAATGATGAACGAGTTCGACAACAAATGCAGAGACTGGATTTGGAATGAATAGGAGACCGAGGAGAGAGGAAAATCACCCTTTTTGGGGAAAGACCTGGGTCTAGAAGACCTAGATTTAAGTAGGGAGGTTTTCAAATTCAAAAATTTAACATGTGAGGGGGCACGTGGGGAGATATCAAAGGTTAGTAAAAAACACTAAACTTATGCCCTAGCGAATGAAGTCTTGAAAGATAAGGGTACCTTGATACACAAATTTTCATAAATGAGCAGTAGGAGTAAAAATTAAACACCAGTCTGTTTGAGGGGAAATCGGTGCAAAAATTTGTCAAAAGAGCCATCGAAGCAAGAATCAGACCTTCCTTTTCAGGTTATATTGTAGCCAAGAATTTGCACTGGGGAACACATACAGATCTTAGACCCGATCGCAGAAGAGGGCTCTATCTCCCCATTGCTAGAGAATATTATCAGTTTCACACCAATTATGTCAGCAGACCTGGAGGATCAACTGGAAGAACAAGGACAGGAGGAATTCGAGTTAGAGCCTCAAGAAGCAGAAACAGGGGATGAAGATCAAAATCAGAGCATGCATGCAATGATTCTAGGGGGCAATGATTACACTGTGCAACAGTAAGAAGTCACAATTGAAGGTGAGAGAACAGAATGCAGAAACTGAAGTTACATTTTGGGTCCACCAGAATGTATTAAAAATGAGTAAGAAATTTGGTGCTCACTGTCAAGGGTGTGAATGGGATGTTCCATCTCTTTTTATGAAAATTGACAAAAGGAGACATGGGACCAAGGGTGAACTCAACAGTTCAAACATCAAGACTACACTCACAGGGAATCAAAGGAGGTTCAGGGATCGATAAGTAATATTAGATACAAGGATGGTGAACAAAGAACTAGGGGAAGGCTTTTAAAAATGGGTGATCAATGAAGCTAAAAATTCTATCCTGGAATGTGAGGGGATTGAACAATAGAACAAAAGGGAGGTAATGAAGCTGCTGTTGTTAAAATGGTAGGCAGAGGTGGTTGTTTTACAAGAAACAAAGCTAGAAGGGGATGTCATTAGTTTCTTCAGTCAAATATGGGGACGTAGATGGGTAGATTTTGTTTACAGGAAGTAACTGGAACTAGAAGGGGGATAGTGATTATGTGGAATAAAAGAAGTTACAAGGGGGAGCTAGTCAACACAAGTGCTTACTCCATTACTAGTCAGTTGACAGATTTAAGCAACAATATCTCTTGGTACATATCAGGAGTATATGGCCCTCATAACAGGTTGGAGAGGAGAGCGCTCTTGGGGGAGTTTGTTGCTCGTAGGGGTATTTGTGAGGGTCCCTAGGTGGTGTGTGGAGATTTCAACACAACAAGGTTCATACATGAAAGATGCAACAATCCTATTTTCACCAGAGCTATGAATGATTTCTCAGACTTCATCCAGGACATGGGGCTAATAGATCCACCTTTATTTGGTGGATCTTCACCTGGAACAGAGGGAACAATCAAAGGAAGACCCTAAAGATAGACAGGTTTCTATTCTCTACAGAATGAAATGAGACTTTCATGCAAATCAGGCAATCCACTTTGCCCAGGACTCACTGATAGTTCACCCTTCATACTACAGTTTGTAGATTGGAATCATTGTAAATCCTATTTCAAATTCGAGAATTGATGGCTCTAGACAACAGTGTTCAAGGAGTGATTAGGCAATGGTGGAATTCTTTGAGTATTAGGCAGATCTGATTTCATACTAGCCACACAATTGAAATTTCTGAAAGGAAAGCTCAAGAATGGAATGCTACCAGTCATGGGAGCCTAGAAAGAAAGAAAAATGATATCTTAGGAAAGGTAGCACAAATGGACTTGATCATGGAGCAAACAAGCCTCATTGATTATGAACTAGCTCAGAGAGTTCATCTTGACCTAGCGTGGTAAGAATATAATATAGTAAATCAAAGTGTGTTCTCTCTAACAACCTAAGTTGTAACTTTAGTTTTTAGATGAGATGGTCACACACTTCAACATTTGAAGTGGAAGAGAAACTAAAGAGCACTCAACTTGATTGTCCTCAAGCCATTGGGATTTTAATAACTATGTTTATATGACCTAAAAGGATAGGAAATAAATACCTAATTACAATAGGAGTAAATTAAGCTACCTACTATATTTGCATATATTCTAGAATATTCACAAGGATTCTAATACTCCCCCTCAAGTTGTGTACCATGTTTGGTACATATATAATTTGTTTTGGGATCGATTAGGGACTTGATGAATATGTAGGCAAGTTGATAATTTGACTGCACAAACTTTGTGACGATGTCGCATGACTAAAAAAATGGCAATCAATCATTCTGTGTGTGGTCCTCTTGTGAAACACTAGATTCGATGCAATGTGAAGTGCAATCTCATTAGCACACAAGTTTCATTTCTTTTATCTCTTCAAATTTCACCCTTCGGCAGTTGCTAGATCCATATGACTTTACATGTGACCATTGCCATAGCTCGTATTCTTCTTGTGCACACGATCTAGCAACCACATTTTGTTTCTTAATTTTCAAAGACACCTTAAATTTCCCCCCAACTAGAACACGCTATCCAAAAGTGGATCATTTGTAGGAGGGTCCTCCAGTTCCATCCGTATATCCAACAATTTTTTCATCTTCTCGGTCTTCGTAAAGTAGTCCTTTCCTTGGAGTAGATTTTATGCATATGCGAATGTGAATAACGACATTCCAGTGACGGTCATAAGGAGAATTCAAGAACTGACTTACAACACTAACCTGGAAGGCAATCTCAGGTAGAGTCTTAGTGAGATAATTCAATTTTCTATCAGTTTCCTATATCTTTTGGGATCACTAAAAGGCTTCCCCTAACCTGGTAGGAGCTTAATATTTGGATCTATTGGAGTACTAATAGGCCTACAATCTATCATCCTGCCACCTCAAGAATATCAACTATGTATGTCATTTGTGAAACAACATGATTTGGATTGAGCAACCTCAATGCCCAAGAAGTACATTAGTCGAGCAAGATCCTTAGTATGGCAGTGCTAAGAAGGTAATGTTTTGATTTGGTAATTCCTTCGTCATTATTACCTGTGATACTACGTCATTAATGTAAACTCCCAAGTACATGCACAAACCTTCTTACCAGTTTTTTTAAAAAAGTACATGCACAATCCTGGAGCAGAGAGGATAATATATAGAATGATTTGCTTCCTTAGAACCATGCCAAATTCCTGAATAACAATGCTATAAGTTTTCCAAACCATGCTCGAGGAGATCACTTGTTAGGAATCGGGTTACTTGAATAAAAACAAGAAAATATTACAGAAACGAAAATAAGAAGATTAAAGATATGCGAAATTCGAGAATAAAATTCCCAAATTTCAAAATTAAGTGCTAAGAACCCTAATTTCAATCTAAAGTATTCAAAAATTAGCTGATTAAAGCTAATTATGATATTAATAGAGTCAAATCAAGAATTTAGATAATAAACTGATCTAGATCCCTATTTTGAAGAAATTAGAGACAATAATTACTATAAGACTAATTACCTTCTTTAATTCACAAATAAGAGTCAAAATAGCAAGTTAAAGAATTAATCTTACTTCTAGAAGAATCGTTCTTATAAAGTTGTTAAGATAAATCCCAAGTTGCCAACACCCAAAGGTGTAAAGAAAAGAAACTCTTAAATCATCATATCATATCATATCATCATATCATATATTACTAAAAGTGGGAAGCTCCAAAGTGCAAAGTTGGATTACCGTTTTACCTTACATTCAATCATAATACTATAAAATATTTAATTAATTAAATATTAAGCATTTAATGATATTATATTATACTAAATACTAAAAGTGAGAAGGTGTTAAATTAATATAATTCATTCTTTTAAAAAAAATTCTTTAATTTTCTCAGTTACTCTCAAAAGGTTAAGAATTTGAAAGGTTACTTTGTATTGTTCAATAATATGGACTAGATTCAAATGCAGGTATAATGTATTCTTTCAAAATCAATGCATTGATTTCCTTAATTAATTTGAAAAAATGGATAAGTAATTTGAAAAGTTACCTTTCATGTATAATTATATATCAGATTCATATGCTGCAGTGTAAAATGAATTTGAACAGTCATTTCCTAAAGTTATTTAGAAGCTAACGTGTAATGCAATGAAGTCATAGAGATTTGTAAGAGTTACCATGGCACAATAATTTTATGGGTTACACAAAAGTTTAAGGAAAAATGCAAGCCACCCTGATTAGAAAATGAATCTATTCACTTATATTTATTGTTATTACAAAGCACAATCTTATCGGAAATTGATATGAGATGAAGTTGAAAGGATCATTCTTGACCCATCTGTTTTATCGGGGGAGTCAGGTAAGGCCAAGAGGGTTCATTCAAACCCTCTTTGACGGAAAATTACACTATTTATACATATGGTTTAAATAGTTTTTTTATGTATATATAGTAGATGTTGACCTTCGTGTGTTTAGTTCTTCATATTTTGAACCCCTTTTAGTGAAAATCTTAGTTATGCCACTGTTTTATTTAATATGTTTTTCTCACTGTTGATTCTATTATTAATGTCTTAAAATCATATTTTATGTGTTCAATTTTGTACTAAATGACTCATGGTTCATGTTGACTATTTTTTGCAATTTAGTGATTTTTTACACATAGATTTATGCTTCATATTGGAAGTGTTGGAAACCATAACATTGAATCAGTCCTTGCTTGGATACACGTGCAACGCACGTACCCAGAGGCTAGTAATATTAATAATAATGTTCATTGTAAAATAACAAAATCTACCCTTATCCCAAATAGCATGGGATTCACATCCTTGTTTTATGGAAATAACAAATAATGAAAACCTAACTAGGAAACTTTAAACTAGGAAAACAAGTAAAATATAATGTCAAACTTTCCCAAAACTAGCTAACAAAAAAGGAAACTGTCAAATTCTTGCTCCCAACACACCTAATTTGTGACTTTTGAACTGCTTTTTTAGGCTTGAGAAAAAGCCATTATGGTCATTAATTGCAGCCCTTTGGAGGCTTGATTCTCACATGTAACAACCCTTTTCTTGGCCCCTCCTCTTGGGCTCCATGTGGCCCCAATCTTACTCCTATTGGACTTGGACTGAAGTATGAAATATGTGTAGCACTTAGTCCACTCCTTGGCATAATTCTTGGGCTCATTATTGGGTTCTTGATCTACAATAAGCATCTTGTCGGCTCATTCCTGGGCCCTTCTTCAATGATAAGCATCTTCTTGATTTCCCAAGCTTCATCCAAGCCCTTCACTGGAGGTATGCCACCATGAATGCTATCATTCTCCTCTTCTTGAAAAATTCGTTCTCGAAGTTAAACCTCGCAAAATCAAGAAGACATGCACTAGTAAACAACATTCATTAATCATAAGCAATAATGGTTGGAACAAAACAAGATGGTGACCATGTATTCACTTAGCCCAATTAATCCTAGCATGTATAAATACACCCTTCTAAAGCATGTGGATGACATCATCCCAATATAATATTTTCTACTTATATAAGCACAATAATATTGTCGTCTAGATGCCATAGGAAATGATACATGCAACTCCAATTTACTTCTATCAATATAGTATCCCAATGCGCATGGCAACAACGACACAAACTCCCTAAATTATGTATCAAATTAAACACCTCTATGATATAACCAAGGATCCTCAAGTACGTACACCTCCCACAAATTCTTTCACATAAAAGCTATTCACATAAGCACTAGAGTGTTCAAGAAACTTAGCAGAACCTTTAAATTCCAAAAAGAAATCTCCACTAAATTTGAGCTCATTGTCATATGAGAACTCATTCGATACTAGAATAAGAGAAGCATCCAAACCATAAATTTCATGCATGTTTTTGGTTTTTGCATATGATATATGCATGTTTTGCAACATAATCATATAAAAAGGAATTCACAAAATATATAGAAAGAAAAAATATTTCTTTTCTTAGTCTTAGCTCCTTTCTAGTTTTAGGTTAAATAGCAAATCATGAACTCGTGCTTGTTCGACAAATCAAAGCAATCTGTGTGGTAGGCAACATTTTGCTCAATCGTTTGCTTCATCTTCCTGCTTACCATTCTTTTTTGAGGCCTTACTTTTCTTACATATATTATGCTATCTCCCTTTTCTATTCTTTTACTTTTCTTTGAGGGGGAGGGGGTAGCAAGGGACAGATATTCATACAAAACCATATTTTTCATTTCCAGGTCACTGCTTGCTTCATTTGCAAGAGAAGAGGTCATTTAGCCAAAGATTGTCCGAATGCTAAAACACAGATACTACAAGCCCAATCTTGTGAATTTTGTTTAAAATGCGGTGACACGGGACATGATATGTTCACTTGTAAGGATGGTTATTCCTCTACTGATCTTGAGGTACGTGAGGATTATCAACTTAATTCTGGTATTGGCATAAATCCTTGTCTGGTAAACAATTATTGTTGTTTATACGTGCTATGCTGTCTATTGAGTCATTACTTCAGGAAACTGTTCTTTTAAGACTTCTAAAACAAATAATATTCACTCCACACTCCCTAATTCACTGACGGTAATCTATGAGCTCTTACTTAGACTATTATATTAATGTTTGATTTGCACAGCGTTAATAAGAAAATCCGTATAATTATCTATTCTGTAATTTTATGTTTTTATGTTTGAATTGAAGCAACATTACTATTAGTTGTTATTATTATTATTATTATTTTTTGCATAACATGGTGTTTGAGCCAAGTTGCACGCGTCTTTACTATTCCACCAGGTATTTACAACCTCTCACCAGCACAGACACCCTGGAACTTTACAAGCCAAGGATTAGGCTGATCATAATTTTATTCCCCACAGATAGGAACTCCCCAAGCTATGTCCCTCCCACATAGGGGCAACAGTTGGGTCATAATTAGAGTCTTGACACAGCCTATTAAAACACTAAGAATAAACCAGATCCAAAATATGAACCATGAAATACAATACCTATGAAACCAATTACAAAAATACTGGTTAGATCACCAATTATCAAAAGAGAAAACTGTCCAGTAAAATTGGCCATTTACCCACCTGTATCTACATTTCATCAAGTGGTCAAGTTAGAGAGGAAACAATCATAAATATTAAATTACAAGTCATGCTACCCCAGGCAACACATAGCTTAGTGTAGCACTTGGGTTCCGGTTTTCCTTGCTGAGTGCCCATCATGCTTAGAGAAGAGTTTGATCCATGCTCAGAAGGAACACGGAAGGAAATCATTTTTTGTGTGCCTAAGTTGGGATTTGATCCCCGTTCTCTTATGATTTTTAGTCCATCTTTATTGGTTACTAGGGAATACCTTTGGGTGAAACATTCTAGTTAGCTATCTCGATTACATTCTTTCTGAAAGTAGTAAATTGTAAACAATGTTCACTTTAAACTAATGGTGAATCTGATGATCTGATGTGGATAGAAAATTCAATGCTGGGTTTGCAAAGCTTTTGGCCATCTTTTATGCGTAGACTACAAAGATTATGGACCAAAACAAGTATCTTGCTACAACTGTGGGAAGCTTGGTCATTTGGGTTCAGTAAGTCATATCTGCCACTTTCTACAATTTCTATTAGCCAATCTTCACATCATATTGATCTGTAATTTAATTTTATTCTGTTTGTGTAAGGATTGCTTAAATTTACGTGGGAACATTCAGTTAGCTTCTCGTAGCTGCAAGAAAGGCGGGACTGGTCCCTCTTGCAGTGAAGGCAATAATGCAGCAGATCATACATTGCAAGACGAAAAGAAAGGAGATAAATATCTTTTATGTGAAGACAGAGAATCTGCGAAGGTATGGCTCAGTAGATCTAGAAACTATTGAGTTTGTTTGCATTCAGGGGGTGCCGCCTCTCCTTCTCTGTGTGGATGTATCTTTTTGAACCATTTTAGAAGTAGGAGAGGTCTTTGCTATGTGCCATCTTCTTGCGAATATATACTTGATTTCCATATGAATTTGTTTCATTCTTCTTTAGTAGGATCACATTGATTGTTCTAGACTTCTAGTCATGCTTCATCAAAATTTTGTAGCCTCAGAAATCATGGTTCAAAAGTTATTAACACAGATGACCTCACATAGGGCACCTTCCAGAAAAATTGTACGAATGGATCAATGTTAAGTGATGTCTGTATGTTACTGTAAAGGCTGCAGTCTGCACAAAATTTGGAATCTTGAAAAAAAATCATACAGTTATAACAAATATAAACATATTATTGAAGGGAGATAGTTGTATTAGAGATTTAAGATGTAGTCCAATAAAACATGCTGTTCCTCCGCTCCATTAAATTGACCTGGATTGAATTGTATAGATTTAGGAGTAAAATGAAAAGGACTGTTGTATTGACTTTGATAAAAGAACTTTTAGAGTGACTTGAGATGTAAATGAATGGAGTAGATAAGTGAAAAGAAATAACATTAAGGTTGAACTAATGTAAACTGGTATTTGTTGTTGTATTTTGAATTGTTGCAAGGACAAAAGTTTGGCATTTTAACCCTTCTTTCTGCTCTTCCAGGTCCAGGATCTTCTTCAGCAAATGGTGAGTCTACAACCCCTGGTACTATTTCTAACCTCTATTCAACAAGTGATGTTAATGCTTACATAGGCAACTTTCAAGAATGGCAGGTTGGTATTTGAGTAAATCATATTAGATAAATTAGCGTTTTATTTTGTTTAGATTATCTTGTGATCTTCAAGTCAATAATATGCTTCAATGTAACTACTAAGAGTAAGCAATATTGTCCTGTTTTTAAGGAGAAAGGAAGTTATGGTATGGTGAGACTGGTTACTGTTGATTCTGGCTCAGCTCTGATGAACATTCAGTAATTTCAGCCTAGTATCTGGTGATGTTAGGGATGATAGGATAGCTATTAATTGGGTATTAATACATATTTACCGTAAATTAATACATTGTAGCAGAGAATAGGATGTCAACATGTGTGATGTGGCAGCATGACCAACACCTGCTTCTGGGAGGCAATTGTGAACTGGAAAGGTTGACTGCTAGTTTCATTTTTAGTCTCAGAAGGGAAATACAGAGGAGAAATCCGTTTTTGAAACATGTTTGGTAGTAAGAATTTATTATCTGCTGCAGTAGACAATAGCTGCCTGTAAAAGGTCCAGACTGCAGGGGTCTAAGTTTCTCTCTCGGTATAGTTAACCAATAGTCAGAAGATGTTATAGAATTATATAAAGGATGTATACATAAAAAAATATACTTGTGTATATATGAATGTGAAAAATCATGATGCATTTGCTTGGGAGGAACTGTACTCTCATTTCCTTCTTCAATTTGGCCCAAGTATCAATCCTTGGTCGACCAACACTTTCATCATCCAAATTCCGAGACCGCCACCAACGTTTAGCATCACTGGACAAATACATGGAAGCAATGTTCAACTTGTCGTCCTCCGCAATTCGGCTTGTTTTGAAGTATTGTTCCACGTCCCTAATGAAGTTTTCCAGTTCCTTGGCACTTCTTGTACCACTGAAAGACTTAGGTTAAGGGAACTTTAGTTTAGAGACATCCCCACCTGTCGGTTTAGAAGCAGCAACGGTCATTCGCAACACCTTCATCTCTGCGTGAAGGTTTTTGTCTTCCTTCAGCAGTCCGTCGATCTGTAGTGCTGCTGCTTTACGAAAATTAAGACCTTCTAGCAGTTGGTCTTCAGCATCAACACAATATTGATTCAACTCTGTCGGAAATGCCTCAAATTCCGTTCTCAAGCCATTAATTTGGGTGAACAGATCCAAAAACGTAGGATCAGTCCCGTGCCAATCCCTTATACCAACAAATGCCTCTATATTGCGCACCAATTCTTGTAGTTCTGTGTTCGTCATCATCTCGTACGTCTTATGCTTTGATACCAATTGATACGGGCTCGATTTTTTCGTCTAACACCACTGCACAGCACCTGCAATGCTTGCAAACTTCAGCCTATCAATACACTCGAATCTGTCTAACACTTAAGAGTTTTCTTTTACTTTTAGGCAATGTACTATATTGAGGAACACTCAGACGTTTACAGGATGAATCCCAACCTTTATTAATATGTATTCAGCAAAGGAAAGGCTTCATGAATTCGACCAAGGGACAGAACACTCTCCTGCTTGCTTTAGCCGAATTTCCACCCCATTTTAAATCTACACATGGCAGTTACAAAAAGTTACAAAACTGCCAAGTGTCTAACACATGTCATGGCCAAATCTGTCCAAATAAAACTAACTCTAACAGCTCTTTACAATTCGAATTCAAATAAACACAATACATGAGCCTAGCACATATTATTTATTTGCCTTAGCCGAATTGCATCTGCCCATACTTAGAATATTTCAGCCGTCTCCCAGCCTTAGTTTTATTTCTTCAATTCTGCCAACTTGTTCCAACACTGATCAAGCTTTGTCTTGCCATCGTCAAGTCTACACAGCCTTGCCTTGTCAAGCCCACATGCTGTCCTGCCTTGCCTTCATCAAATTCTGACAACCTTGTCTTGTCAAGTCAGCACGCTGCCTTGCCTTGTCTTGCCGATACCACTGTTTGCATGTATGCCCCTAAGGTGCCATACGCCTGTCGTTGTCATCATGCCCAAGTCTGCCAAGCCAACACTCTAGCATCCTTGGTCCTAAGTCTGCCTTCCCAACACTCCAACATACTTAGTCTTTTCACATCCAAGCTGCTTAGCCAACACTCCAGCATCTTGAACACTTCGCTGCACTCCAACACTTAGTCGCACACCCGCATTGTTTTCCCATGCCCATGCCAAGTCCAATGCCAAGTCCTTGTCATGTCAGTACCGACGTCGCATAGCTATTCTAGGGGTCTAACAACCTCCCACTAGCAGTATGTAGCAGGTAACCCTTTCCACCAAGTCTTGGACAGATTGGATGTTCTTTGATTTTTTAAATTCGTCATTCTAAGAAGTCATTTCCTGTAAGTATGATCATCAAAGTGCACTTGTATAAGCCCCACACCATGCAAAGCGAAGCCCGGTATTTAAGTGGAGAAGGATAGAGGGGCGGGCCCATTATCCACCGCGTTTAGAAGGCTGTGATTGGTCCAAAGGGCGGGTCACAGACGGATTTCTAGGTTATAAAAAAAAAAATAAAGAAAAAAAGTGCACTTGTATATCAGTGAGATCATAGGGGGTGGAGTTTGGTTCTTATGGGTGTGCTTAATCTTTTATTTTTTGTTCCGGTTTCTCCTCGAGTAAACCTGTAATTCCTTTGTATGTTCCATGTACTTGTCATTAATTGAGTCATGAAAAGGCTTTATTGTCTCAATTTTTTCATTTAAATTATTTAACTCGTTATCTCGTACCTTATCTAGGTTTTGATTACCAAAAGTACTATTTCTATCGGGATTCGTAAGGACTTGGTGAAAAATAAAAACCTGTAGTCATGAAAAAAAGCTCTCAGGAACACTTCCCCAAAACTCTCTCTCCTATTTTCTAGGAGAGAGAGCACCCTCTTTCTGGCAGGTCGCCTGAAAACTACCAACCTCATCCTCCCCTCAGCTATCTCTTTCTGCAATAGCTTTCTCCCTTCCTTAACTTCAGCTCCCTTCCACAGACATGGGGGAAAATAGGATTTATTTCCATGCTGGTTTCAAGTCATTTGATATTACCACTTGGACATCTGGCGAGGAAGTCTGGTTTGATTGGGTGGAGCGCAGTAGAAACATGATGAGAAGAATAACTCTCAGCAAAGAAGTGATGGAGTGGATCTGTTTTGTCTTGAAAGAAGCCTCAAACGACAACAAGAATTTTGTGAGGAGATGGAGAATTAAGGACCAAATGGCAGAGTATTTTAGTACAAGGAAGTTTAATGCTCATGGAAGATTTATGAGTCTTTTGTCTCTAAAAGGAGTGGACAGAGCAGTAGTTATACTGCTAGAAGCTTTCAATGCTGGTTGGAAAGACATTGCACTCAAGATAGGAAACTTCATTATTTACTCACCACCAAGAACATTAATAGCTCCTCACAGAATGGTTGATACTAACCACTCGTATGCCAAGGTTGTTGAGAACAGTAAATGGCTTTCATCTACCTCTGAAGCTCCAGAAAGCAAAAGGCAGGAGGTTTCCACTATTGCTACAATTGAGTATGGCAGAGGTTTGCTTGGAAGATGTATCACAGGAAACTTTGGCAATCTTGGCTCTGAGATGCCTACCCTCTGCGAGGTTAGGAAATGGGCATCGTCAACTTGGAAGAAAGTTTTTGGGGTTAACATCTACGAGATGATAGACAACACTTTCCTTTTTGAATTCCCCAATAGGAATATGGCTGAGCAGACACTTCAAGGAGGGTGGACCTGGAAGAAATCTAGGGTTCGTTGGGAATGGTGGAACCCTATAACTAGGTGCACTCCGGCGGCACAGAAGAGCAAAACGACTTGGATCAGAGCGATTGGGATACCTCTTCACTTATGGTCGCATGAAACTTTTCGACAATTTGTAGACCTTTGTGGTGGCTGGAAATCGACGGAGGAAGAGACTGGTTTGAAGAATCACCTTAAATGGGCTCGAATCGAAGTAAAGGGGGATGGCCGAAACGTCCCAAGTGAAGTAACTATCTCGGAAGAGGGTCTAAATTTCTTTATCCCGATCTGGGTGGAAAGAAAACCTAGTTTTCAAAGAACTCCGGTGGTGTCTCTGGTGCCTGGAGATGAAAAACTCAATGGCACAATTTTTTTTTTTGTCCAGCAGTCCGTAGAGTCCTATGAGGTAATAGACTCTGTTGGACAGTTGACAACTATTGACTGGAGGGGTCAGGGTCACGTCGGAGTGGATATTTCAAATTTTAATCCCCAGGTGGGGTCACGTGAGGAGCATGGGAATTATTTGGGAGTTACATTGAACCCTTTGGGCCATCTTGACAGCAATAATTGTATTGTGCCTGATCCAGCCCAATTTATTTACAACAATATTGTGGAGGAACCCATTAATGAAAGAAGGGACATGCTCCTAGTAGAACTCACGTCGAGTAAGCCCCTTTTGAATCAGTCTGACAATCTATGTGGGACTTTGCAGATGGCATCGATAGATGGCAAAGCTCCAGACAGAGAAATCGATGGCAACATGCAAGTGGTACCTGGGGAATAAGAAGGGAGTTTCAATGCCGAGGGGAAAGGAGACACGAGAGGGGAGATTCGAATCCAGGAACAACAACAATTATCAATCTTTGACCCGTCAATCAATGGGGATCTGTGGGAAGTAGAAGATGTATCTCCACTACAAGCAGAACAGAAAGAAGCAGTTCTGGAAAAGCAGTCGGAAGCAACTGCCTGGGTTAGACAAAATTTGCTAAGACTCAGTAAGATGTTCGCAATTGATTTTAAAGGCCATGAGAAGGAAACTCTTGAACTACTTATGCAAATTGATGGGAGTAGGCAAGCAAGAAGAATGGAACCAATTACAGATATCAAGAAAATCAGAAGCAAAGGCTCGCTAGAACTGAAAAATCTGATCACCTTTGATGTAAAATTCAAAAGTGGTGGAGGCAGATCAAAGGGGAAGGGGAAAACTCAGAATGACCAATGAAGCGAAAAATAGTTTCATGGAATGTGAGGGGATTGAATGATCAGGGGAAGAAAAGAATCGTCAAGAGCCAACTTTTAGACTGGAAAGCAGACATACTATGTCTGCAAGAAACAAAGTTAGAAGGAAACTGTCAGGATCACATTAAACAGATTGGGGGAGGAAGATGGACAAGGTTTGCTTGTCTGGAAGCTAGTGGTACCAGAGGAGGAATGATAATGATGTGGGATTGTAGGGTCTGGAAGGGAGAAGTGTTACAGATAGGAGCCTATTCCCTAACCTGTAAATTTGAGGCAGTTCTGCAGGAATTTTCTTGCCATATCTCTAGTATATACGCACCTAATGGAAAGATAGAAAGGAGGTTACTTTGGGATGAATTGGGGGCAGTGAGAGGATTGATAGAAAGTCCTTGGGCTATCTGTGGAGACTTTAATGTCTGCAGATTTCACTCTGAAAAAAGAACTGCAACAGAAGAACTTCAGCAATGGTGGAGTTCTCCGACTTCATAGATGATATGGAATTGGTCGATGCACAGTGGGAAGATGGCTCTTTCACATGGTTTAAGGGAGACAATCAAGAGGCTGCATCAAGGATAGACAGATTTCTTCTCTCTTCTGAATGGGATGGAAGTTTCAGTAACATAAAACAAGTGCCTTTGCAAAGGCTGGTTTCTGATCATGTGCCTATTGCACTTCAATGTGGTAGCTGGGAGGTCCCAAAATCCTATTTCAAATTCCAGAATTGGTGGTTAACAAAAGAAGGTTTTGTGGACAAAGTTAGTGATTGGTGGAATTCTTTTGAGTTCTCGGCGAGACCTGATTACATCTTAGCCTCCAAACTTAAAGCCCTCAAAGAAAAGCTAAAGGAATGGAGTAGGAGTGATCAAGGGAGTCTGAAACTTCAAAAGTCAAGATTGCTTAACCAAATGGCAGATCTGGATTCAATTCTGGATTCCAGGATCATGACAGAAGAGGAAATTGCTAAAAAAGCTGAGTTATATTGGAACTGGAAGAAGTCCTAAAAAATGAGGAGAGTGTATGGAGACAGAAATCAAGGGCACTATGGCTCAACGAAGGCGATAAAAACACCAAGTTTTTTCATCAATCAGCAAATGCCCATAAGCGATACAACCACATTGACAAACTAGGTGCAAGGGGAGACTATTGTGGAACCAGCAAGAATAAAAGAAGAGATAGTCAAATTCTATAATAAGCTTTACACAGAGGAGGTAGAATGGAGGCCTATTGGGAACATCAGCAACTGCCCTAGAATTACGGAAGCTGAAAAAGAAGTTTTGCAGGGAGAATTTGAAGAACAAGAAGTTTATAACTGTCTCAAGATATGTGCAGCAGACAGCCCCAGGCCCAGACGGTTATATTATGGGATTTTACATCAAGTGTTGGGAGGTTCTGAAGTACGATATCATGCAAGCTTTCCATAACTTCCATTCTAAGGAGATGTTTGAAAAAAGTTTCAATGCTACTTATATAGCCCTGATACCCAAGAAGAAAGGGGCAAAAAAGTTGAAAGTTTCAGACCGATTAGTCTAGTAGGGAGTTTCTACAAATTGGTCTCCAAAGTTTTGACAGAAAAGTTGAAAAAGGTGGTGGACACATTGGTAGACTCACAACAAATGGCTTTTATTAGAGGCAGACAAACTATGGATGCTGTGTTGATAGCCAATGAGGCAGTCGATTCAAGAATTTCTCAAAAGAAACCTGGCATTCTATGTAAACTTGACATTGAGAAAGCCTATGATCATGTCAATTGGGAATTCATCTTGCAAGTCCTTAGGCAAATAGGTTTTGGTGCTAAATGGGTCAACTGGGTGAAGTTTTGTATCTCAACAGTGAAGTTCTCCATTCTTGTCAATGGTGGCCCTGAAGGTTTTTTCAATGCTCAGAGAGGGATCAGACAAGGGGACCCCATGTCTCCGTTTTTGTTCATTTTAGCCATGGAAGGTCTTAACAACATGGTAAAGGTGGCCATTACTAATGGATGGATCAGAGGTTTTGAGGTGGCTAAAAACAATAACCAAAGAATGGAAATCACTCATCTTCAGTACGCTGATGACACTTTAATATTTTGTGGGGCAGAAGAGGAACAACTGAAGTACTTGAGAGTGATACTAATTCTGTTTGAGGCCATCTCAGGCCTTCACATCAATTGGAGGAAGAGCCACATTTATCCTATCAATCATGTGCCTGATATGGAGCTGCTGGCTATAATCCTAGGTGGTGAAGTGGGTAACCTACCAACAATATACTTAGGTATGCCTTTGGGAGCAAAATCTAATTCCAAAGGGATCTGGGACTCAGTATTGGAGACGTGTGAGAAGAAATTGACAAGGTGGAAATCTCAGTATTTGTCCCTTGGAGGTAGACTCACTCTGATTAATGCTGTCTTGGATGCTTTGCCTACTTATATGCTCTCCCTATTCCCAATCCCTCCCGGAGTTATTCAAAGGCTGGACAAGGTCAGGAGATCCTTCCCGTGGCAAGGGAATAAAGAAAAAAGAGCTTTTCATCTAGTCAAGTGGAAGGAAATCACCAGAAGTAAGAGCCAAGGGGGTCGGCATCAGGAATCTGAAGCGTCATAGCAAAGCTTTGAAGCTTAAATGGCTCTGGAGATATTCACAGGCACCTCAAACATTATGGAGCAGAGTCATAAAGAGTAAGTACGGGGAAGAGGACAACTGGGTCTCCAAGGAGGTCAATACTCCATATGGAATTAGTCTTTGGAGGACTATCAGATGCTACTGGCCTTTTCTCAAAAATCACTCCCACATCAGAGTGGTTAATGGGAACAAGACTAGATTTTGGAAAGACAAATGGATTGGGACAAGGAGCCTTATAGGCATGTTCCCAGATTTATTTGTTGTAGCCTTAGACCAGCATAAAACAGTTGCCGAGATGTGGACACAACAAGGGTGGGACCTTAGATTTAGAAGAATGTTGAATGATTGGGAGATACCTAGACTTGCGGAACTGTTCAACTAGTTGGAGAGTTTTCAAGGTTTGCAAGAAGGTGCAGATTGCCTATGGTGGAGTGGACATGTAAGTGGAGCATATAAGGTCAACTCAGGGTATAGGGTTTTGAATCAAGTAGAGCCACATATTACTAACTGGCCTTGGAAGCATATTTGGAGGACTAACATACCTTACAAAGTATCTTGTTTCTGGCTTCTAGCTAAAGAAGCAATTTTGACACATGAAAATTTGATCAAAAGGAACATTGCTCTCTGCTCTAGATGTTTCCTTTGCGAAAAGGAAGCTGAGACAGTAAACCATTTGTTTCTACACTGCAGTATTACTGATCAACTATGGAAGATATTCATCAATCTCAGAGGCATAGCCTGGACAATGCCAAGCAAGATTGCTGACACTCTTTTTAGCTGGGAGGAAGCAGGAGCGGGTGCAGGAAACAAAGAGAGATGGAGGATCATCCCATCATGTATTTGGTGGACTATTTGGAAGGAAAGAAATGATAGGTGTTTTGAGGATAGGAGGAGTTTATATTAAGCTAAATTGCATTTTGCTTTTCTGTTTTTGGTGCACTAAACTGTATTCTAGTGACACTGAATCAATCTTAGATGTCCTAGGCACCATTTAGGATTGGTCTCATATCTGGTATATTATGTATCTCTTCCACTTGTAAATTGGTTTTTTCAGTACTACCTAAGTACTGGTTTTAATACAAAGATACCTTACTCAAAAAAAAAAGAAGTACTATTTCTATCACGAAACCTAGAACATTTTGATTCTCACATATTAGGTCAATAGGATCCTTATTATTACTGTAATCTATGTTACATTTCTCCCCTTGAAGATGAGTTCCAAAAAGCAGTTGATATTTTAAAAAAGTGACATCCATTATGATAATAATCTTCCTAGTATTTGGTTCATAACACTTGAATCCCTTTTGACTAGGGGCATAGCCAACAAAAATACATTTCTTAGCATGTAAATCAAGTTTATTCCTATTATGATCACGGACATGAAAAAGTATACTACACCCAAAGATTCTGAAAGATAGATCAATGGTCAATCTAGAAGTAGGAAAGTATGTCATGACATAATGATATGGGTTTTAAAACCTAAAACACGGGAACACATGCTATTACTAAGATAGGTAGTTGTCAAAAGAGCTTCTCTCCAAAGAAATTTAGGGATTCCACTTGTGAATATTAAGGTTCTAGTTACTTCCATAAGATGACTATTTTTCCTCAATACGTAACTCCATTTTGTTGGGATGTATCATGACAAGAACTTTGGTGCACTATTCCTTGGAAGTGAAAAAATTGCCTAGTTGGTCATTAAAAAACTCTTTCATTCTCACTCCGAAATACTTGAATCTTCTCATGAAATTTTATCTCAACATAAATAGAAGCCTCCAATGTATGTTTTAATTTCCCTTTGTCTTTCAATTGGTACACCCAACTAAGTTTAGTGTGATAATGTATGAAATTCAAAAACCACCTTTTTCCATTTACAATTGCTACCCTAGAAGGCCCCTAAACAATGGATTAAGTTAAAGTGTTTTGTGGGCATGATATTTTTGAGAAGAAAAGAATGAAAGGCGATGTTAAGCCATTTCACAAAATTTACATTGGAAAGAAACAAACTTTTATTAATAAAGTAAAGAGGTAATAAGAGTTTCAAATAATGAAAACTAGGATGTACACGTCTATAGTGCCATAACACAAGTTTGTTATCAACTAGAACAAAGTTCAAACAAGGTGAACTAAAATTTATTGAATAGTCACCATCTTCAAGAAAATACACCTTTAGACTCTCTAGCATTGCCAATCGTCCTGCCCGAAACCTTGTCTTCACATACACATGAAATTGAGTCAAAGATAGCACAACAATTAAGGTTTCGAGTCAATTTTACTGATGGAGACAAGATTGAAAGAAAATTTTGGATCATGGACATCAAAAAGAGTCAAAAGAGGGGTTAATTTGATAGTTCTTTTCCAGCAATTGCTGAGAAGGAACCACCATCAACTCTGAATTCTCTATTTCCTGCATAAGGAGTACAAGTTGAGAGAAAATGGGACTATTTCAAAAAAAAAAAAAAAAAAAGTTGAGAGAAAATGGGAATTCCATGTCATGTGATCAGGTGCTCAAAAAAACAGATGGTACAATACCTGTTTGGGAAAAAAACAAGTGAGAGTGGAATGATCAGGTTTACTGGTTTGTAGTTGAGATTGGAGAAGTTCAGTAGCTCTAGTTGCTCCTTGGTGAATGGTGACATTTTTGGAGAAGGTTTCAACCCTGATTCTTCGAGAGCGACCTGGTACTCTAGAAGACCCAGCTGCCACTGTTGTCTGCCCCTTTACTCTTCCAGTTATGCAATTTCCAGAGGATTTTCTAGCAGGTTTCACGAGTGCCACTATATTTGCAAAAATCGCACCATGACTTCTTTTTCTTGTGATTTCATTTTTCGCAGCAACTAGAGCGAGTGTGCCAGTATTTTTTGCAAAGATCACACGTCTTCTTTTTCATATCATTTTCATTTTTGTAGCAACTTGAGCAGAAGAATCTATATTTTTTGCTTCCAAATTGGAGTATGTTTTTAGCATAACATTCCTCCTTGTTTCTTCTCGCCTAATCCTTCAAAGTGGGCTGGGTCTTTTCTAAGAATTTGTGAAAGAAGTTTGTAGAATTCTTAGTTCAATCTTACTAGAAATTTTCCTTTTTCATTTCTCATACGCTAGCTGTGAGAAATATAAGGAAAGAATATTATTGAATTGTTGTTGTAATAATTACATAGAGAACCCTATTTATAGACACTATATAATACAATTCCTTACCAAATAGGAGACTATAAACTATTCCTAGTTTGTGTAGGATTGTGTTTTCCTATTCTATTTTAACACTCCCCCTCAAGCACCAGCATACAAATTATATGTACCTAGCTTGTTACAAATGTAATTAATACGAGGACCGGTAAGAGACTTGGTGGAGATATCTGCAAGTTGATCATTTGACTTCACAAATTTGGTAACAATATCTCCTGAGAGTATCTTTTCTCTTACAAAGTGACAATCAATCTCAATGTGCTTAGTCCTCTCATGAAACACTGGATTTGATGCGATATGAAGGGCCCCTTGATTATCACACACAAGTTCCATATGACCGGTTTCTCCAAACTTCAGTTCTCCAAGCAACTGTTTGATCCAAACCAGCTCACAAGTTGCTACAACGATTGCTCGATATTCTGCTTCTGCATTAGATCGAGCAACCACACTTTGTTTCTTACTCTTCCATGACACCAAATTACCTCCAACTAAAACACAATATCCGGATGTAGAACGTCTATCAAAAGGTGATTCTGCCCAATCAGCGTCTGTAAATCCGGTGATATGCTCATGGCCTTGATCCTCGAAGAGTAGTCCTTTACCAAGAGCTGACTTTATATATTGCAGAATAGGAACAACTGCATCCCAATGACCATCACAAGGAGAAGTCATTAACTGACTTACAATACTCACATGAAAAGAGATGTCCGGTCTAGTCACAGTGAGGTAATTCAACTTTCCAACCAACCGTCTATACCTTTCAGGATTACTGAGTTGCTCCCCTGTCCTGGAAGGAGTTTAACATTTGGATCCATAGGAGTGTCAATGGGTTTACATCCCATCATTCCTGTCTCCTCAAGAATGTCTAAAGCATACTTGCGTTGAGAAATAACAATACCTGATCTAGACTGAGCAACCTCAATACCAAGAAAATACTTCAATCTGCCAAGGTCTTTAGTTTGGAAATGCTGAAAGAGATACTGCTTCAAATTAGCGATACCAACTTGATCATTGCCGGTGATAACGATATCATCAACGTAAACAACCAAATAAATACATAGATTTGGTGCTGAATGCCGATAAAACACAGAGTGATCAGCGCCACTACGAGTCATGCCAAACTTCTGAATTACTGTGCTGAACTTTCCAAACCAAGCTCGAGGAGACTGTTTCAGACCATATAGTGACTGACGCAATCGACATACAAGGCTTCTAGACTCCCCCTAGCAACAAAACCAGGTGGTTGCTCCATATAGAATTCTTCCTCAAGATCACCATGCAGAAAAGCATTCTTAATCTCCAACTGATGAAGAGGCCAATGAAGAACGACAACCATAGATAGAAAAAGACGGACTGATGCTATTTTGGCCACAAGAGCGAAAGTGTCACTATAATCTAGCCCAAATATTTGAGTATACCCTTTAGCAACAAGGTGAGCCTTAAGCCGATCGACTTGACCATCTGGACCAATTTTGACCGCATAAACCCAACGACAACCAATAGTAGACTTACCTGTAGGAAGGGAGACAGCTCCCAAGTACCACTCGAATGTAAAGCAGATATCTCATCAATCATAGCTTGCCTCCATCCAGAATGAGAAAGTGCTTCTCCTGTAGTCTTAGGGATGGAAATAGAGGACAAAGATGATACAAAGGCATAATCGGGTGAAGATAAACGATGATAACTCAAGAAAGTATAATGGGGATTAGTATTTCGAGTAGATCGTATACCTTTTTGAAGTGCAATCGATTGGCTAGCAGGGGGCAAGGCCACAGTGGGAGCAGGGTCCGACACATGACATGAATCATATGAGACTATTGTTGGACGTGGACGTCGATGATAAGTTAGGAGTGGTGGCACTATAACTGGAGATGGAGAAGATACCGTAGGTCCCTCAAAAGTCGGTACATGTAAGACCTGAGGTATGGGTAAGACCTCAGAGATATCAAGATGATCAGAAGATGTGTAGTAAGGTTGAGATTCAAAGAATCTTACATCGGCAGACATAAAATATCGGCGGAGATCATGTGAATAGCAACAATACCCTTTTTGAACTCGAGAGTAACCAAGAAAGACACATTTAAGAGCACGAGGGGCTAATTTATCTTTTCCTGGGGCTAAGGTATGAACAAATCATGTGCTCCCAAATACATGAGGAGGGATAGAATAAAGATGTGACTGTGGATATAGTATGGAATGTGGAACCTGGTTCGAAATAGAAGATGAGGGCATTCTATTAATTAAATAACAAGATGAAAGGACTGCATCACCCCAAAAACGCAGCGGAACATGGGATTCAATGAGGAGAGTGCGAGCAGTTTCAATGAGATGCCTATTCTTTCTTTCCGCTACACCATTTTGTTGAAAAAACTGGCCGAAAAGTGTCGCACGCGCCGGCACGTGATGCGCGTGGTGACGTGACCCTGGAACTCCTGGTGGCGCGTGAGGGCGCGTGACTCGGTGAAACTCAGAGGAGCTCACTGGGGTTTGCTCGCCTGAGTGTTCCGCACCTCATGGTGGTGTGGGTTGTCGCACTACACTTGTAAAACGAGACAACAATGCAAACCAACCATTGACAGTCACCGGATTCTGACTTTTTTTTTCTCTCACCAATGCTCCAAGTGAGAAATATAAGGAAAGAATATTATTGAATTGTTGTTGTAATAATTACATAGAGAACCCTATTTATAGACACTATATAATACAATTCCTTACCAAATAGGAGTCTATAAACTATTCCTAGTTTGTGTAGGATTGTGTTTTCCTATTCTATTCTAACACTAGCCTTAGGACATTCCCATTCATCATTATAACATTTATCTAATTCTTTCCATATAGAAACCATCTTATTATAGTAATAACACCTCTCTCCCCCTGCCTTCCTTTCTACAATCTGACAAACATTTTCTACATCAGAGTAAGTCTCTCTAGCAGCTCCCCAAACATCTTAACAGTGGGGAGAAACAAATATGGTTTACCTATGGCGGCAGGTTCCATTGAGTTTAATTGCCAAGCGATTACCATTGAGTTTTGTGATCTCCATGCATTCATTTTCGGGTCTCTTGGTGAAGGCCTTCTTGTCTATCTAGTTAGGTGTCCAAGTTTCCGTTGACCATCAATTACCAAACAGACAGATCGTGCCCATTCCAAATTATTCTTGCCATTCAACTTGTGACAAGTAAGTTAAAATGATAAATGAGAGGAATCGTCACTTTGACTCATAGTTGTCTTGGTCGGAACTTTGTTGATAGAACTCTTAGCTTCTATTGATGCTGCTAGGTGAAGTTGCCCTGTAAATGTTGTTTAGAGCCTGTTTGGATTGACTTATTTTTATCAAATTTCAGCTTATGCTAAGGGCTTATAGGAACTTTTTTGATTTAAGCAAACACTCTAAAAGTGGTTAATAGTTATTTTGCTTAAAGCCACTTAAAATAAGCCAATCCAAACAGGCTCTTAATGATGAACAACACAAGAATAAAATAGCTCTGATACATGTAAGTTATGGTACCAAGAATAAAGTTGTTTTGATATCATATGATATGGAAACACTATGGCAATAGAGATGACGAAATAAACTAGAAGTTTGATTCTTGATTTTAGGATTTTTGAAATCAAAAGATGATTTAAACTGATCTAATTTCCTAAATACTTAACATTAGATCTGATTTTATCGGATCAATTAGATCCTACAAATTAAATCCGATTATGATCAAATATTCACAAAACAACTATATCTGCCCTTATTCGAACAAATAACTAGATCTACTAATAACTAAATAGTGAATACGGAAGAGGTATCAGTAATGGGCAAAATGAATATGAGCAAAAGGAAATTAGACCATAATGAAGAAGGGGAAAACACATTTTAATTACCATTAAAAGTATAGACTTTAGCAATTCGACCTAATTTTTTTACCCACTAATACCTATTTACAATAGTCACCATTAAATAATTACCTTGAGTTGAGGGTCTATCAGAAACAACTTCTCTACCTTTGAGGTAGGAGTAAGGTCTGCGTATATTCTAACCTTCCTAGACCCCATTTTGTGGGACTACACTGGTCGCTAGGTATGTTGTTGTACCTTTTTCTTTTCTATCTCAACGTCAATTTTGCTTGAAGTGTAGGAACTTCAAATGAAGAGAACCATTCTTTTGTTTCTTTGGGTGAGGTAGGTCACATCCCTCATTTCCGTAGATTCTCTTCAAATGAATCTTGTATGGAAGAACTTAACTCTTCAGTAGCCACATATTTTTCCTTTTTAATGTATTCATACAAGGCTCTCAAACTATTTTGGAAACCTCTTTCAAATTGTGTCACATAAGCAATGGAATATCACAAGCCACCAGAAATATTTTCCACAATATTTATCTTTAGTCTCTAAGGAATTTAGAATAAAATATTTTCCATCAATGTTGTGTCCAAATGCACACACAAGTGTTCGTGGTCAAACGAGTAATATAGTGACTCTTAAGAGTTGGACTATCAAATCCAAACGACTTATGACCAGCAAATAAACAATTCCACTTGTAACTATAAGTACTCGCAAGTGTGTACATAGAGTTTGAATTGTGTACTAGACTAGTAATTGCTCATCTGGGAACTCCTAATGAATTTGCCCTTCTTCACGCACATGCAGTGAACTTTCTTACCTGGATAACTGGTCTGCAATTTTATTCTTTGTACCTTTTCTATTCTTGATCTCCGGATCAAATTCTTGCAGTAGTAAGATCCACCTAATAAGCCTCGGTTTCACATCCTTTTTGTTGAATAGGTACCTAATAGTTGCATGGACAGTGTGAACAATAACTTTGGTACCCACCAAATATGATCTGAACTTGTCAAATGCAAAGACCAAGGCAAGCATCTCTTTTTCAGTCACTGTGTAGTTATAACAGAAAGGAAAAGAAATAAATAAAGAGTAGAAATCAACTCCTTCCCTTTGCATGTTTCCCAGGAGGGATGGAGGGAGAATAATGCTAAATATTGCCTTTTCTTTGCATAGTCGTCTTAATGCTTGAGTAGAATCTTATTGGTTTTGAACATGCATGACCACCTCCAGGAGAGAAGTGATGTCTTAGGCTCTGAAGTGGCTTCCAAGAAGATTAGCAGATCGAGATGGAGGAAGCGCAAGCGACGACAAAGCAGAACTGTAAGAATAGCTGAGGATGGAAGAATGGAAAATGGCAGTCAGTGTGGCATGCGACAAGAATACCAGTCTTCGGAAGAAGCAAAACCAAATGTGTTGTTGAAACCGGCAGCAACGTGACATTGAGGCACCATTATGAAGGTGTTTACTTTGGTGGACCAAGTACTATGCAATTTCAGTCATCATCTGAGCTTCGCATATCAAATGTTTGGCTGAACCCTACAACTTTCATGAATCATATTAGTGGATGCTCACACCACCCAGCTCTCTAACCAATGTCCACAATAAATTTTCGTTCAGGAGAGCAGAATTGAAAACTCAATTATTCTGCAATGATCTATACGGAAGGTTCCTAACAAGAAGCAACTATAACTCAAAACAGTTGAAGGCCCAGTACTGTTCTGTTTTCTTTCTGATCAATTGCATTAACCGGCAGTAACAAAATATTATTGGAAACCCATTACCTTGATAATTGAAGGATATTGTGAAAGTGCAAGGTGGCTGAGAATACAGCGAGCCTTTGATTTTCAATAATTAGTTAACATTTCTTTGTCAATCAAAAAAAGAAGTTAGTTAGTTAGTTTAAGGAATAATCATTATTTCTACATTAAGTTCCTTCAGAAAGCACTGCAAAACACCATTAAGGAGCATAGTTCAAGTTGTAACCAGCAGGTATAAATTTTACCAACAATCCTTGTTTCAAATATTGCTACGATTTGCTTATTCTCATTCATCTGGTTCTGCCAGTCTTTTTTTAATCGGTTGGTAAATTAACTGTCTATATACTCTTTTCCTCTGGATGATGAAGAAAGTTAGTTTTCTTGTGTGCTCTTTTTATTCTTCAATTCTTTCTAGTTGAATATTTTTTGGATGTTGTAGATTCTGTAGAAGTATATAGTATAGTACTTTCAGTTAAATGTCAAACCTTGTCTATTCCAATGTGCGCTGTTATCACTGCAGATCACTATATTTAAGTGTATTCAGTCAGTTATTATCGAACTTATATTTAGGAGTAACAAAAGGCGCAAAGAGAATATTACTATCGTATCAGTATATATATAACTAGTAAAATTACCCGCGCTTCGCGTGGATTTAATATTACGAAATTTATAAAATAATACTTAAAACCTATCGGTCATTAAAACTAAAACACTATATTATTTTACATACAATATTACGAAGTAACAAACATTAATAATGTAAAGGAAAATAAAAATTATAACATCTTATCAGTTATCCTTAATAACATAAGCATAAATTAATGACTGTAAATATACATACCAAGATCTGTAACATAAGCAATGGTGTCAGTGAGCCACTCAACAGGAACAAAGTATACGAATATTTAATTGTGCAAAAGAAGAAGAAAAAGAAGTTCAGAATTTTCGTTGTTTTAAAATGAGAGGAAATCCCTCTATTTATAAACAACAAAGGTTAATGTGAACAAATGTTTATTGTGCCTTATCGGAAAGGTTACAACTATTTGAAAAAGTTGCAACCCTTTGGAAAGGTCACAACCTTTCACAAAAGTCACAACTGTTCATAAGAGTCGCAACTCTTCATTAAAGTCGCAACATTTCATAAAAATCACAACTTTTCATAAAAATCGCATTTTCATTAAAGGGGAAGACTAGTTTTGGAAATAAATAAATAAAAAGAGAATTGTGGTTTGTGGTGGCGCCACGTAGGCGGACCTAGGTTTATATATATATATATATATATATATATATATATATGATTACGAAACATTGTTTGAGCTATATCATGACATGAAAAGCCATATATATTCTGTATAGACTGTAATAAAAGAAGATAGTGTGTTTCTATTTCAAGTTTAAGTCTATTTCAAATTTAAGTCTATAGTGGACTCTGCACATAGAAAACTAAAGTGGTTGGAAAAGGGAGATACAATTATTTCCCCTATAGAAAAAAATAAAAAATAAAAAGGCGTTAAAAGTAGATTTTTTTGCACCTGTGGGGTGATTTTTAATTTTGACCCCATATATAATTTTTAATTTTTCGTTCCTACTACTCATTCAATGGAAATTGTGGACAAAAATATTCTTATTTATGATCTAATTTTTCTAGGCACAAGTCTAGCGAACTTTTGCCCCGCTGGATATAAGTTTCGTACGAATTAAGTTAAAGTGGGATGTTGTGTCCAAACGGGCACACAAATACACATGATCATATTAGTAATCGGATGTTAAGTCCAAATATCGTATCCATTAGTTAACTACAATATTTATTAAATTTAACTAATGTTAATTATCAATTCAAAGCAGTAAGTCCCAAAGTTATTATTTTTAATTAACTAAACTAAAAATAAAATGAAAATAACTAATGAACAATTAACCAAACAAAGATCATATTTTTATACAAACAAAAAATGAAATCGATCTAGAATTGTGAATTCTTCAATCATGTTGAGCAAAATCACTTGAACTGACTTTGATTTTTTATCGTGTTACTAGTTGCATGTTAATGTCACTTATTGAGCATCATGCCGATAACTCTAAGACTACTCAACTATTTCTAATGCCTATATTTACACGATCGTCAGTCGATAGTGAAGTATATATATATATATATATATAGGCCTAATGAACACCCCGCATGTGAAGAAATCTTATTCAAAGTTTGAAATTCGAATTTGAAGTCCGACTTCTCAGCTATAAATAAGAGACCATTTGCCAACAACAAGGGACAATATATATACTACCTTAAAAGCATGAACTCCTAAAATGAATGTTGAATTACTATAATACCTCCAATTAAAAATACTCAATTTGTTTTATTTATTAATTTAATTATTTGTATTATATTAAATGTAGATACCCTTTCATCTTAAAGAATTGTGATTTTCTCAACGAGATGTGACTTTTCCAAAGGGTTGCAACTTTTTTGATGGGTTTTGACATTTTCGATGAGTTGTGACTTTTTCGAAAGGTTGTGATTTTTTCAAAGGATTGTGACTTTTCTGAAGGGTTGTGCCTTTTCCGATGAGTTGTGACTTTTGCAAAAGGTTGTGATTTTTCCGGTGAGCAGTGACTTTTACGAAAGGTTGTAACTTTTCTGATAAGGAACAATTAGCACATCTTAATACTACTATTTGTTAGCTATAAATAGAGGGTTTCCTCTCACTTTTAAACTACGATTTATAAAGTTTTCTACTCTTCTTCTTCTTAAAAAATCTCAGGGTTATTTGTAATAGTTGATTAAGTTCAAAATTCAATGAAATTCGAGGTACCACATAAGAAAGAGTTGGTGAACAATTATAGCAAATCATTCATAAATTCACACTTGTATTTTTTCTTACGATTTCCATGAGTTAACAATGATGAAATGTTGTGGTAAAGACAATAATAATAAACAAATATGAATATGATTTGAGCAAGATATTTCTTCTTTGGTTTTTTTATTTTTTATTTTTTTACCCTCAAATGAAGTAGTTTCTTTCTGATTTTGCTGGAACAACGAGCATCAACGTAGTCCATTGAATCATTAGTTTTGATGTTAAATCCACTATTTCAAAAATAGATTTTCACTTTTACTTATAATATGATAATATAGACATGATAATAATTATTTTTTAAGAGATATGTAAGTAAATATGAACGAAGAAAGAAGAAAGTAAAGTGTTGGAGACGAGATTTTAATCAAATGGAACTCTATAGTTAATATAGTATGAACATATATTTTCATCTTCCTTCTTCATTGGCAATGTATCGTTCCATATAACTTTTTCCTATTATTTTGTGTTCATTTTAATTTGAGAAAATTTTATGTTTGACATTTTCTATGAGTTGTGACTTTTTCGAAAAGTTGTGATTTTTCAAAGGGTTGTGACTTTTCCGAAGGGTTGTGCCTTTTTCGATGAGTTGTGACTTTTGCAAAAGGTTGTGATTTTTCAGATGAGCAATGACTTTTACAAAAGGTTGTAACTTTTCTGACAAGGAATAATTAGCAGCTATTAATATACTATTTGTTAGCTATAAATAGAGGGTTCCCTCTCACTTTTAAACTACGATATTTGAAAATTTTCTACTCTTCTTCTTCTTCTTAAAAAATCTCAGGGTTATTTTTAACAGTTGATTAAGTTAAAAATTTAAAGAAATTCGAGGTACCACATAGGAAAGAGTTGGTGAACAAATTGTAGAAAATCATACATAAATTCACACTCGTATTTTTTCTTATGATTTCCATGAGTTAACAGTGACGAAATGTTGTGGGAAAGATAATAATAATAAACAAATATGAATAAAGTCATATGATTTGGGTAAGATATTTCTTCTTCGGTTTTTTATTTTTTATTTTTTTACCCTTAAATGAAGCAGTTTCTTTCTAATTTTGCTAAAACAACGAGCATCAACGTAGTCCATTGAATCATTTATTTTGATGTTGAATCCACTATTTCAAAAACAGATTTTCACTTTTACTTATAATATGATACTATAGACATGATTATAATTATTTTTAATGGATATGTAAGTAAAAGTGAACGAAGAAAGTAAAGTGTTGGTGACAAGATATTTTAATCAAATGGAACTCTATAGTGAATATAACATGAACATATATTTTCGTCTTCCTTCTTCATTGGCTATATATCCTTCCATATATTTTTTTCATATTGTTTTGTGTTCATTTTAATTTGAGAAAATTTTATGTTTGACATTTTCGATGAGTTGTGACTTTCCCGAAAGGTTGTGATTTTTTCAAAGGGTTGTGACTTTTCCGATGAGTTGTGACTTTTGCAAAAGATTGTGATTTTTTCGATGAACAATGACTTTCATAAATAATACTACTACTAAAGAGATGTCACTTTTTCCCGATATTTAAACTTTGAATGTATTTTGAAATGTTTCAATAATATCTGATCATTTTGATCTCAAAATGCAAGTTACTCTATAACAATCTATATTAATCATTTTCAAACACTTGTCCTATGTTCTTTAAATTATAATTGTTTACTAAAAAAATTTAATTTAGTAATATTAATTCTATTTTACAACATCGTATACTATATATACGATTCACACATGCAACGCACGTGCCGTGAAACTAGTATATATATATATATATATATATATATATATATATATATATTTCTTCTGTATCAACCAAGCCAGGCCAACAAATATATTTCTATGCATGTTAGCGAATCAATTACCCCTCCCTATGGAGTTCAAGACCAAGTTGTAGTACTTTCTCTCATTATGTAATTTCCTCTTTCGAGTCCAATTTGTCATAGACATTATTTAAAAGATGATCAAACAATCAAATAATTAAGATGAAAAAGAATTAAGTAACCGCACGAGCCGTAACACATGTCAATTCAAATTTATGTAACAACAATTATGCAACTACCATAACTTAGAACGAGAAGTTTAGCTCCACACAAACATGAGAAGTTACAACAATAATCCAAAGAAAAACATAAAAAATAAATGACATACAGAAGAACCAATTTTCTTTGACTTCTAAGATGATTTCTAGCTTTTTCTGGGTCAAAAATTGTGTTCCAAAATGTTCTTAATAATATTAAGAGTAGAAAACATCCTAAAAAAAAAACTAAATCTAAAACTAATTAGAAAGAATCAGAACAAAGTTGGCGAGCCGTGGACCACATAGTGCCTAGCGACGCAGTAGGGCATTCCTCTAGCAGCTCAATTTACCTTGTTGTCATCTTGAATTCCTTTGTTGGGCCATTTTTATTGTCTTAATTTGGGGGAATAATGAAAATGATTTTGTCCCTCATTTATTCTCCCTTTTTTTTAAAGTAGTTTTTTGGTCTAGAGACCTTTTATTAAATAATCAAAGTGACCCAATCAAACATCGACCCAAGGTCCAAAATCAAATACCTAGGTTTCCTAAAATCATCTTTGTCTATCCCTATTAGGAAAGCAATAGTCCACTGAGCTCTCCACCTTCTTTCCCTAAAATGACATTGTGTTTCCTTAATCCCAGCTTTGTGGCTCCTTCTCATCTTCAAGATCAATCTTGCCTTGCCATGTTGGAAACTAATATCTCTTTTGCCCCTCGCTTTTGTGTTATTTTCATTTTGTTCTCCCCTAATCGATGTTGCATCTGAGTAGATGGTCGGGGTTTATTCTCAATGGACCAACGACAAACACTGCTTAGAGCTCTCTATGATGATGTGAATCTTTCTGTTACCCCTGGTTCGATCTTCAAGATGAACAACTCTACCTCTGGACCTACTTTTGCAGCTTCAAAACTGTAGTTTCTATTATTATGTTGTAAATAAGCTCCTTTCATATTTATTGTTGAGTTGTTACTGTTTTCCTCTCTGTTGCTGCCTTTGTTATCCTTACTGCTGAATGTTTATCTTTATCTTCCTAATTCTTAATGTTGGTATTTGTGCTTTGTTGCTGTTTATCTATCTCCTGATGTGTATTGAAAGGTCCCTAAAGGTTGTATACTCTCTTGTATATTGTGAGTCCATCACCTCTTTTGCTAGTAGATCTGGCACACTTTTAGTTTCTCTAAATGTATGGATAATTGTAGCATTTAGTCCTTGTACCTTTTCCTTACCCTTTCTCCTTTTTCCACCAATTCCCATGGTATCTTCCATTGTCCCCTTATCATATTCACTAAACTCAAAGAGTCTATTTCTATTATGATCTCTATTAGCTTCTTTTTCCAACAATACTCCAATGCTTCATAAATTCCTAAAGATTCTTCCTCAATATTAGTGGTATTATTCACCCCTGCAGCTCTTGCATAAATTAGACCCTCCTATGAATTTCTTATGCAGAATTCATATGAATTTGGTCCTAGATTACTTCTTGATGCTCCATCTGCATTGCATTTCAACTTTTGTATGTTAGGGAATAGTGTAGTTTTGGCTTGTACCTCCTCAACCTTCTAGTTATATCTGACCATTCGGTTGACTCCAAATATATCCAAGGGTATAACCTTTTCACTAGATTTTTAACCATATCTTGCACTTGCATCACCATCCCATTAAAGGTTGAGTTCCCTCCATGTTTCAGATTATTTCTCCCCTTCCATAAAGTCCACATGATTATAGTGACATAGCCCTCAAAACTCCTTGCAATTGTGGTGAGCTTTTGTGTTTCCACCATACAATAATTAATTGTTGCAAATGCATCCCTTCCATATGTATACCTGCAAGACCAGCAAACTGCTTCCATAGCCTATTGGCTATAGAGGCTGTTAGGAACAAATGTGTCATTATTTCCTCATCTTTCTTATCACAGCACCAACATCTTGGTATTACCTGGATTTTCATTCTCTTTAGATCATCATCAATTGACTTTCCTCTTCCATACCCTCCATGGGAAAAAAACTTTAAAAGGCAAACCATTATTCCATATATAATCAAAATCAGTTCTGATCTCCTTCTTTTTCCTTACTATCTGCCATATTGATTTTACTGTAAAATTTCCCCGTGTACTGCTCATCTACCAAGTTATATCATTTTGATGTTCCCTGCTAGGAGGAATTGTGTTATCCTTAACATACTCCACCATTTCTGTAGACATGTATTCAACTAGTTTTCCTCATCTCATCTTCCCTCTATGCAAAGTCATTTACTTCAATTTCTTCTTCACTAACATCTTCACTTTTCAGTGTAATAAAGGGCCCCTAATCTTGTCCAGTTATCAAACATAAAAATGGATGTTCCTTCATTTATCTTCCACCAGATGTCGTGCTCTACCTTATCCCTCACCCCAATAATTTTCCTCAACACATGTGATGAACCCCATCTGATAGCTATAATTGGATGGTACTTCTTGCAATACTTGTTCCATATGTATCCACTCCATGGTGAGGACGTTGAAGTCCTAAAATTCCACCATAACTTTGCAAATAAAGTTGTTGATACATCATGTAAAGATATGAAACCCAAACCTCCCACTTCCTTAGGGTAACATAAACTGTCCGAAGACACCCAATGTTTATTTTTGGCCCCATTAGCATTTCCCCCCAAAAAATCTAGCTAGTAGTTTATGCAATGGAGTTATGACACTGGCTGGAGGGTTCATTAATGATAGTAAGTACATTGTCATTGACTGTAAGGCATGTTCTATTAAAACATACCTTCCACCAAATGTAAGAAACCTATTCTGCCACAGAGCCATTATTTTTGCTACTTTTCTAATCCAATCTTCAAAGTGACCTTTATTCTTTTTTCCATAGAATATAACATATCCTAGATAGATGAATGGAAATTTACCTTGTTTGACCCTTGTAATCCTTTTTATTTTATTGCATACCCTTACTAACACCTTTTCATGCAAATAGCCTGTCAATGTTTATCATTTGACTAGAGACAACCTCATATCTTCTTAATACCTTCATCATCATCCCCATTGATTTAGATTGTCCTGAACAAAAAAGTATAGTATCATCTACATAAGATAAATGATTAATTTTGGGACTCCATTTTGGAAGCCAAAACCTTCAAAGTCAGCTTCTTCATATAAATCATTTAATTTTCTTGCCAAGACTTCAGCTGCAATAATAAACAAAGTAGGTGAGAGAGGGTATCCTTATTTCAGCCCTCTTGATGATTGGAAGAAACCATAAGACTTCCCATTCATGAGGACTGAATTGTCACGCTCCGATCCTACACCTTGGGCGGGACTAACACTCGAGAACAATTGCTGGCCTCAAGCGAATCCTTGGCCTAACTTACTTACTCAATGGACGACTCTAAGTATTATTAAAATGATCAAATGCATTTCTACGCAACTGTTTAATAAAAATGACTTAAAACATTTAAAGGTCAAACATTCAACTTTGCCAAAATGGCAACTCAAGTCTTAACATAATAAATAACAATGTAAAGACAACTGAACTACTGACTGCCTATGAAACCTCTAAAGCACGGAGGGATGTCGGGACAAGATCCCCGATCATCCAAACAATAAAATACTAAAAGCAAATGATAAAAGGAGCCCTTCGGAAAGCAAGGAGGCTCACCAACTGACTATGAATGCTCAACTGGATTAACAAGGCGTCGGATGTTGATCCTGGTTACCTGTGTCTGCATCATAAAACGATGCATGACAAATGACATCAATACATTGAATGTACGAGTATACGAGGGGAAAACTAAACATAACATAAGCTTGAAGGAATCTGAAAGAAACACTTACCTTGGCTTTACTCAACTCGTGAATAACTTAATTCAATATAAAACAATAAATCACATGAAATATATGGAAAGCTTTTAAAATAGTGGAAAAGCAACTCAATTTGTTAAAGAAATGCAATAACAATTCAACTTACTCATTTAACAAAGTAATATAGTTTCTTTGGGAGTTTATCTAACCGACAACCACCACTATGAGCCTAAGTGGTGATACAACGTCTTGCCTACGCTGCCAGAACTGTCCTATACTTTGCTGTCATATAGGACATCTTAACTAAGTGGATCCACAGGTCTATGCTAAAAAAGCACTAAGGAATCATCTAAAAAGTATGATCCTTTACTACCCATCATGGCTACATGGTTTATGGAGACTTGAGTTATTATGAACTCGCGTCCACATATTGGTGCTCAATACTACTCTCAAAATATACTTAGCTCATATGTTTTTAAAACAAAAACTTCTTTCTTTGGTTTGAGATAATTACTCAAAACTTAGCTTAAAAACACTCTTGGAATTGATGTTCCCTTTCTTGCTCAAATGCGAAAACATTTCTAACTCTTGGGAATACTTAGTTCCCATATAATCTTTGAAGAAAAGAACTTTTACTCTTACTCTTTACTCAACTCAAAGCTTAAGTCTTAAAAACAAAGTTAAACGTTTGTAAAAGACTTTTGAAAAACTTTATGAAGTTCTCTTGACTTGATTCTTGACTTCTGAACTTGACTCTTAACTTTCTTTGAATTGAATTTATGGATTCAAGGATTGTGATTTGTGATAGGAAAGATCTCATGATGTTCAGGAATGTTTTTAGATAGCTAAACATGAGAAAAGATCAAGAAATCACTATCTGGAAACAAGTCTGTGACGCGGAGATGCATTTAAATATTTGATCGCGAAATAATTTTTGAAACAGTGGAGTCTGCGACCTCTCCGCGACGCGGAGAGAAAATTTACACACTGAAGGAATAGGTCCGCAATGCGCGCGATACCTGTTCCTTGTCCGATTTTTTTCTTTCTCATTTTTTAACCCCAATTCACCTAATTCCGATTATTTTTCTCAATCCCTCTTTGGATTCAAATACCCAGTATATACACACAAGAATCTAACTCAAAACAACTCTTAAATCGACATGATTTCATCAAGAACTCCATAATCCCATCAAATCTCAAGAACTAAAGCAAACTTCAAGAACATAATTCAAGAACATCATGCTCTCAACTTTCTAGAAACGAATTTCTCTGAAACAAGCGTATGGTGAACGAATCCAACGCTATGAAAGTCTCACATACCTTGTAGGATTGAATCCTTGGCGAATTCCACAACAAAAATTGCAAGAACTCGATGAATCTTGAGCTTCTCTTCTCGTTTCTCCCCTTTTCTCTTCTCTCAAAGCCCTAGTGTATTTCTTAATTGCGTAAACTGAACTAACTAAGTTTAGACCCCAAATAATTTACTAAAAATGGATTTAATTAATTGGGTAAGGAAAAAACTAAACTACCCTTCAAAATCCGGATTAGACTTTCCTTATTTGAATAACCCAACTTCTAATGGGTATATCTCACTCATACAAACTCGGAATTGCACAAACTCAGCGGCGTTAGAAATATTATTCCAAGATATTTTCAACAATATCTTGTAACACACCTAAATTATCCCGAGCTAGGAGTTACGGTCGCTTGAAGTTGGCCAAAAACTCAACTTTACATACTTGATAATTTTCCAGATTTTTATGTTCTTTCCAAAAATGACTATTTCTAATTTTTAACTTCTTTCTAGTTCTTTCAATTAGCGAGATGTTACAATATCTCCTCCTTGGGAACATTTGTCCTCGAATGAGATTACTCTTAATAGGCTAAGGGTGTAACATCTAACATTCAGCTCAAACATCTAACAAGCAATGCAAATACAACATGCCAACTTATAATTTAAAGAGTACTAAGAAGAGAATTAGTACCTTTATTTGGAATTTTTCCGGGTTCAAAGAGATGTGGATATCTCTTCTTCATATCTTCCTTAGCTTCCCAAGTAGCTTCCTCAACAAATTGATTCCTCCAAAGAACCTTGACTGATGCTACCTCTTTTGTCCTCAACTTGCAGACTTGGCGATCTAGAATCTCAATAGGAATCTCCTCATAAGATAAGCTATCCTTAATCTCAATATCTTCAGTTGGTATGATAAGTGAAGGATCTCCCATGAAATTTTTCAGCATGGAAAAATGAAATACCGGATGAACCGCAATTAACTCTTGTGGTAGCTCCTACTCATAAGCTACATTACCAACCCTTTTGGATATTCTGTAAGGGCCAATATAGTTGTGACTAAGCTTCCCCTTCTTACCAAATCTCATAACACCCTTTATGGGTGAAACTTTCAAGTAGACCCAATCATTTACTTCAAACTCTAACTCCCTTCTCTTAACATCAGTGTAGGATTTCTGACGACTCTGCGCTATTTTCAACCTCTCTTGAATAACTTTCACTTTCTCCATAGCTTGATGAACTAAGTCTGGTTCTATCAACCCCGCTTCACCAACTTCAAACCACCTAATTGGAGATCTGCATCTTCTCCCATAAAGAGCTTCATACAGAGCCATCTAGATGCTAGAGTGGTAACTATTGTTATAAGCAAACTCAATGAGAGGTAGGTGATCATCCCAATTACCTTTGAAATCAATCACACAAGCCCTCAACATGTCCTCTAAGGTCTGAATAGTGCGCTTTGCTTGGCCATTTGTCTGAGGATGAAAAGTAGTGCTTAAGTTCACCTTTGAACCTAAGCCTTTTTGAAAAGATTTTCAGAACTGCGCAGTAAATTGAGCTCCTCTATCTGATATAATCGAGACCGAAACCCAATGAAGTCTCACTACCTCTTGAATAAACAACTTAGCATAATATTCTGCTGAATGGGTAGGCTTTACCAGCAAAAAGTGGGCTGATTTTGTCATTCTTTCGACAATCACCCAAAGAGAATCATGCTGCCTGCGAGACCTGGGTAAACCTGTGATGAAGTCCATATTGATAATCTCCCACTTCCATTCTGGAAGTTTTATATTCTGAGCCAAACCACCGGGCCTTTTATGCTCTACCTTAACTTGTTGGCAATTTGGACATTTAGCAACAAATTCGGCAATGCCTTCCTTTATACTACTCCACCAATAAACCTCTCTCAAATCGTGATACATCTTTGTGGAACCCAGATGAATGGAATTTCTGGAGCTATGAGCTTCCTCCATGATCGTCTCTTGTAGTTCATCTACCCTAGGTACAGACAACTTACCTTGATACCTCAATACGCCATCTCCCCTTGTTCAAAAGCCAATACTTTTTGCTTATGAACATTTGCCTTCAATTCCAGCAAAATAGGATCTTGGTCTTGCTTCTCTTTCACTTCTGACACTAATGAAGACTCAACCCCATTCATCACCACTACTTCTCCTTTTGTGGAATCCATTGGTCGAACTCCCAATCGTGCAAGTCTATGCACATCTTTTGCTAGCTCTTTCTTATTTTCTTCAAAATGGGTGGTACTACCAATAGAAAACCTGCTCAAGGCATCAGCAACAACATTAGCCTTACTTGGGTGATAAAGAATACTCATGTCATAATCCTTGAGTAACTCTAACCACCTTCATTGTCTGAGATTAAGCTCTTTCTAAGTAAATACATACTGAAGACTCTTGTGATCAGTGAGTACATCTACATGAACACCACACAAATAATGACGCCATATCTTCAAAGCAAATACTATAGCCGCCAACTCTAAGTCATGGGTTGGGTAATTCTTTTCATGAACTTTCAACTATTTGGAGGCATAAGCTATAACCTTGCAATTCTGCATTAATACACACCCCAAATCAACTCTAGATGCATCACAATACACCACAAAACCTTGGGTATCTACTGGTAAGGTCAAAACTGGGCAGTAATCAACCTCTTTTTCAATTCCTAAAAGCTTTTCTCACAAGCTTCAGACCATTGAAACTTCACTGTTTTCTGAGTTAACTTGGTCAAAGAGGATGAAATATATGAGAACCTCTCCACAAACCTTCTATAATAGCTAGCCAAACCCAAGAAACTCCTAATATCGGTTGGAGATGTGGGTTTAGGCCAATTTTGCACCGCATTTATTTTCTGGGTATCAACTTTAATTCCCTCTCCAGACACATTGTGGCCTAAGAATGCCACATACTCAAGCCAAAACTCGCACTTAGAGAACTTGGCGTACAACTCTCTATCTTTTAGAGTTTGGAGAACTATTTTGAGATGACTAGCATGATCTTCTTCATTCCTCGAATAGATTAGTATGTCATCAATGAAGAAGATAACAAACATATCTAAATAAGGCTTGAATACTCTATTCATAAGGTCCATGAATATTGCAGGGGCATTAGTTAAACCAAAGGACATAACTAAGAACTCATAATGACCATAACGGGTTCTGAATGTTGTCTTTGGAATATCACATTCCCTTACTGATCTGAGGTCTATCTTAGAGAAACAAGTAGCACCCTGAAGCTGATCGAAGAGATTATCAATCCTTGGAAGAGGATACTTGTTCTTGATGGTAACCTTGTTCAACTGGCGATAATCTATACACATTCTAAGGGAACCATCCTTCTTCCTCACAAATAAGACCGGAGCGCCCCAAGGTGAAACACTTGGTCGAATAATGCCCTTATCAAAGAGATTTTTCAACTGTTCTTTAAGCTCTTTCAACTCTGCTAGAACCATTATATATGGCTGAATAGATATATGATGAGTATCTAGAAGAATGTTTATACCGAAGTCTATTTCTCTCTCAGGAGGGACTCCTGGTAGATCATCTGGAAAGACTTCTGGAAACTCACTTATAACTGGAACTGACTCAATAGGAGGTGTCTCAACACTGGAATCCTTAACTCGGACCAAATGATAGACACAACCCTTGGAAACTAACTTTCTTGCCTTAAGGTACGAAATAAAATGACCCTTAGGCACTCCTGAACTACTTTTCCACTCTAAGACTGGCTCATTAGGAATTTGGAACTTAACAACTCGAGTTCTACAATCAATGGAAACATAACAGGCATGAAGCCAGTCCATACTTAGAATGACATCAAAATCTACCATGTCTAACTTGATTAAATCAACCATGGTGTCTTTGTGATTGATAGAAATGACACAATCACGATATACTCACTCAACTAGAATAGACTCCCCAACAGGTGTAGAAACACAAAAGGGTTCACAGAGTTTCTCAGGAAGAACATCAAAAATTATTTGCAACATAAGGGGTTACATAAGATAAACTTGTTCCTGGGTCTAGCAAAGCATAAACATCAAGAATAAAGACTTTGATCACACCAGTGACAACATCTAGAGAATTTTCTTGCTCTTGGCGACTAATGATCGCATAAAGGTGGTTTGCTTCTCCGCCAATACCGAAAGTAGCTCCTCTAGTTGCAGCCCTGTCTGGTGGAGCAATTGATGAAGATTGGGCACTATTTCCCTGATTCCCATTACCTTGCCGATTCTTAGGGCACTCTTTCATGAAGTGACCCTCTTGTCCACATTTGTAACAACCTGTGGAGCCATCGCGACACTTACCGGGGTGGGTTCTACCACACTTAGCATATGCAGGAGCCCAATTACCTCCTTGTGCCACACTACCCTGAGACTGTGCAGGTCTAGTCTTGAAATGCTGTGAATTTTGACTATTGTACTCACCTTTGTTTCTAGGTACAAGTGCACTAGCAGATGATGGAGCAGGTCCTTTTCGCTTTTGCTGAAAGGACGAATGGTTCACATTACCTCTTTGCTGCCCGGATTCACTTTCTGTCTTAGCCTTTTTGTTTCTAAACTCCTCTCTAGCCCTCAACTTCTCTTCCTCAACCTGCTGCACATATACTATCAACCTTGCTATATCCATGTCACCTATTAGCATTGTAGCCTTACCTTCCTTAATCGACAAACGAGACAGCCCAGCAGCAAGCAAACTCATTCTACTCCTCATATCCGCAACCATCTCCGGAGCATAATGAGATAGTTGGGTGAACTTTAAACCATACTCATGAACACTTAGGGAATCTTGCTTAAGGGTAAGAAACTCTCGTACCTTGGCCTCTCTCAGTTCTCAGGGAAAGAAACGCCTCAAGAAGGCCTCCTCAAAACATGCCCAACTCGTAGGTGGTGCTTCCTCAGCTCTACCCTTCTTCCACTGGTCAAACCAAGTCCTAGCAATATTTTTCAATTGATATGCAGCTAGTTCTACTCACTCAGCATCGACAACGTGGATAACATCAAATACCTTTTGCAGTTTCTCAATAAAGTTCTCTGGATCCTCAGTAGTGCTTGAACTAGCGAAACTTGGAGGATTCATCCTCAAAAACTCTCGGATCCTCAAAGTATCAACCTCTTCTTGTCGAGCCCCTCTTTATTGCCCAAACTGGTTAGTCACAGCTTGACTTAGCATTCTTATCGCTTCCCTGAACTCAACATTTGTGACTTCCCCATGGGGTATGCACTTCAGGTGCATTAGGTACCCCTTGCTCCTCAATGTTCCTCCTAGAAGGACGACCTCTGACAGCTCTCCATGGAGGCATGCTTAACTGAAAAACATGCGCAAGCACGAATTAGAAAGAGACTTTTTATAGATCAAACTCTAACGCACGAAATGAGTGTGAAATAAGTGAGAATATTTTCCCAAGTGTCGCAGCCTCCTAATTATAGTGGCGTGCTTCACACCAATAACTAGGACTCTACTGACATGACTTCATAGACTCCTTAGGACTCTTGAACTCTTTGCTCTGATACCAAGTTTGTCACTCCCCGAGCCTACACCCTGGGTGGGACTGACATTCGAGAACCATTGCTGGGCCTAAGCGAACCCTTGGCCTGACTTACTTATTCAGTGGAAGACTCTAAAGATTATTAAAATGATCAAATGTATTTCTACTCAACTGTTTAATAAAAATGATTTAAAACATTTAAAGGTCAAACATTCAACTTGGCCAAAATGGCAACTCAAGTCTTAACATAATAAATAACAATGTAAAGACAACTAAACTACTGACTGTTTATGAAGCCTCTAAAGTAAGGATGGATGTCGGGACAAGACCCCCGATCATCCTAACAATAAAATACTAAAAGCAAATGATAAAAGGAGCCCTCCGGAAAGCAAGGAGGCTCACCAGCTGACTCTGAATGCTTAACTGGATCAACGAGGCGCCGGATGCTGATCCTAGTTACCTGTGTCTGCATCATAAAATAATGCAAGACAAATGGCATCAATACATTGAAATGTACGAGTATGCGAGGGGAAAACTAAACATAACATAAGCTTGAAAGGAATATGAAAGAAACACTTACCTTGGATTTACTCAACTCGTGAATAATTTAACTCAATATAAAGCAATAAAACACATGCAATAAATGGAAAGCTTTTTAAAACAGTGGAAAAGCAACTTAGTTTGTTAAATAAATGCAATAACAACTCATCTTACTCATATAACAAAGTAATATAGTTTCAGTGGGAGTTTCTCTAACCGACAACCACAACTATGAGCCTAAGTGGTGATACATCATCTTTCCCACGCTGCCAGAACTGTCCTATACTTTGCCGTTAATATAGGACGCCTTAACTAAGTGGATCCACTTGTCTATGCTAAAAAGCACTATGGAATCATCTAAAAAGTATGATCCTTTACTACACATGATGGCTACATGGTTTATGGAGACTTAAGTTATTATGAACTTATGTCCCCATATCGGTGCTGAATACTACTCCCAAAATGTACTTAGCTCATATGTTTTTAAAACAAAACTTCTTGCTTTGGTTTGAGATAATTACTCAAAACTTAGCTTAAAGCTTCTCTTGGAATCGATATTTCCTTTCTTGTTCAAATGTGAAAACATTTCTAACTCTTTGGAATACTTAGTTCTCGTATAATCTTTGAAGAAAAGAACTTTTACTCTTACTCTTTACTCAACTCAAAGCTTAAGTCTTAAAAACAAAGTTAAAACGTTTGTAAAAGACTTTTGAAAAACTTTATGAACTTCTCTTGACTTGATTCTTAACTTCTTAACTTGACCCTTAACTTTCCTTGAATTGAATTTATGGATTCAAGGATTGTGATTTGTGATAGGAAAGATCTCAAGAAATCATTGTCCGGAAACAAGTCCGTGACGCGGAGATGCATTTAAATATTTGATCGCGAAATAATTTTTGAAACAGTGGAGTCCGCGACGCAGAGAGAAAATTTACACATTGAAGGAACAGGTTAGCGACGCGGACCTGGTACCTGTTCCTTGTCCTATATTTTTGTTCCTTGTTTTGTAACCCCAATTCACCTAATTTCGATTCTTTTTCTCAATCCCTCTTTGGATTCAAATACCCAATATATACACACAAGAATCTAACTCAAAAAAACTCTTAAATCGACATGATTTCTTCAAGAACTCCACAATCNTGGTTTGAGATAATTACTCAAAACTTAGCTTAAAAGCTCTCTTGGAATCGATATTTCCTTTCTTGCTCAAATGTGAAAACATTTCTAACTCTTTGGAATACTTAGTTCCCGTATAATCTTTGAAGAAAAGAACTTTTACTCTTACTCTTTACTCAACTCAAAGCTTAAGTCTTAAAAACAAAGTTAAAACGTTTGTAAAAGACTTTTGAAAAACTTTATGAACTTCTCTTGACTTGATTCTTAACTTCTTAACTTGACCCTTAACTTTCCTTGAATTAAATTTATGGATTCAAGGATTGTGATTTGTGATAGGAAAGATCTCAAGAAATCACTGTCCGAAAACAAGTCCGTGACGCGGAGATGCATTTAAATATTTGATCGCGAAATAATTTTTGAAACAGTGGAGTCCGCGACCTCTCCGTGACGCATAGAGAAAATTTACACATTGAAGGAACAGGTTAGCGACGCGGACCTGGTACCTGTTCCTTGTCCTATATTTTTGTTCCTTGTTTTGTAACCCCAATTCACCTAATTTCGATTCTTTTTCTCAATCCCTCTTTGGATTCAAATACCCAATATATACACACAAGAATCTAACTCAAAAAAACTCTTAAATCGACATGATTTCTTCAAGAACTCCACAATCCCATCAAATCTCAAGAACTAAAGCAAACTTCAAGAACATAGTTCAAGAACATCATATTCTTAACTTTCTATAAACGAATTTCGCTGAAACAAACATGATTGGTGCGTGGGTGAACGAACTCAATGCTATGAAAGTCTTACATACCTTGTAGGATTGAATCCTTGGCGAATTCCACAACCAAAATCGCAAGAACTCGACGAATCTTGAGCTTTTCTTCTCATTTCTCCTCTTTTCTTTTCTCTCAAAGCCCTAGTGTATTTCTTAATTGCGTAAACTGAACTAATTCAGTTTAGACCCAAAATAATTTACTAAAAATGGATTTAAGTAATTGGGTAAGGAAAAGACTAAACTACCCTTCAAAATCCGGATTAGACTTTCCTTATTTGACCAACCCAACTTCAAATGTGCATATCTCACTCATACGAACTCGGAATCGTGCAAACTCGGAGGCGCTGAAAAGATTATTCCAAGATATTTCCTACGATATCTGGAAACACACCTAACTCATCCCGATCTAGGAGTTATGGTCGCTTGATGTTGGCCAAAAACTCAACTTTACATACTTAAACAATTTTCCAGTTTTTTATATTCTTTCCAAAAATGACTATTTCCAATTTTTAACTTCTTTCTAGTTCTTTCAATTAGCGAGATGTTACCTGAATACCAGTTGTTACTAATCAGTTTTACTATCATGTCAATCATTCTTTCTGAGAAGCCAAACTTCCTAATAACTTGAATAAGATACTTCCAAGAGACTCTGTCATAGGCCTTTTCCATATCTAACTTCACAGCCACATTATGTAGTTTGTTTCTACTGTTAATATCCCTTATGATCTCTTGAGATAATAGAACATTTTTAGTTATACTCTTCCCTTTAACAAACCCCGAGTAGTTATTCTCCTCCCTTTAATAAACCTCGACAGCTTCACTGATATAATCTGTGGTAGCACTAATGAGATTCTCTCATGTATACGTGCTCAAACGGATTGGTCTTAAATCCTTAGAGCTCTCCACTACCTCATTCTTTGGAATTAGGACTAGTTTTGTGTGTTATGTATCTTGGTAGCTCAAAACCACTGAAAAAGGCCCTTACCATATTCCAAACTTCATCTTCAATGATTTCCCAACAATACTGAAAGAAATGGACTGAGTAGCCACATTGCCCACTCGAACTATCTCCATTTAAGTTAAGAACCACTTGCTTCACCTCCTCTTTTGTAGGCATCCTCTCCATTTCGTTATGCTCCTCTTCTGTGATCATTTTTGGGATACACTGAAGTAGTGAAAAGTCCACTGCCTCTTGTGTTTCCTTAAACTATTCCCTGATAACATTTACTGCTTCCTCTCCAATATTCTGAGGTGAGTTAATAGTCTCCCCAGCCTAGTTGTGATTTCTTAAATGTTCAATTTCCTCCTTCTCCCTTTCACATATGTATGGAAGCATTTTGTGTTTCTGTCCCCATTTGTAAACCACCTCATTCCCGCCTTTTGCTTCCAAACCTCTTCTTCCACCTTCATATATCTCTTTAACTCGGTATTAGCCTTGGTAAGTTCATCCTTGTTGACCTCCGTAGGAGCTATTTCAAACTGCACCTCATTTTCTTTAATCACATCGTCCAAAGTTGCAATTTTTTGAAAGATGTTCCCAAATGTCTCTTTGCTCCACTGCGTGAGTACAATTTTTAGTCGTCTCAATTTTGTATGAAAAATGGTAAAAGGGGATCCTCAACCTGATTCCTCCGGTTGTCCTCTACAACCTTCTTGAATTATGCATGTTTGGTCCAAAAATTCAAGAACTTGAAAGGCATGCTGACTGGTTCCTGATCAAAGTTACACTTTACATGTAGTGGTGTGTGACCTGGTGGACCTCACTTTCTGGTGCAATATTCATAAAAACGTTATTTCCAAAGACCCCATCAAGTCTCTCAAAGATGCAATCTTCTTAAACCCTCCCATTCCACCAAGTATATCTACTACCTATGAATTTCAGGTCATTCAAAGCGCATTTATTAATACATCGAACAAAGTCACGTGTCTCAAAATAAGACCGTGTTGGGCCTCCTAATTTCTCAATGCCATCCACTATTGTGTTGAAGTCCCCCGCCCCAACCATCCAAGGTACACTCTGGTTTGCCACGAATTCCAAATCCTCCCATCACTCTAATCTTTCTATCGTACTTCATCTCGCATAGACTGTTGTAAGTAGCAAATCTAAATTGTGTGCCTTTTAATTTGTAATTCATCATGAATTATTGAATGGTATCTGTAGAACCTTTCTTCTCCCAGAAAATCCAAATCTTAGCCGAGCAATTCACCTTAGAATTTGGTAATCCCAACTTTTTCCTATATTTTTCCAGTTCGGAGGGACTTTGAAAAGTTTCTAGTATTGCAATATATGAATAGTGATGTCTTTCGTTTAAGTCGATTACTCGCTCACAAGCATTTTAAGTTTTAACCGACCTGATATTCCTAAAAAGAACTTTATCTATCATTGATATGATGACAATGAAGACCTCATCCTACTCCTTGTCTTTCTTTGTGACGACTGATTCTGCTTGGATCCTCTTTTGTTTCTTCTCTTTAATCTTTCTATCTGTGTTAGTGATAAGTCTCAATTTCTACCTATATTATCTATATTTGCATCCATGTTTTCTTCCTCCTCTATATCCAGTTTATGTTGGTTTTCCTACTGCTTAATGGTATGGATTTTTTTTGGGGGGGGGGGGGTAGCTCCACATTCAATCCATGTGATTTTTGTCCTTAATTAGTCTCCTTACTCCTTCAACTTGATGTTGGATCTTTTCTCCTTGTTAATTCTCTGGTGAGTTATTTGTACTCCTCGATGTCCCTATTTCATTTGAGTATTTCTCCTTGATCAAGATTTCACCCTCATTTAATCCTTCTGTTGATTGATTTTCCCCTATGATATCGTGTTCCTGTCTCGCTTGATTATCTTTCTTCTCCTCTTCGATCTTTTCCCCACAATTATCATTTTCTTTGTTCTCATCCTCTATTTTATCACTATTTATCCCTCCTCCAATGTGTGACTTTGTTGGTTCTTCCTCACATTGATCGACATCTCTTCTGTCCTCTTCATTCATTTTTCCTTCTGCCATTTCTTTTACCCACTGACTTCCCCTTCTTCCTTTTCTTTATTCTCCCCCAAAGCTTCATACATGTTATGTGTTTGAGCATTCTGATCTATCGATGGATGTCTTCTTGGATGCCATACATGTTCTCTCTTTCCATATCGGTTATGATATCTATCCCCTTCCTCCAAATTCTTCTTGCTTTGCTCTTTCAAATTATTGGTTTCACTGTGCTTAGTATCCCCCTTATGCTCCACCATTTTTTTTTCACTTTTGATCTTCTTTCCAGTTCTTCCTTCTTTTCCCCTGCCAACTTTCCAAGATTACCTTCCTTCTCTTCTCTAGTGTATAACTTTGGATGAATGATAAATAATTCATTTTCATTATGTCTTGCATGTTTTGCAGTATTTGGTGCATAGTCTAATTTAGTTTCCACCCACTTCTCCACTAATTCCCCTGTCTTCTTCCTTACTCCCACATTGATTCTATTAGGGAAATCTCCCATTAAATCCACTTCTACCTTGACCCTTGCACAACTAGGTCTTGTTTTATTTTGGGTTGCCATGTCAACTTGTAAAAGTTTTTCCATAGCCAATACCAACGAGAAAATTGCTTCCTTCCCAAAGAAATTGGGAGGGAGCGGTGGGAATGATATTCACGCAATCGTAATTGATGTTTCCTCCTCCGGATCAAACATTGGATCCCACTTAAGGATTCTCATAGGATATGATCAATAACTATGCGTGATGTAGAACTGTGGTATTGACAGTAGAGTAACATAATCTTCCAATAGTGTAGTCCATATAGAACATACCTATTACTTAGTAAGCCGATGTTTACATCCCCTTTCAGTTTTTACATTGTTTTGGTATTAATCTCCGTAACTCCTGGATCTCCAGCCACCCATAGGAAGATTTTCCTATCACTGCAAACGATATGCCTTCGTTGATGATCATCTGTTCTACCTCTTCTTGTTCCCACACTATCCTTGGTTCTCCATGGAGATATGCTACTTGTTTCATTGGAATAAGTTTGTGTTGTGAGTTTCTTGATTTAATGGTGTTGGCGTAAGTGGTATTCAATGGTTGCCCTAAATTATTAATAACTCCCTTAAATGTTGGAGCAAATTCCAGTGGTGGAGGCTGCCCCATGGCCGCCGCGGTCATAATCCGATGAATCTAGGCAAGGTTTAGGATTTTTTGAAAGGACTCATGAATAATTCGATTTTTTACTGTATTCTATTCGATGGTTTGATGTTTATTCTTCCTCTTTATTTTTTTGTTCTAGTTTTAATTTGTTTTTGCTCCATATTTCTATACAATAAAAATATTATATTATGCACAAAATCATATAATTAATACTCAAAAGACAATTGAATGTACTAAAATATAGGATAAATAATGGATAAATATATATACATTTTACCTTATATCACGGCATAAGTTGTGTAGTCATTCTATGACCTATTTTCCTTAGACATAAATTTAGAAAAAAATATTTTGCTCAACATAAGTTTGATAGAAACTAAATTATGTCTTTTACGGCATAACTTGTAGGTTCTAAAATTGAAGTTTTGTATTTATTGACATAAATTTTGTAGGAACTAAGTTTTGCTCTTTTTCAGCTTAACTCGTGAAATCTGAATCGATTTTTTGCCTCTATGGAAATAGGTTCTTTAGAAATTAAGTGGCATAACTTATTATAGCTTTTAAGAATTAACTTATATTATATTATGATATGAAATTATTAATTTATGCCGAGCAAACGTTATTTGTTATTAAGGTTTCAGGGATATTTTCGGTCATTTTTGTCTTACTAAAGTGATGAAGATTAAAATTAAAGACCACATCAAAGTAGAGACATTTGTGCAAATGAGACAACACAATATCTGTTCTAATATTAGTAAAAATGATTCTAAAATTTATTAATCAAATCAAAAAAATTACTCTTTATTAATACAGACTTAGCTATTTTATGAGTTGTAATTTGTGCTACACAATTTGTACTTCATTAAACACATTTCAGTAAAATATCAAAATTGTGTGTACAAAATCCAGACCGACAAACGTTAATACATTGAAAACTTGATGAAAGTCATTTAATTTTATATGTAATTCACCATATACACATTATAGTAGTCTAGGAAATTTTCTTGTTTGAAATTGGAACATATGCGAATTTATTTGAAATTTAGTTTGTGATGTAGCTTCCAACTCTACTTTGTGATAGGAGTGACCTTATCCCTTAAATCACTCTAAGTACACTGGTCAATGTTGACCCAAATTTTGCAGACGATCACACAAACGGGTTAAGATCTCCCTCATGCTAGAAGATTGTTGGCGATCTTAACTTTTGCTACCATGGAAACTCAGATGTCTTTCTTTATAATCCATTTGTTATTTCATTTCTTTTGAGAATTATTCGGAAATACATTCTATGCAGTTTTTCAATACTTTAAGCAAAAATTTCATAGATAAATATTAATATTGGATACAGTTCTCTTTGCATGTAATTTTTTTTTTAGCATTTTCAAATATTACAGAAGAGTGATTTATGTGTTCAAACTTTAACCAAAATTTTCATTTTCAGATGTTAAGTTTATCTCTTTTACGAAAAATATACATGAAATAGTAGAGAATAGGACAAAATGAATAAGCCTAAAAGGTCCGTTCAATCAATATTTAACTATCAATGTCTATCACGATTCTTTCAGAAAATAAGTTGTAATACTATCAAACTATTCCAAAAATGTTAAATGTAGAAAATGTGGATGGAGGGTATCTGCATACCATTTACGTCAGTTCGGGCGGTATATTTGTCCTTTTTTCCCTTTAAAAAATGGCGAAAGAAATAAAATCTTCCTCACCTATTCAAATTGGTACAAAACTACCCTCCATCCACCTTTTGGCCCCCAAATATCCTTGGTGACAAATTTTTGGCTAAAAAATACCCTTATTTCTAACGGTTCACACTTTTCAATGTGGGAAAGACACCGAATTCCATGTTATAGCTCGTATGGTCTATGTTAGTTAATGGTAAACATCTCACAAAAGATTATGATTTTCTTTAAAGAGTTTATGAATTCCTCAAAGATGATGATTTAAGCTTATGTTATAATTTTTAAATGTTACAACCTTGTCGCATGATTTATGATTATAGCTTATCAAGAATTGAGATGTTTCACTTGGTCATGCATTGTCACGTTTTCAAGACTTAACATATTTCACGTTTATGTTTATACATATTCCTCATATTGAGTACATTCATAGTACTGCCACATATATATCTCTTGTGTCTATATTATTTCATAATATAAGATCTGACGTTTCTGCATCCGGTTGTGGCTTGCTAGTGGATTGATTCAAATTTGCTTAACTTGTGGTGAGTCCTCATGGTTCAAGGGTGTCATCACATGTGACGTCTATTTCATGTTATTTCAGACTTCTTTCGTGACCTAGGGATTTGTCCTAGTCACACCTATGATATAGAGGCCTGTTGTCAGACTTATTATGTTTCTTCTTATGAGTTTGTTGTACTATGATTTTGGTATCGCTTAAGATGTTGATGTTGAGAATTATACATCTCGTTGATGCTTTCTTCTTTTTAATTGTTAATGTTAGAGTCAAGCTTATGTCAAGTGACTTGTTTATGTCTCTCAGTTGTATTCACCATGTAACAACAATGGGTAGTTTGGATCGTGAAAAAAATTGGTATTCAGAGCATCAGGTTTTATAGCTTCAAGGAGTCTGACAAGTCGTGTCAAGTAGAGTCTTGTGCATAAGTGTGGAGAGTGTCATATTTATGAATATGAGGCTATAAGATGTTTTAAGAAACTTTTCTTTTTTCATTACTCTAAAGTCGTGAGATATAGTTGAACTCTATATGGGTCTTCCTCCTAACTCTTGTTCTATGCATTTTTAGAACATGCCTCCAAGAAGAGCTCTATTGAGAAGGAATGCTAATAATATGTGGAACCCAGAGTTCCTCAAGCTCTGATTGATCCTTTGGATGAGCAAGCCTCACATGCCGAGTTTAGGGCAGCTTTCCAAAGTTGGCCCATGATCACTCAAGATTATAAAGAGGTTGTGACTCCCGTGAATCCAATCGTGGGTATGACAACAACAAGGGTTAGAGACTTCATGAGGATGAATCCTCCAAAATTTCATGGTTTGAAGGTGGATGAGGATCCACAAGAGTTTATTGAGGGGATCCATAAGATTGTGAACATTATGGGAGTGACTTTGGTTGAAAAGGCATATTTGGCCATTTACCAATTGAAAGGGGTTGCTCAAGTTTGGTATGATCAATGGAAGAAAGAAAGGGCATTAGATGCGGGTCCCTTGGATTGAGACAAGTTCAAAGGGGCAATTTTTGATCAATTCTTTTTCCTTGAGATGAGGGACGCTAAAGTGCAAACGTTCATAAATCTAAGGCAATGAAATATGAGTGTGAATGATTGCTTATTGAAGTTATCCCAATTGTCTAAGTACACTCCAACAATCATTGTCTCTAGGACACGAATGAGTAAGTTTGTTTCGGGTGTGTCCGAATTGGTGGTCAAAGAATGTCAAACCACCATGTTGATAAAAGAGATGAATATTTCAAGGTTGATGTCTCATTCCCAACAAATCGAGGAGGAAAATTTTAAGGAGAAGGATAGAGAGTCAAAGAGGGCAAGGACGGATAATGGTGATTTCTCTCACTCTAGGTCTAGTGCACATAGACGTTCATGGCTTTAGAAAAAGTTCTTCGACCCAAATTCATCAATTACTCTGGTTCAAAAGTTCAACAAGTATAGGGTGCCTAGCTCAATGGCCTCAAGGTGGTCCCCTAGTGGTTAGAATGTCCCTGCATGTAAAAAGTGTTGGAAGAACCATTCGAGAGAGTTTTTAGTTGGTTAGGGTCTATGTTTTAACTGTGGTAATTCGGGTCACAAATTGAGAGATTACCCTTTGTAGGCTAGCAAGGGTAAAGATGGTTGTGAGGCTTAGCCTAGTGCCTCTTCTGGTTCTAGTTGTGCTCCTTGTCTGAACAGATTCTATGCTCTTCAAACTCGACAAGATCATGAGGGTTCTGTGGATGTGGTGACTTGTATGTTTTGAACCTTTCAGTTTGACGTTTATGCATTGATTGATCTAAGTGATACATTGTCTTTTGTCACTCCTTATGTGGCTATAAAGTGTGATGTTTGTCCTAAAATTCTTTTCAAGTCTCTACACTTGTCTGTATCTCCATTATTTCTAGATGAGTACATAGAAATTTCTCAGTTTCAGTTTCTCATAGAGTCACTCTAGTTGATCTTGTAGATTTAGATAAGATAGACTTCAATATCATTCTTGGGATGAGTTGACTTAATTCTTGTTATGCTTCCATAGATTTTTGTACTACATTGAACACATTTTAGGTTTTGAATGAACCTATCTTAGAATGAAAGGGTTGAAATTCAACTCCTATAGGTCGGTTTATGTCTTTCCCAAGGGATAGGAAAATGATCTCTGAGGGTTGTATCTATCATCTTGTTCGGGTTTCGGATGTGGATTTTGAAACCCCTACTCTTGAGTCAATTGTTAATGAGTTTCTGGAAGTGTTTCTCGATGATCTTCCTAGTGTTCCTCCCGAAAGGGAAATAGACTTCTATATTGACCTTTTTCCAGATACGCAAACTATATCTATTCGTCCTTACCATATGGATCCAGTAGAACTTAAGGAGTTAAATGATAAATTAAAGGATATGTTGGATAAGGGTTTTATTAGACCAAGTATCTTATCATGGGGTGCTCCGGTATTGTTTGTTTGAAAGAAGGATGATTCACTTCATATTTGCATTGACTACTGACACAGTGAAGTAAGTATTCTATTCTGAGGATAAATGACTTTTTTGATCAACTTTAAGGTGTTAGTATCTTCTCCAAGAGTAATCTTCGATCGAGGTATCATTAATTAAGTGTAAGGGAAAGTGACAGTTTGAAGATGGCTTTTCAAACTCGGTATGATCACTATGAGTTTCTAGTGATGTCATTTGGTTTCACTAATACTCAGTGGATTTCATGGACCTTATGAATAGAATGTTCAAGCAATATCTTGACATGTTTGTGATTGTGTTCATTAATGATATTTTGATTTACTAATGGAGTGAGGATGAACATATTGATTACCTATGGGTCGTGTTGCAAATCCGCAAAGATAATCAATTGTATGCTAAGTTTAGCAAATGTGAGTTTTGGTTGAAGTCTGTTTCTTTCCTTGGCCATATTATTTCTGGTGAAGGTATCAAAGTTGATTCTAAGAAGATTAAGCCAGTTAAGAACTGGCCTAGACCTCTTTACCTTTCAGATATTCGGAGTTTCTTAGGTTTAGTCGGTTATTATAGATGGTTTGTGGAAGGATTTTCCTCTATTGCTTGCCTTTGACTATGTTGACTCAGAAAATGTGAAATTCCAATGGTCGGAAGCTTGTGAGAAGAGTTTCCAAGAATTGAAAGATATATAGACTCACTTCAGCCCCAATTTTGACATTACCGGAAGGATCCGATGAATTTGTTGTTTATTATGATGCTTTGCGGATTGGTCTTGGTTGTGTATTGATGCAACATGGTAAGGTAATTGCTTATGCTTCGAGGCAATTGAAGGTTCATGTAAAGAATTATCCGACTCATGATTTGGAGTCATCGGCGGTGGTTTTTACTTTGAAGATTTGAAGACATTATCTTTATGGTGTTCATATGAATTTGTTCACCGATCATAAGAGTTTGCAATATGTGTTTAAGAAAAAGGATTTGAATCTTCCCTAAAGAAGGTGGCTTAAATTGTTAAAAGACTATGATATGAGTGTTCTTTATCATCCGGGTATGACAAAATGGTTGTCGATTGTCGATGAGTAGTGTTGCTCACATTGTGGATGGTAATAAAGAGTTAGTTCGTGATGTAGAGACTATATCATTTGAGTGCTCTCTTATTTGGCTCTGAGAATGGTTGTCTTTGTTTATAATGACTCAAAATCGTCTCTTGTTTCTGATGTGAAAGCTAAGCAAGTCTTCATCCGACTAAGGTTGAGTTGAAGAAAATGGTTTCCAAAAATGCCAGTGAGGCTTTTTCTTAAGGGAGAGATGGTGTGCTTCATTACCAATGTTGGTTATGTGTTCCAAATGTTGATGAGTTGAAGCATCAGATTTTATGAAAGCTCACAGTTCTCAATATTCTATTCACTCGGGAGCCACTAAGATGTACCGTAATTTGCGGGAGGTCTATTGGTGTAATAAGATGAAGAGGGATACTACGGATTTTGCGGTTAAGTATCCTAATTGTCAACAAGTGAAAGTTGAGCATCAGAAGCTGAGAGGTTTGGCTCAAGATATTAGCATTTTCGTTAGAAGTGGGAAGATTAGAATATGGACTTTATTATGGGTTTACCTCGTACTCATTGACAATTTGATTCTATTTGGGTTGTTGTGGAATGAATGACGAAGTCTCATGTCCTTCCCATGAAGACCTCATTTTCAACCGAAAACTATACTAGGTTTTGTATTTGGGAAATAGTGAAGTTGCACGGAGTGCCTCTATCCATTATCTTTGACAAAGGTACTCAGTTTACTTATCATCTTTGGAGGTCGTTTCAGAAAGGTATTGGTACTCAAGGGAATGATTTTTAAATTTGTTTTGCTTAATATTTTATGTTCATATTATATTAATATTTTATTTATTTATAGTATTGATTGAAAATTTAAATATGTACATTTTAATTTAATTAAACTAAAATTTTAATTACAATTTTTGTAATAGATATTTAAAATAGTTTTTTTTATAAAATAATCTTAATATTAAAAGTACATTGATAGTTACTTTTTTTTTTTTCGTAATTTGACTCTAAAAACACTTTTAAAAAAATATTAGTCAAACACAATTTACTTATTAGAAACACTTTTCAAATGAATTACCCAAACACAAACTGATTTTTTCAAAAGCATTTTTTGTAAAAGCCATTTTTTTAAAAGTGCTTATAGAAATAAATAGAGTAATTTTTAGGAGCAATGTGCAACCCTCTCTAAATCCATCTTTAACCCGTTATCTTTTCGGATTACCCAAAGAGTCCCTTGGATTGCAGATAAGGCATCAAACCCTCTTAAGTAGGCTGTAGATAGATAGAAGAGGAGGAGGGAGAGTTTTGAAAGAGAGAAAAAATGGCTTCTTTGTCAATGGGAAGTTGGGTCTGTTCAGGAATAGGAAACCACGGACCATCCGCTTCGCTTTCTCTACGTACTGGTTCTTCAAGAATGACTACTTTGAAAATGGCTTCTAATGCCTCTACTCGTTCTGGGTTGCTTCACTGCTCTTTTCTTCCTTCCTCTGCACTCTCTACCTTATCTTCTTCAACATCCTTTTCCGGTAAGTCCCATAAATTCTCTATCTTCGTTTTTAATTTTGATGAAGAAATGGGAAAAGAGAAATTTACTTTGAATTGGAGATTTCAGTTGTTATTTGAATTGGTAATGTGGGGTTGTTTATTGATTCCTGTTGTAGGCAGGTAGTATGTTCGTTTGAATTGCTTCTTTTGAGAACTCCGTAATAGGCAATTATTCCCTTGTGTGTTATCTTGCAATTCTTCATTATGATGTCTAGTATCCCATATAATTCAAATTTGTAGTGTCTATTGTGGATATTTGTGGTCTGACATTGATGTGCTATTGAAAAAAGTGAATCGTATTTCTGATTTTATAGTCAAAATCCATTGGTTAAAGCTTTATTATAAAACAATTCAACGGAAAAAGTTTCAAAACCCTTAAGGGCCAAGAGGCATATGATCTTAAATTGGCATGATGAGTAGTAGGGAGCTAATAGTTAATATCTGGCGTAGGTTCATCATTTGGCTTTGGCTTCAATTCCAACATTGGAGTGAGCACCACTAAAAGGCGTGGCCTAGTGGTGCAGGCAAAGAAGTATGCTCTTTGTCAGACTAAGAGGAATAGGTCAAGGAAGTCGTTGGCTCGAACACATGGTTTTCGCAAGCGTATGAGCACCACCAGTGGCAGAGCAACTATTCAGCGGAGACGTGCAAAGGGGCGATGGGATCTCTGCCCAAAGTCTTCACCTAGAACTGGCAAACGAGCTTAATGCTTATTGTTTTCTTGTAACTGATTTTCGTTGGTAATATGTTATCTTTTTCAGAATTTTCTTGTAACAGGGCTGCTGTAATTTTCATCTGTTTTATTTCAAGAATTAATTCACTAGTTTCCATATTTTTTTATTATCCACTCTGTTTGATTGTTTGTTACTTTCTCCTTCTGATTTGATCTTCTTCTTCTTGTTCATGGGTCTGGTCAACAAATCACCCTGAGAAATTCATCGACTCAGCAGGTTTTCATTTGTCTGATTCATTATTATAGGGCTTTTTCAGAGGTCTAACGTCATGGCCTAAATATCCTCACAATCTCTTATTTGATTTGTTTTTTTCCATTGGTCATTGGAGAAAGTATTAAAAGAAACTTGTGCCACCAAACAGGGAAATATGAGACTGACATGTTGAGGTGTTTTATGGGCATCGAACAAGGCCCCTATACAAGGATGCTATTTTGTTCTCATAAGTCATTCTTCAGTTGGTGGAGCATGTTGTTGGGTGAGTTTGGATTGTAACTGTAGTTATTCCAATTATTTGGAAATTTCAAACTTGCATCTGTGTTCATGGTGCATTTACTAAATTTTGCTTCATAACTGATGATTTTACTACTATGCTGCAGAGATCATTCAGCTGTTGGCATCTGTAAGCTGAAATACAATTTAGAAATGTGCCCCAATTGAGCCAGAAACTGACCTGTCTATGCTTCTTTTCTCTGAATTAGTAGCTAGGAAAAAAGGTTATATATATATATTCTATTCCTCATCAATTTGGTTATACCGTATGTATAAGAAGCATCCTATCCTAATGCAGGAAAAGTTTGTATGAGCGAAATGTTCACTTTATTTAGTAGACTTTGGTGTTCAGATCAGATATCCAGCACCAGTGAAAATTTGGTCTTCTTCATATCAATCCTTTTTGTTCCATCAAAGGCAAATCCCAATTCATATCTTGTTTTCACTACCTGAAATAAATGAAGTGTTATTTACACTTGGAAGCACTTCTATTTATAGGATTCAAACTCCGGCATGACTCATGAGTTTTTAATTGCTCTAATATGCATTTCTCCAAATCAACTGAACGATTAAATTTGCAAATAGCATAAGCTCACTTCTACAAGCCTAAGTATGCAAAATAAATAAAAACGATAATGGGAGCAACATGTTTCTAACCGAATATTTGTTTTTGTTTAAAGGGTGTCTTTGGTAGGAGTGAAAATGTTTCATGAAATTTTTCTAAAAAATGTGTTTTAGCTTTTTAGGAAAATAAGTGGCTCTTTTACTTATTTTCTGGTGTTCGTGAGTGATCAAAAAGTATAAGTTTTAGATCTAATCTAAATTCTTATTTTAGTTTTTTCCAAAACTAAAGAAGTAACTCTAGAATAGTTTATCAATTTTATTAAAAACTGATTATGGAGTATTAATTTTCCTAATATGACTTGTGGTTTGAGGAGAAAATTTGAAAATAATAAACGTGTTAAGAAATATTCAAGGTCCATTTGGATATTGTGAATAACATAGGTGATTCTTTTGTAGTTTTAGCCTGAGAAAGAATGTAATGAAGAATTTCAAAGTATTGTTGTACCAAATGGATAAATGGTTGTACCCCTCAAGTATGAACATTAAATGGTTCCATTCCACCTACATTTTGGAATGTGCACAAGGAGCAAGGAGCAGCTCCAATGGCGTCGGTAATGATGTTCATACTGATACCGACAGGCTTAGGTGTTGTGAGTTGTCTCTTCATTCTATTCTACATTTCTTTCACTTCCAATTTCTTTATCCATTCCCACCAAACCCATCTCACATTCAACTCTACCCTCAACATTTCATTTGTTGGAAATCCAATTATTCAGACACATACGCACGTCCAATTCAATGGTATGACCACACCACTAAAATAATTTACTCTCTCTCTCTCTCTGGGTGTAGGCTATTCTGCACAAATTTTCTACCTTTTGATTTAAAGAGATATTATGTGGTCATTTTGAATGAGAAAAAAATAATTTATTTTGTATCATCCATACAAATTCTAATTCACCAAATGTGAACCTGAGAACAGAATGGGAAAGGGAGGTTTGTTATCTCTCACTTTTCATTCACAACTGAAAAGAATTGCTGATTTTTATTAAATTTTAGGAGTTTGAGATGATGCTTAAAGGCCTTACCTATTTTAGAATTGGAGAACCTCAACTGTTTGTGTCCAACTTCTTCATTTGTCTGGATAGATAGATGTACTACAAAGCTATTTCAGTAGATTGTTGATGTATTCATTGATTTGCATCTCCTTTAGAGACATCAACTGCTTATAAGCAGCTAAAGAAACTAAGGAAATCAATTAGCAGGATATGAAATTACAGAAAAAGGGGTTGACAGAAATGATTTCCAATTGTAGAAGATGAAGGATATTCTCAGGATTGTCTAGTAGGGGAAAGAGAAACATTGTTGGACCCTTGCTTGCCATAACGTAAAAATCGAAAAAGGAAAATAAAATAAAACTCCAAATCATATGCAAGATTTCACTTCTCTCTTTGTTTTCCTTTTCACCTCAAACTTCGAGTATGAATATACTAAGCTGAATCTTAAGTAATTACTTTATTTTTGGAAAGGTAGCGAAATCTTGTGAAACAGGAAAAACTGGGCCATTGTTTTTTTAAAAAAAATTATATGACAAGGTAAACCCGCAGCCGCTACCCTTTGAGTGCGCACAGGGTAAAACCCCCGCTCCTATGCAATAGCTCGCAAACCACATAGGAGAGGTAACCTGCACTAGGCAAACCCGGTGCGACAAGCTCGACCCAGAAGGCAAACCCCTTGCTTTCGCTGGCAAGGGGTTTCGAACTTGAGACCTCCAACATGGAAGTCCCAAGCCCACTACCGGAAGCAGCTTTCCAATCGGAATGACAATGCGCCAAGAACTTTGGAAATTATGTCCGTGTAAATTCTTGATTATGGGTGTGAAGCGCGCCGCATTCATGGCTAAGAGGTTGCAAACCTCCTTTTCATACTCGACTTATTTTGTCAATTCTCTAGAACCAAAGGTTATCTTGCATAATAGATTTCCTTTTCAACCGATTGAGTCGAACTACAAACAACCTGATTCCCTAAGTTGAGGGATATGTAGGCAGGATCAGTGTTGAAAACTCGGCTGTATTCCGACATTCGCTCTTAAATCTTATTCTCGAGCATTCCGGTCCCTTCATAATTCGGTATCGGGATGGCACCATTGGGCCACCCCGAAGGGTTTGGGCTATTGGTTTTTCTTAAGGTGCCTTCTGTCATCTGAACCTGCTTGTCCTCTCATTTTTTGTATTTTTTCTTTATTATATCAGATGAGTGCAATGATTTTTCTGTAATAGATAGCAAATAAAAACATAACCCCCTCGTAGGTCCTCCAAACCCACAATGTAGTTANCCGATTGAGTCAAACTACAAGCAGCCTGATTCCCTAAGTTAAGGGATATGTAGGCGGGATCAGTGTTGAAAACTCGGCTGTATTCCGACATTCGCTCTTAAATCTTATTCTTGAGCATTCCGGTCCCTTCATAATTCGGTATCGGGATGGCCCCACTGGGCCACCCCGAAGGGTTTGGGCCATTGGTTTTTCTTAAGGTGCCTTCTGTCATCTGAACCTGCTTGTCCTCTCATTTTTTGTATTTTTTCTTTATTATATCAGATGAGTGCAATGATTTTTCTGTAATAGATAGCAAATAAAAACATAACCCCCTCATAGGTCCTCTAAACCCACAATGTAGTTATTCATCAGCACAACTTAGGGTTCTCTTTCAGCAACTATTTAGAAATATTTAGCATCACAACTATATTCTTACTTATATGTCTAAGGAATCCCAGTTTTGATTATTTAAGCCACCTAATACCACAACTATATTTGTTTATATGTATATGTAAATAAATAAAACCTTTGGCACCCAATTTCTGTTGTGAAATGTCTTCACAGCAATTCCCTGTTTGCTAGAGCCACTATCTAGGTTTATATTTTATATTTCATCACACCTGAAGTGCAATCTTTTTCTTACTTCACCATGTTTAAATTGCTATACAGAAGCCTTTATATCTGGGAGACATGTCTTACAAACTACTTTCGCCTTGAGGGTTGAATTAGTTGTTTTTGAGTTTCTCCTGGGACTGTGTAAAGGAGACATTTTAAGAACTTACCTGCTATTGTAGTGACTTACAGAAACGGATAAGTAAACAAGATGACAATGTAACATTTTCTTGTTGTATCCTGTCTTATTATGTTGATTAAGCACGGCCTGTAGATAGGTGTTCCAGTCTAATTTTGTTCAGTTATCCACTGGTTGGCCTTTTATAAGTTAAACTAACATGGAAAAACTAGTATCTTTGACCCAGTTTACCTTTGAAAAACTAAATAGATTGTAGTGTAATGCAATTGTGGAGTCCAACCATGTCCTTTTGGCCTTCTTTAAGTTGTATCTCTTTGCCATATTGATAACTACTATTTCTTTTCTTAAGTATGAAGTTCAGATAGTCTATACTGAAATAATTATATTCTATGAATGCTATAGTATCTGCTGCAAATGTAATTGCCTTCAGCCCGACAATATTCTGTCCTGATTGGCATTTTGGCAGGGTTTGTCAGCCCTGATTACTGTATTGTCTGTGATTTGTCGCTTATTTGCTGGATCTAGAAATGGTTGGCTTTTATTTTCAGGAAACCATGTGAATGACAATGACGTATTCCATGACAGAGATGCCTTTGTGGACAACTACAAAGAAATGAATAGGAGCCTGAAGATATATGTTTATCCTCACCAAAAGGATGATCCCTTTTCCAATGTACTCTTGGCTGTTGATTTTGAGCCAGGTGGAAACTATGCAAGTGAAAGTTACTTCAAGAAAGTTCTCAAGATGAGCCATTTTATTACAAGGGATCCTTACAATGCCGATCTCTTCTTTCTACCTTTCTCAATTGCACGATTGCGACATGATCCACGAGTGGGGATCAATGGTATTAAAGACTTC